>NW_017804353.1:3216649-3249785 GCF_001625305.1 Branchiostoma belcheri
GAGGAGAGGATGTAGGACTCGGGAGCTATAATAGGTTTGGTAACCAGGCTATACAAATATGGGTCATAATAGATATTTTTTTTCTGTCTACCACAGATAAAAATTTAACTTAGTAATACTATATACATTCATCCTTTGTCAAGTTAAAACAATCATGATTTCCGAAATTCAATGAATATTATCATTCCTGTATAATAAGTCAAAAGAGTATTAAACAGACAATAACGTTTTATTCATGTATGCAGAGAAATCCATGTGTTTAAAAGTCCTATCATGGCCTGGAATGCAACTAACATATGGACTTTCCTCATTAATTTTGCAAATTAGCTGATTCAGTATTTTTTTTTTATCCTGTTGAAAAACCAACATACGCTGGTTAAAATATCACCTCCTTGGTAATTATTGACAACAAATTAGAGCATCGCCCCTCCCCTTCCACACCCTCCAGACTGTACACATGGCCAGAAGAGGGGGAGGGGGGCTGTTGCGAAAATACCTTATTTCAACCCAATAACAACGTCGATCGCGGTAACACTGGATCAAACCAGAAGCTTATCTCTCACCTCGCCCTTCTGTGCTGCCATTTTCTCCTGTTTGGCCTGGAACTTCTCCATCTTCGCCCTTTGTTTCGCCTCTTTCTTCAGTTGTGCCTCGGTCTTCTGCACAGCCGGTTCCCCGCCGGCCGCCGCGGTGGTGGCAGCCGCCGCGCTAGCCGCTCCTTCGGGCCCGTTCTCCATTCTTCCCGACGTCGTGAGGTGGCTCGTAAGTTGCAAAACCCTCGGAAGTTTCCCCAGAATCGCCCTAGTCTGTGTAAAGACGACGCTTGTGCAGTGTTGCATGCGGAAGACCGGATCTTCCTTGCTTTCGCTGATCTTGCTCACACGGCTGCGGGTATTGCATCATGGGATGGGGGCGTGACGTCATGCTCCGATAGTATTGCACCATCTCTGACAAATCGATAACAGATAAACTTAATCTCCAAGCAGATGTTTAGGTGGCCGCAAAAGACAGTATCTTTGATCAAATTGGCCAGGCAGTATCCATTGGCCAGACTGTATCCTTTGTGTGGCAAATGGATACAGTCTGTCCAATTTGATAATGAAGTTAGTAACGGGGGGCCCTAATTCCGACCTATGTTCCATGCAAACGCACATACCTTTGGTAATAGTTTATCTGACCAAAAACCCGCGCAACATGAGCTATAATATTGACAGATTAAGATCACAACGATTAAAGCTGCACAGCTGTGTATTTCACTTGAGTGTAGCGCCTTGCACCCAAGCATAATGGTTTGCGAAACGCACGGCAGTTTTTTTGTCATTTTGCCGGTGGAACGTTCTATCGCAACAGGGGTGCCCTAATTCCGACCCAGTGTTTAACACAGGTCGATCTGAGTAGAGAGTTTAGAAATTATAATACACAAATTATGATTAAAACAATCTACAACTGTTTTTCTGTCCCAAACCTGCATTTTTGACACGCTCGTCAACCCCCGAACAAGCGTCGAATTCACACAGATTTTTCACTCGTCTGTTGTCGGAGTGTACAAACTAAAACAAACTTTGTGAGATTACCGATATCAACACAAAAACTTTGTCCATTTCTTGTGGTTATTTTTAGGCACGTGCTTCCATGCATAACGTCGCAACAAGGATTTTTCAAACTAGTTCGGTATTAGGGATGGGTCGGAATTAGGGCACCCCCCGTTAGTGACCTAGTAGCTTTCGTCATTAACTCGTCTTAACTTGTTATAAGGAAGGAAAATAATCTAAAGGCCCTCTTATAAGCTCTACACTCCCTTTTGGAATTTTCTTCGGCTTTCTTCTACCATCTGTATAAACAGGGCATCAAACTACCGCCCCATCTCCCTCACCAGCGTTCCCGCTAAAATCCTAGAACATGTCCTAGTTAGTTCCATCATGCACCACTTGGAATCAAACAACATCCTGTCTACACAGCAACATGGCTTTCGCAAACACCGTTCCTGCGAGACCCAACTCCTTGAATTCACAGAAGAGGTCTTTTCAGCAATGGAGAACGGTGTTACGACTGACGTAATCATTATGGATTTCGCGAAAGCGTTCGACCGCGTAAACCATAGTCTACTTGTGCACAAGTTGGATTACTACGGGATTCGCGGCAACACAAACAGGTGGATAGGAAGCTTCCTTAGCGACCGCCGGCAGGCTGTGGTAGTCAGCGGCACCCAGTCAAGCTACGTGAGTGTGCGATCGGGCGTCCCACAGGGCACGGTGATAGGTCCAAGTCTCTTCATTGTGTACATTAACGATCTACCGCAGAGGATCTCGTCCCCCTCCCGACTATTCGCGGACGACACCGCTGTGTACCGGCTGATCACCTCTCCCAAAGACCCCCCAAAGCTTCAAGAGGATCTCAACAAGCTGGAGGACTGGGAGAGGGAGTGGGACATGTCCTTTCACCCAGACAAGTGTTACCAGCTACCCCTGACGAGAGCTAGAAAACCACCGATCGCAAATCCCAGCTACACCCTCCATGGTCACACACTAGCACGAGTATCCTCTAACAAGTACCTGGGTGTTACGCTTCAGACAGACCTTTCCTGGCGCATGCACATCGACAATACATACTCCAAGGCCAACAGGACATTGGGCTTCTTAAGGCGAAATCTTAGAGTGTGCTCCACCAAAACCAAAGAGCTTGCATATAAAGCCTTGGTCCGCCCAATTGTGGAGTATGCCTGTTGTGTATGGGACCCCTACACCGACGCTGACACAAATAAGATCGAGAAAATCCAACGAAGGGCAGCACGCTTCGTTCTGAACAGACACCGAAACACCTCTAGTGTCTCTGACATGTTGGATGAGTTACAGTGGGCTTCTCTCCAAGGCCGCCGCCGTACCACCAGACTCGCCATGATGTACAAGATCCAGCATGACCTTGCATGTGTGAGATGCGACGCCTTGAAGCCCGTGTCTGGCAGCAGGAGAAGCCGGAGAGGCCACAGTCAACAGCTCCAGGACATAACTTGCCGCACGAACTACAAACACTATTCCTTTCTTCCTCGCACTATCCGCGATTGGAACGTCCTGCCCACAGACACTGTCCAATCCCCGTCTTTGGCCACCTTTGTCTCGAGGGTGTCCAGTCCGGTCTAGACTCAGTCACGCTGGTGACCTTCGACCCGAGACATGTCAATTATTGCCGGTATCGGCAGTTGGACATTACCGGAAGAAGAAGAAGAAGAACGTCAGTGGTGGTGGAATGGTGTGTAAAAATATTTATAAACTGGCAAAGTAAGTTTTTTCACTTATGAGTAATTCAAGTGTGCCGACAAAGTCAAACTTCTTAAATGGAATTTGACAGCATCATTCTGTCAACCTTGCAATATCAAAATATTTTGGATACTTCGATACTTTGATACTCCATTACTTTTGCAATATTGACAGAATGATCCTGTCTATAGTATACATTTTCCCATCAATAGTACCTGTAACGTTACCACTATTTTATGTTATTGACAGGATGATCATTTTCCCACTATTGACAGGATCATCCAACGATATTTTACGACACTCAGGTAAGTCCTCCTGCCGGTTTGCGGCAGCGGGGGTTACGCAAGTGACCCAACATGGCCGCCAGCGTGTGGAACTCATGTCGTAGTGTCGGACAAAAGTTCGTTTTCGCGCCGCTTCTGCGGAACTGCTCGCAATGCGGCGTCTCCCAGAGCTCCAAGACAACCCTGAGACCACTCAGAGATGCGGGGATCCAGAGAAGAGAGCTTTCTTCGCACGCAAATAGCAGTAGAACCGGCGGCCGGTGGTTGAGTGTTGGGTTGGGTGTTGCAGGTTTGACAGCCATGTCAGGGGCCGGTTATGTCACGTACAGATACAGACAGGCGATGTCTACTACTGCTGAGGGACCGGTGACAACAGCACAGGTTAGTAAACCTGCTCAGTCGGCTACATTTGTCTCTTATGAGTGTAGTTCTGTTGTTAATTACCGTTCATAATCACACGTCAAACGAAAGACATTCAATTTGATACATAGTTATTACATACAATTAAAATCGTGTTTAAACTGATATATAATTACATGTCACAGGTAACGTTACATATTTACAACAACATGAAATTGTAAACGTGACATGTAATTGATTTGATGTAAATTAGCTTCTTAGACGTGTTACTTCTTAGTTAGAACTGTTAATACTGTTATATACATGTTAGCAATAATGACTACTATAAAATGTATGTAACATTATGTATATGTTGCCATTCGTTGTATCTACTACCATTGTCATGAAAAAGAAGCCGAAGCCTAAACCTCTGCTTGGACCTGGAGATTATGTCTTTGTCCTCCCTCCTGTTGCAGTTCCAGAGTTCACCTGACCTCCCTTCCCCTCCTGAATCACTTGTAGTACACCTAACCTATGAACATCTAAGTCTAACAATAATGCCCCTGAGCCTATTTATTGTCATGCAATAAAGTTCTTCTCCCTCCTGTTGCAGTGCCAGAGTTCGCCTGACTTTCCTTCCCCTCCTGAATCACTTGTAGTACACCTAACCTATGAACATCTAAGTCTAATGATAATGCCCCTTAGTCTATATATTGTCATGCAACAAAGTTCTTCTCCCTCCTGTTGCAGTGCCAGAGTTCGCCTGACCTGCCCCCCATGAAGGTGACCCTGTACCAGTACCTGACCTGCCCGTTCTGCTGCAAGACTCGCGCCTTCCTGGAGTACTACGGCATCGACTTCCAGGTCGTGGAGGTTAACCCCCTCTCCAGGAGGGAGATCAGCTGGTCAGACTACAAGAAGGTCCCCATCGTGATCGTCGAGATGGATGGGAAGGATGAGAAACAGGTACGGGAAACTCGGGATAACTGTGATGCATGGTTGAGGAAATGTTCTCATGCCTCTTTGCTGTGAGCACTTTTTAAATTTAGAAGAATAAGAATGCATAGTTTTGTTCCCATTGCCAAATGTGCTTATTGTACTGCATGTATAGATCTGAAAGCCATTTAGTGATTCTAGCTTTGAATACCGCTATGTAAGAACACAGAGGTGTTGTCTGACATAAATTCAGCACTTTTATGACTCCATTTAAGACATAGAAATGTTACTATTGCCAAAGGTGCTGTAGTTGAATATCTGACAGTAAAAGTCACTCTAGGTTGAAATTAAAGCTTTGAATATCTGAACGAAATGGGAATGTTGTCTGACACAAGTTCCTGCTTTCTTCAGCAACTCAACGACTCGTCAGTGATCATCAGTGTGTTAAAGACGTTCATGGTGAACACACACAAGGACCTGGACAAGGTGGTGAGCTACTACCCGGTCATGGTGACCCAGGACACAGACGGGAAGGAAGTGAGGGAGATCGCCAACAGGCACTGGGTCATGGTGGACCTGGAGACCATGAGTGAGGAGTACGGCAAGAGGAGAAGGTGGCAATTAGACAGCATTTTGGCAGAATGCACTGTGCCTTTGCAAAACCTATAATGTATTGTGCATAGCATTTCGGCACAGCATGTCATTTGAGGTTGTACTTAAGGATGACATCCTCTCTATAGTTTTCAAATGTCGAGTCCGAAAAGATATTGTCTGCGTTACAGTGAAAATTCTGATGCAACTGTGGCACTGACCAAACATCCAACCAAAACGGAAAAATCTAGGTTTCCCACAGGCAAGGTACATTGAGTGCTGTTTGTAGTATACAATATATAATTGGCTGAACTGGTTTGACAGATAACCTTTATTGTACATTCATGCCCTGTTGGGCTAAGTACAGGTGAACAGATGAAAAAGTATATACATCTTTGTAGTACAAACAGGACTACTGACACTAATCTAACTACATCAGCTCTTGAAGTACTCTAAGACAGGTTCAGCTTCTTCTTGTTTCTTTGTGATATTAAAAATATAATTTGAAATGGGTTTGTTCACAATAACTAAAGTTCACTTCCTCTCCTTCCTACAGGTCGGAGGTAAAGTGGAGAAAGTGGGTGGACGACCATTTTGTCCACATGTTGGCTCCCAACATCTACCGGTCCCAGGCCGAGGCCCTGCAGGCATTTGAATACATTACGAACGTACAGAACTTTGGGCCCTGGGAGAAGTGGGCAGCAAAGTACGGGGGGTCTGCCATCATGTGGACCATCGCTAAAAGACTGAAGAGCAAGTAAGTGCTGAATATCGGTATAGCCGGTATAACCGCCCTTCGGCGTAACACTCCCGCGAATACAGGATTTATTGGTGAAAGTACAGGTAGATTAATTTACATTGTACAGCAAATGGTATAATTTCTACAAGACAACTTTCCTACTTTTAGTTAGATATCTGAATAGGAAATAAATGTTTATATTCCTCACACAACCAGATTCACCTGTTCTTAAACTTTCAGTGAGAAGTTTAAAATGTACATACTAGTATGCATTAGATATTGTAGATGTAGATATAAGTGACATGTTAACAGAGCAGACAAACAAGACGAGTTGGAGAAAACTGTCAGACCATCTGTGGTGCCTGAACGTTCAAATATAAAGGAAATATGAGAAAAGATGAGGAAGGTCTTTCACTCGCTCATTCATTCGTTCATTCATTCATTCATTCATCCATCATTCACTCACTCCTTCAAACCTACCTGTAACATGATCTCCCCCTAGATACCAGCTGAAGGACGATGTCCGAGAGTCGCTGTACGACGCGGCTAACGAGTGGCTGAAGGGTGTCGGCAAGAAGAAGTTCATGGGGGGCAGCCAGCCCAACCTCGCAGATCTGGTCAGTCCTTTTTTTATGTTTGTTTCGCATAGCCAGTAAACCACCTGTTAAGGCATAACACGCCAGTTTTGTACATGTAAGTACAAGCTGCGTATGACCAGACCGTAAGCTAAAGGTTTGAACCACCGCACTCATCTCTTTTTGATGAGTGTGGCAGACTTTAGAACATGTTTGAGGTGTGCATCCCCTCAAACATAGGACCTTTAGCTAAATATATCCTTTCTGGGAGGACGTCTCTACCCAAAGCTAGGCACTTCTCATCTGAATTGAATGAGGAAATAGGTGTTAACTGCATTTCCCAAGTACACAACAACAGTAGGATCTCTCGAATGCAAATATGTGTTCCCAAATCCCAGTGTATAAATACTGTACCACAGAATTGTTTCAACCACAAACTTCTGCTCTTGTCACATTTCTCAAGTTAAGGCCACACCAATTTAATTTGTTGGTTCTCGGATTCGCCTCTTCGTTTTTTTCTGATTTGCAAAAAAAAAAAATTTGATTCTGGTCCTGAATCAGCTGAAAAATGCTCATGTTTTGCCCCCCAACAGTTGAGGAAAGTCCTTTTCTTCCTAGTTGTTACAGTTTTTCCATCTATCATTGCAGTGGTTTGATTAAAAGTTCAAAATTCAATGTTTAAATTTTAACCCAGCCTTTTGTGTTGACTTCATGGCTCATTTGGTAGCATTTAAGCCTATAATAGGATGCCTAGACCTGTTTTTATTTATTTTTTTTTTTCGCCCTGTCGCTTCATATTTTTTCTGAAAAAATCCGAGAACCAACAAATTAAATTGGTGTGGCCTAAGTACATGTATAAGTAATGGGATCACTGTTGACATACTAGTACATGTACATGATTACATGCAGATTTTACTGATGGAAAACAAATGTTTTTGTCATGTCTTTTTCATGTTCTTTTCACTCTCACTGAAAGCGACCCTTTTCTTTTCTTTTGGTCTCACAGGCAGTTTATGGAGTACTGAGCAGCATCGAAGACTTTGATACCTTCAAAGACTTGATGGAAAACACCAAGATGAGACCTTGGTACGAGCGTACGAAGAAGGCTGTGAAGAGTCATGCAGGAGCAAACACAACACATGTGCACGCACCGTGAGAGAGAGAAAGACAGATGCTATGTACAGTAACCATATTAAAGTACTGGAGAAATTCCCCTAGCATAATGAAAATGCGTAGAGCGAAGGGTTGGCCTTTACAATAAAACTATTGAAATAAACCTGAATGATACTGAACATATACCTAACTGAACATGTACTGCAGTGCTGTTTTCAGGTGCCACTTCCAAGATGACAGACTGATCTGATCATTATGCGATAAAAGTCAATTGCAATACACTGTAACACAAGGGAAAGGAGTAACTCAATGGTTGACTCTGACCCCCGTGATCGGACTTGCACAGCGTGTCAGCTCATACCAGTTCACCAACCGATTAGGCCAAAAGGTCCAGGACCCATTGGGCCGGGCAGTTGGTGATGCTATATACTCGCTGTTCTAACATTGCTAACTACTGGATCAGCAATTTTCCTTCATGTTGAGATAGATTACGCATGTTTTTAAGGCTCATTGAACAATGTACAACTATGAAATAAGAGGAACGAGATATGTACAGCTCTGCATGCAGAAAATGATGTGTATAGTGTAGCTCTTTCCAATTCTCAGGTTGACTTGTGATTCTCCATAGTAGCAGGGAGGTTGAATTTGCTTATCTTTGAGGGCTGAATGTCACATGTACATGTCAGAGTGTTGCATAAAGTTTGTTTTTTTAATATCGTTGTGTTGTGGACTCCTTCAGTCTTAGTGGATCCATCATACATACATTCTTACATCATTGTCTAAGTACTCTGAGACCTTGTATTAAACTTAACGCTTTAATAGGAAAGAAGATTCCCTTTCAAACCATTGTCAAACCGCGCGACGAACCCTAGAATGTTTTAAACATTTTGAAACTATCGGCTGGCACAGCCGAATAGTACCCGAATCCGCCGAACACCAGCCGACTTGGTGCCAAGCTACTCCCAACCATGGCTGGGTGCGTTCGGCTAGTGTTCGGGAGGCCAAATTTCTGAATGTGTGACGCACGGATGGACTATGCTATTAGCATCTAGGGGTGTTCATGCTTCATTACTGAAGTAACACTGCGCACACCTTTGATGATTTAATTCATGTAATCTGCCGACGTACGTAAGAACCAGACAATCGTTGTGGGCGTAAAACATAACACTCGGAGAAAAAAAGGAAACAAATTGTGTTGAACGTTACGTTTGATACGATAATTTTGGGTCAACAAACTGCCGATTACGCTAGTAGGATGGAAGAAAACGTCTACAAGGAGGCCTGTAGGGTCTACAACTCCAGCAACGGGGAGGCCAGTAATGACTACGAGGAGGCCTGTACGGTCTCTCCGCCGAAGGTCTCTCCGCCGAGGATAGGGAAGGCTCCTGGCCCGAACCCAGCACCAAGTATGTCAGGGGTTTCAGGAGAGCCAGGTGAGGTTCTCTGTATTGTCAAAATAATCCAGAAGGAAAGAAGAGTTTTTACAGATCCGAGAGACGGTAAGAGATTAAGTCTGCATAATATAAAACAAGGCAGAAATTTTGTCGACTTTCCTATTCCATAAGCGATACTAAATCATCAGATCAATACATGACCATATTGAATGAATGAATGAAAGACCTTTGTTGTACGTTTGTGCTCTAACAAGCTAAGAACAGGTCATGAATAAACAGGGGAAAAGAATACAGCAATAACACTTAAACTATACATACTGTACATCCTTTAGGTTCGTCCGAGTCTAACGACAAGCGCCAAGCCGCCGACCCCGGACCTGCCTCTGCTGAGACCGCTGGGTTCGGTATGAGCAGCCCTGGTCAGTCCCGAGTCTGGACCAGCGCCATGTTGAAAACCTACGCTGTGGTGACAATGGTCCTGATTTGCTGTCTGCTGGGAGTTACCATCTTTCTGGGTATATGACTTATTTTCCAAAATTGGCTGGTAGAAAATGATAGAGAAGGAACCTTATTTAACTGATATTTTCGGTTCTCTTTCCTATATTTTCTATATTTTCTACCTTACACACAGTCCTTGTGTCTTCACACAGCTGTGACGGTGTCTGACCTGAAGCTAACAGTCAGGAAGCTCGACCAGAAGACAACTGATGATCTGTCGGGCCTGAAACTGGCATTCAACAAGGTCAACAAGAAGGCAGATGGAATCCTGGCAAACGTCTCTGAATGGATGCAACAGGTAAGAAGATAATGATCACGTTTCTCTTAAAAAAAAAACTGAAAAAATCATTGAAACCTTTCAAGCAATTTGTGGGGTTGACAAATTTCTATTGAAAAAGTAACTGTTAATGTCAAAATTCCCAGGCTGCAGTGACATGTTACCGTTGGTTGGCATGGTATTTTGACCTATTACAAACAAGTGACGCATTTATATATGATAGTGAACGTTATCCATGCATTGCTTCCAACCATTTTGAAACTTAATTAACATTTGATTTACAGGCAATGGAAAAGGACGTGTCGGAAAGGCTGGTTGGAAGTGAGAAAGCTCTGACCCACCTATCAGGTAGGAAACTTTAAGGCGTGATTTTCTTTGTCATGTTTCCATCCCTTTGCCGAGTACATCAGTCTTTTGGTGAAAGTCGATAACTTTCCAATAAGTCATGAAAAGGCCATTTGGGCTGGGAGGGCTGTAGTTGCAAGACACAACAATAAACTTTCATTCCTTCATTCTTTCATTCATTCGTTAATTTATTAGTTCGTTTATAGATAAATAGAACTGGACGCAAATTATATCCCAAGAAAAATTAATTTTTGCTTAGGATAAGTATGAAGGGGTAGAGAATGGTATGGCTCAGAGTTATTAGGGAAATGTACAAATTGTGCATGTGTGTTAATTTATAGTATAGAGTTCAGCATACATATTGGGCATACACGGAAGTCTAGCTTGTGATGATAATATAATCATTATCTTCCGAAATTGCATAAAACTGGCCGTCTAAATGAGCATTAAATTGTGATACTGTTCATACGTATAGTGGATCACTTAAAGATAATAGAATTACGTTCAAAGACAGTAACAAAATGCATGTACAGTTCTAATGGTGTAGGATTTGTATTATTGAAAACAATATGTCAAAACCTTGTTTTTTTATCAGGGACATGCCCGGGCAGTTACAAGAAATACCATGAAGTCTGCTACAAGGCATTTTACATTCGGAAGTCATTCTCCGAATCGGCCGAGACCTGTCGGGCTGACGGAGGCACCCTCGCCATGCCCCGCGACGCCGGTACCGACGACTTCCTCGTCTCCCTGGTGAAACCGGCATTCGACTTCAGCTATTGGATCGGCTTACACCAACAGGAAGACAGCTGGGAGTGGATAGACGGCACCGCTCTCGGGACCGGCTACAACCGGTGGGGCGACAATGAACCGAACGACGTTAGGTATAGGGGAGATCGGTGCGTCTTGTGGTTCAAAGGAAAGGTTTGGTATACTTGGTCCTGTGACAGGAGGGTGCGCTTCATCTGTCAAGTCCCACCGGCAGGTTCGTTTTATTTCACAAGGTTATACCTAAGTTTTTTTCTTATTGTTATTTCGTTTGTTTTAGGAATAATTTGTATTAATTTTATTCGCACAGTTATTAAAAATAAGTTAAAAGGGTAATTAACAAATTACATAAAATGAATTACACACAACCAATTGTAAATGACATAAAAACAGGAAGATAATACAAAATATTTTATAGACATACTGAGTAGACAGCTTGCTACGAAGGATATGAAACCAGTTGTCCTTAAGTCTATTGTAGACAAATTACTTTCTTTGCACTGACTTTACTCAGAGAATATTTCGTATCAAATAATAAATCTTGATAAACTTCCTCATTACTCCTCCCTTGTTCCATCATCATGTCGGTGAACATAGCCAAACAGGTAACGAGGCAAGGACAAGTGAGATGGAGAAGTATTGTTTCGCAAACTAAAGGCAAATAAACAGAAAAAAAGCTGAGAAATTACCAATAAAAGTTATTCACGAACCCAAACTTTTGATTTTATCTTCCCTTCAGCTAAATCAGACAAATAACCGGACGCCCATATATTAGGAAGCGGCCCCGGCTACAGTCGTGAAACATGGGTTCCGACATCCGGATGCGAAGACGACTTAGATGTGGCTGAAACGCCACATGTAGAATCAGCCAACAAGCTGAGACAGGTTTATTTTGAATATTGGAAACCCCCAACCACAGACGAGAAGACCGGGTAGCCATGGTCGGCTGTGTGGCAGGGGCTTAGAGAGCATAGAGGCAAAACATTAAGACACTTGAAAAACACAAATATTGAGTATGATGCACAAAGATGCTTATCTAAGGAAATGAGCTGTGAGCTGCGATCATTTAGAAATTATTTTGGTGTAGTAGATCTTAATTTTAAAGATTTCATCAAAACAGGTGCAAACTTGAATTTGTGTAAGCGTATCCAGACAAATACAAGAAATAGAGAAGACAAATAAACATGACCTTTGACAAAAGCGAATGTACGACAGTCTTGTAAACTTAATTGGTCTGCACGTCACGCGAGCGGCTGCTTGGTACAAATGTGAGGGAAATAAAAGCCTCCGAGCGGCTCAAAGTTGGAGTTCTTTGCGTCGACGTCTTTCTTACAAAACCCCGTCTGTCTAGATCTCTGTTGATGTAATCCACGATATCCATGTAATCTTTTTGAACATGAAACCATAGGATCAATGAAGGCGTAGAACATAGAAAAAAGGCATAAGTTCTGTTGAACGTTTGAAACGCTACATTTCGGGTAAACAAGTTGGTGGCGAGAAGACGGCTACCTGCGCTGCGATGGAGGAAAACGTCTACAAGGAGGCCTGTAACGTCTACAGCACCTGCAGCGATGATGCCAGCAACGTATACGAGGAACCCTGCACGCTCTCTCCACCGACAGTTTCGGCTGTGAGGAGGGCTCCTGGCCTGAACCCCGCACCGGGAGCCTCAGTCGTATCTGGAGAGACAGGTAAAGTTCTCTGCAGTAGTCCAGAAGCAAATAGGATTTGATAATTGCTGGCACCAGAGACACTGAGAGGCCAGGTTTGCTTGAAACGCCGCAATGTGTTTTTTCCACTTTTCTAAATCTAGAGTGCTTGGCGTTAGAAACCTGACCATACTGTTCATTGTTATCCTCTCGTTTTGATCTTTAATCTCTGTCCGGGCGACAGTCTCGATATTTCTCTACATAAACCCATGATACTGACTACATCCTTCAGGTTCGTCCGGGCCTAAGTCTAACGACAAGCGCCAAGCCGCCGACCCCGGACCTGCCTCTGCTGAGATCGCTGGGTACATCCCAGGGGTCGGTATGAGGAGCCCTGGTACTGGTCAGTCCCGAGTCTGGACCAGCGCCACGTCGAAAACCTACGCTGTGGTGACCACCGTTCTGATCTGCTGTCTGCTGGGAGTTACCATCTTTCTAGGTGATGTTTCAATTTTTACAAACCTTTTCCATACGTAGATAATGATACAGGCAAAAAAATTACCGGTTCGTTTTCCTCCATATCATGGAACCCTCGTGCCTTCACGCAGTTGTTACTGTGTCGAACCTGAAGCTGTCATTCAACAAGCTGGACAAGAAGACAACTGATGATTTGTCGGATCTGAAGATGTCAGTCAGCAAGCTAGACAAGAAGACAGCCGGAATCCAGGCAAACGTCTCAGGGTGGATGCTACACCAACAGGTGTGAAGAAGATTCTATTCATTAAACAGCTTCATAACATAGATGGAAGGTTTAAAGGATCTTGGAGGATTGACAATTTTTATCGATATGTTAACGAATTTGAATCGTTGGTATGGTAATGTGACTTATCAAAATTAAGGAATTCAAATGACATTGCTTCAATCCATTTTGAAACATGATTTTCAAGCAAGGTATTTGATTTACAGGCAATGGGGCAAACAGAAAACGTGCCGGAAAGGCTGGTTGGAAGTGAGAAAGCTCTGTACAACGCTACGTCCAACATCACTGGTAGGAAATTTTCGGTCATAATATGATCACTGGAATTTTCTTAGTCCCATGTCCATACCTCTGCCGAATGTATCATTCACTTGCGACCATGATTTTGCCTCTGGGTCTTAACATATCATGATTTACGTTAATTTGAAAGGTATGTCAATATATATATATCTTTCATATCATATTTTTTAGCGAAATGTCCCAACGGTTACAAGAAGTATCTTGAATTTTGCTACAAATGCTTTGACGCCAAGAAGACGTTCTCCGAATCGGCCGAGACCTGTCGGGCTGACGGAGGCACCCTCGCCATGCCCCGCGACGAGGGCATCAACGACTTCCTCGTCTCTCTAGATGAGATTGGCCGCCGTTGGTTCGGCCTGCACCGACAGGAAGACAAGTGGGAGTGGATAGACGGCACCGCTCTGGGGACCGGCTACAGCGGTTGGGGAGAAGGAGCTAGTGAACGTTCTATGGAATCGGGACGTTGCGCTATGTACATGCTCAAGATGTGGTTTGGCCATGTTTGTGACACCAAGGCACGTTCCATTTGTCAAGTGAAAGCATCAGGTTCGTTCTATTTTACAAGCTTAAGCCTTTGATGCTTTGTTTTACTCTCCAAGCAGAGGTTGTGGGGGAATGATCGTTAGCTTTTTATAAGGGCCAATGCTCTAGAACACGCTTATTTTGTAAAAGCGCGCTTTTGACGCGGGGCGCTTCCGCCGTGAAAACACCCTTTACGTTTGCGCGCGTAGTAAAAACATGGCTCGGTGTTTCCTTTTGAAGTTTGGCATGCTAAAGGACAAGGCTTTGACGAGTCCGACCGTGTTCAAAATTTTTGTTAGAGATGAATAAAAGTTGTAGTAGTTGTGCGTTGAAATCTGCTAATTTTACGGCCATGTTTGTACGGTTGCTTTCGGCAGATAGGATTGATGATCCCTCTTGAAACTGTGTGTGCTGATTCCCTAAAATCTGAGCTTTAATTTGATATATAGATTGATACCGTTTTTAATGGGAGAGAGCGCAGAACCAAAATAGACGAGATGAACACCATTCAAACCGCAGCGCCCTTTGTGTTCCATGGTGGAACGCGGTCGTTCAGCAGCAACCGTGCGCCACATGTACTGTTAGTATCGCTGTAGTAGACAAGTTAAACCATGGTTAAACGTAAAATCCTCGGTATAACAAGTCTAGGCTTCATCACTACATATGTCTACTGTTTCACAAAATGTTTATGACTGGCCGCACCGACGTGAATGAAGTGAAGGTGACCCAAGGAACGAATCGCATTATACGTCCATCTGACATTGAACCTTTCATGGCTATGCTGTTTAAACTAAAATATATGTTTCAAACATACGTTGGTGACAGATACGGAGAAGGAAGGTACCAATGTGAGTTAACCGTGGTGTATAGGGACATGTATAAGGACGATTAGAATGCCAACATTCAATACAGTATGTCGTCTGATTGCTCTCAGCCGTCTTATAATTGCGTCGGGGCTGTAGACTGCGTTGGACTTTAAAATGCGTCGGACCTTATAATTGCGTCGGGGCGTACAAACGCGTGAGGCCTTACAAACCCGTCGGAGGTCTTTCAATGCGTCGGACCGTAGACTGCGACGATGATTAAGTCCTTATCTAAACCTGCGACGAGGATTAACCCTTTTCACACCTAGTTAACACCGAGATGTGTATTCAATACAATCTGTTAGTCTACAGACTTCTAGATTTTCTGAACTTTCAAAAAAAATGTACCGGTTACTATTGAATTTAAAAACACAATGTATGTAGCAGATGAAGTAGATTGAAGCTTTGTTAAACTTTGTTACAAATTCTTTGCATCAAATGAATTTGACATTGTGTATATTTTCTCATCTTCACACACACACGCACACACACACACACACACACACATTTCATGTTCTTATTCACTTTTTACTTCCTTCACTTTAATAGATTTGAGTTTTATGAACTGAAGATTAAAAAATGGCCCCAAAACTATATGGAGATATGTAACGTGTATAAGAATTGGGCCTGTTATATGACATTTTTTCCTGACATTTTGTTTGTTTTCTTCAGCTATAACTTAGGTCTGTGCCAGTATAGTGGTATTTGCCATGTAGGTTGGTTTATATCTCTTACTAGACTAATCTGTGTATTGGTTGGTCGAAGGTAATGTATTTGTAAATCTGTGTGTAAAATTTTTGTCAAAAAAAGACTGATACAAAAAATACTGGGGGGGGGGTTCTGTGTCATTTATGTAATAAGGAATTAGACCTATTGTATCTATATAGGGGACAATGTACTATGTAAAAAAAAGCACTGAGTAAGACCCTTTTTTTAGTAATAGAAAGAGAGAGACGTTAGAGAGTACAAATGTACTGTAGAAGATAGTAGAATTCGGCAAAAATAGGGTCTGGCTAGCCAGGGGATTCATCTCAGTGTAGGAAGGCAAATAAATGCTATGGTGGCTACTTGCAGTACTAGTAATCTCCCTATTTGTATTGTGGAGACTACAATTTGTGGGGGTTATAGGCATTGTGGTTTGGGCACTAACAAATTACCCTTCGCTATTTTCTAGGTGTTGGGTAACCTCCAAGCAGACCTCTTCAGGGGTAAAACGCTATGATGGCCAGGCCATGGTAGCAAGTTGGCCTGTTGTATAAGGAACACCAACCGAGTGTCTTGCTTGGAGATTAGGTGTAGGGTAGGGCAACAGCTTCTGAATAGGGTAATCACAAAGAGGAAAGGGTAGGGCAACAGGTACTGAAGAGGGTAACCACAAAGAGGAAAGGGTAAGGCAACAGGTACTGAAGAGGGTAACCACAAAGGAAATGAAGATGGGCAACAGGCCAGATCACATTGGAAGGCATGTATAGTACATCTGGGAGGGGCAATCTCACTTGTCTCAAGCATTGTTAATGACCTTTGTGGCTAAGTGTAAATCTACCATTGCCATTTCAAGACAACACAACAAAATTCCGTTTAATGGTCTTTATTCGGAAATCAGCAAAGAATGTCTTGCTCCTCAAGGTTGAAAAGTTGAGGTTCAACTCGAAAAACAGCTCCTGTCAAAATGGATTCAAATGCATGCTCAGCATTGCCAAGGTGGTTTGATTCACCCTCCTTGTTATTGCTAGCAAAACCCTGGTCTTTCTAACAAGGTATTCATATAACATAACCTCACAGTCACAACAAGGCTTGGAATACACATATCAGGCCCATGTATATGGCAGTGAGTAAACTTAACATTACAAAAACTTACAGCAGCATATATACTTGTAAATGGACTGTAATCTTAATCATTTATTTACTAGAGAATCTACGTTATAACATCTAGTAACCAAAATATGCTATATAAACTCTGGGTGTGTCCCCTTTATCGTATTCCATGCCTAAGACCTTCTGTTCTTTGACAAGGAAATACGAAGATCGCATCACCCCAGGTACAGTGAAGGGTACTTGGAGCCAGCCAAGTCCACAATCCTGCACCTATACATATCTTATGTCTCACCTATATGTAATCTTAAGTCTACATTCATCCAAAGCTTCCTCGCACAACCTTAATTAAGAGCTGTATGAACAGGAGGAGCACTGTCACTGATGTGACCAATCCACTTACAGAATGCACCATTACAACTCGTTCACTTGTTTGTTTTGCATGAAGTGCCAGCTTCATATTTAACAAGTAACTGAAATGGTCGCTCAACTGTTGCCAACGTAACAAAACAAAACAAATCTAAACAAAAACTTGTAAAACATACAACAAAAGGTCAGTCTGCGTATCATACCTGGAAGCTTTACCGCCCTCGGAGCTTAGCTTTCCACAGAGACCTGCCATGTGATATTGCATTTGCGTTGGCAGTTTGGCCACTAATTTTTTAAACATTTTAAATTATCTCAATGCTGTACACTGACAACTATGTCAAGACATCACATGAGTTTTTAACACT
Organism: Branchiostoma belcheri; assembly: GCF_001625305.1. Lineage (NCBI taxonomy): Eukaryota > Metazoa > Chordata > Leptocardii > Amphioxiformes > Branchiostomatidae > Branchiostoma > Branchiostoma belcheri. Next base: position 3,234,400 of record NW_017804353.1, read on the forward strand.
ATTTTGGCAGTTTGCACTCTTAGCTGCCTTTTTCACTTGTCCGTTCATGGACCAGAGCACTAGGGTATATTGCAAGTATCAAATCATCAATGCTTGGCTACAGCAAGTTACCAAAGAAGCTTACGTCTCAGTCAGACAATATTTTGTCTTATCACTTTTCAGCTGCCACTCTTTAGCACTTCCTTCGTAATCTAACCTGAGCATGTCATGACCAATCTCAACTTCGCTGATTCAACACTGTCCAATCACAGCCTTTCACATTGACCTATCACAGACTCTTACATAACTCGAACACAAGTCTTTCACATTGTCCAATCAACAACTGCCTTTTAGACTGTCCGAACAGTGTCTTTCAGACTGTCCAACCAGTGTATTTTCCCAAAGAACCTTGTTACCGAGGATACTCTATGACTTCACTTCTCTTGTGGCTGAGGCGGTACAACTTCTTCTTGACCAGCTTGTAGCCAGAGCTCAGTGTGACTGTTTTCTGTCCGGAGCACCCAGAGAAAGGGAGGAGCGCCTGTAGGGAGTTCAGCCACGCGGCACGGTCTCTTCTCAGGGTCAGCGTAAGCTCGAACGTGTTCACAGTGTCTGGGTCGTAGTTCACCCGACCGAATTGTGTCTGTCCACATCAGTAGCCATTCATGCAGGTCGGGGGGGGGGGGTCTCATCCTACAGTTCCTGTCATAGAAGTACATAAAGTATGGCATTCAATTGAATTGTCGACAATACCTGCATGTTTGTAGACAAGTTTCTGTGTGGATTATGCAATCTAATCATTGCCTAAGTTGTCATGAGGTGACAAAAAGAACAACCAATGATGAAAACCAATAATGATTATAAAGATTATAAAAATGCCTGATAACAAAGCCTTATGAGGATAAAAAAAAACAGTTTCTAACCTCAGTCATTGTCACTTTCTGTGTCTGATCTCCAATCTGCGTCAAGATCAATGGAGACACTTTCCTCCTCCTCCTCCTCCTCCTCCTCATCATCATCATCAGTAAGGTCATTCATGATCATCTGTTGGTGGACACACAAAAAAGATGACGGTTAATTTATATGGCAATGTAAGGTAGCTTCATTACATTCATTCAGAGATGAAACAATGAAAAACATTATCATCATTCTAACTGGGGGTGAACCTAAAAAAAGTATGTCAGACAATACAATGAAAGTAAGTTTGCCGTTTAAAGGTTGAACAGCCCATAAACTAAGAAGATTGAAATTTGATTCATCCTAAAATCATAGTCTACCAGAAAACAAAGGTATTGAAAATCTGATGCCAATTAAGGCTCTGATGTCATTTTCATATGTAACACTTTTGGTATCAAATTAATGCAAAACTGTTTGGTAAACAGGTAGGAAAACACCATAACCTAGACATACTTCAATTCTTATGAACACATGAACATATAGACAACAATGTAAAATGCAATGTCACTGTTATATGCATAAATGTTTCATGCTGTAAACAATGCTGTAAACAAAACTGTAATCATGGTAAAAGGGAATGTTTGAAAAACACAACATTGACAAATGCTGTCTCAATGAAACATGTGTATGCAGGTATCTCTGCCTTACGGCATTATTCACTGTTTCCTCCTCAAGCTCCTGCTCCATTAATGTAGAATCGTGTCCTGGGTGCTCACTCCCGCCTACTTCCCCACGGTTCTGACAGCCATAGCACCTGCAGCTCTCTCCGCACATCTTGCCCTTCTTCCGACAGGTGCGACACCTATTGTCCACACATCCCCCCCGGCATTTGCAGCCGGGGGCAGACAGTCTTCCAATTCTTTCCCTGACCTTCAACATGTTTTCTTCGGTTTCCCACTGGACTGCTATCCCTGTTTCGGTGAGGTACCACCCATACTCTTCAACATTTCCAATATGAAGAGTGGGGCTGCCTGCTGATGTCCACAACCTCCACACCCACATGCAGCGCTTCCAGTGAAACTTAAGTGCATCCTCGGAGGGTAGTAACTCGTGTTCATATCTTGCTGTTTCAAATGTAGCCTCACGGATTCTGTTCAGGAACAAGCTGTGTACATTTTCATCACTAGTTGAACTTTCCACCAAAGAGTTGAAAAGATGTTGTGGAGTTTCGTAGCCAGGCAGGAAAGCAGCCTTACAGGACTTGTAATACAAACAACCAATGAGCCTGAAGAAGGCTAGGATGCCCTTGGGGTCTTCCTCTGTGTCAAGCAGGCTTCCTCTGTGTGTTCTGTGTCCAGTTATGAACTCACAGTGCTCCAGAAGTGTAGTTATGAAGCTGATTTTACCTTTCATTCGGAAAAAACTTGTATAGTCACATCCAGACAATATAAACAGCAGAACAAACAGATGAGGCCTCTCTTCTTCAGGGTGAGTTGTAAGGGAGGGGTCACTGCTAATCCTCGCTCTTAGGTTGTTGATGTTAACGAACTTAGACTCCTCTCCCCAATGTGACTGGACTATTACGTCTTTCGTAAGTGGCATAGCCAATCCGATGTGGATTACGTCAGTGTCCTTTGACAGCACGAGGCACTTCTGAGAGGTTGACCAGTTGGTGTGGAGGAAGATTCTGGTGTCCGCTTCGGGATCATCTCTTTGCAATGCCTTCTCCTCGAAGACTTCTCCGTTCTGTACAAGAAATGCTTTGCCGTCTGCAAAACACCCACTGACAATTACTTTCTTACCGGCATCTTCTTTTGCGTATTCTTGTGCGATCTTCAACAGGGCATGGCCTAGGTATTTCACCAAACTGTTCCTGTTTTGGCGCAATGCCATGAACTCCTGCCAATTCCTGGGCACCTCCTTGTCATGTGTCAGTGTGGGTACTGTTGTGGGCATTGATGCTGTTGGGTCACCAACATGTTGCTCATCCTGGGAGTCTCGCCGCTGTCGCTCCAAATCCTTTGGTATAGGCATGTCATATTCTGGTCTGTCAAACAGAATGTGGCACTCATGTACTCCCCGCCAGAAAAATGGCATCACCATGTTGATGTATAAACTCTTGGCATATTGCAGAAAGGTCTTGTTCCATGGGAATGGTTTCCTGAACATAATATTCATGCCCTCAATGATGACACAGTCAGGGCTCCAACCAACTGGTAGTCTGTCAGTAATGATATCTGTGTATCGCCGTTCATAGAACTTTGTGGCATTTGCCTTGTTTCCTTTATATGGCAATCCAGTTTCCTCACATACTAGAGAGCTGGGAATCTCAGAACAGGGTCCCAGGTCCTCTATGCTCACTGGCCTTCCCTTCCTCTTTGACTCCAGAAGCAGATTCTTGTAGAAAGAGAGAACTTTTCTGGTGTGTTTCTCCATACGTTTTACTTTGCTGCAGGAAGTCTTCCGTTTGGAAAAAGTGTGCAACCTTTGTTTCCGTTGTGTGGGCTTTGCTGAAGGCTTGTTGAGAATTTTTGTCTCAACATGATGCTTGAATAGCTCAGAGCCTATCTGTCTATATGACATCATATCATGCTGTTGGACATTGCTGGCTTCCTCACCAGAGAACATGTGTATCAGTTGACGCGATTGAACTTTGTCAAATGGTTTTGCTCTGCTTGTACGTGCCTTGCTGTAGTATTTCACTACTTGCTTCATATCCTCTTGCAGTGCTTTGTTCGCATAGGCCTTCTGCGACATGGGGCATGCTTCCATATGCAATTGTGATAGCAAATTCTTTAGCACAGAGGCTCTCACCGGCAGAAACTTTACTAGTCTGCCTACTCGCTGTGGATGTACTCCTTGCATCACAGCTTTCACATCTTTGTTGATTGTCATCTCGTGACATTCGTCAAGGCCTAGGTTCGACATGTTGTGTCCTCCAATGTTGGCAGTAAACCCTCCCTTTCCAAAAGCTGTCAGCATATGAGCTGGAAGCCTGGCAATATCCTCCAAGTGCTTAGGTAGCAACTTTGCATACATGTGCCTGTCAAATGCAAACATCAAGGGCACAAGTTCCTTAATGGCATGACATCTGAGTGACCAGTCGCCTTTCCGTATGGACAGGAACAAGTTGGCATATGTCATCATCTCCTGGTGTATGAATCTGTCCCAGAATCTGAAGGTGTCGTCCTTCTCTGCTGCCTCTTTTCGCCATGACTGGAACTCCTGTGCAAGTGGTTTGAGCCGTGAGACAAGGGATGCTTGTTCTACCAGGAAACTTGTTGCAGAGATGCCCTCAAAGCGTCTTCCTTCATATCCATTCAGGGTGTCTAATACATTACATACTTCTTGTAGTACATCATCCATGTTGTCTTGGCTTTTTACAAAAGAATCAAGCTGTAGGTGAAACATTGCCTCCCAGGCATTCATAAGGAAGTTATGAGTTCCTCTGAAACTCTTGCAGAGGCCAATCGATGTTGCACACATTCCTGTGCCATGTGTCTCCTGCGCCAGCTCCTTCAGCCCGCTGTCCCAAAAAATCTTCATCATCACCTCTTGTGTATTCTTGAGCACATGCCAGTCTCCTATGTAGAAGTAAGCCCAATTGAACTCTGAAGGATATTTCTTCTTCACTTTCCATAGGAGATCATATGTCTTGCCATCTCCAACTAGAATCAGACTTTTCCTTTTGTCTGGAATCTCCATGTTTGTTGCTATTTGATGTAGTACATGCATCATGGTGTCTTCATTATCACATGGCAAATCAAATATGTCAAGAAACTGTATACTGGATTGATGGACATCCTGGTTACCTTCCATGGCAAGCTTGGCCTTCAGACTGGGAATGGTGGTGTTGAGGTTATATTCCCTTTGGCAGTACCTCTCTACCATGTATACAAATATATCCTCTGCGCATCTACTTGCTGCATTCACCTCTTCTAGGTTGGTTGTGAAGTCAGAGTAAGACACCGATTCCTGTCTAATAGCAATTGGCAAGGATGCATCTTGATATTGAGATTGATCCAAGGAAGACCCTCTCACATCAAAGGACAGTCTCCTGCGAGGTTTTTTAACTGAAGATATGGTTGTTCTAAAACCTTTCTTATCTGGCACAGTCCAGGGGGTTTCAGTGGTACTTGACTCAACTGCTTGGTTGTCCATCACAACATCAGTGGTACTGGTACTTGACTTGGCTTGATTGCCCATCACATCAGTGGTACTTGACTTGGCTTGGTTGCCCATCACATCAGTGGTACTTAACTTGGCTTGATTGCCCATCACAACATCAGTGGTACTTGACTTGGCTTGATTGCCCATCACATCAGTGGTACTTGACTTGGCTTGGTTGCCCATCACATCAGTGGTACTTGACTTGGCTTGATTGCCCATCACAACATCAGTGGTACTTGACTTGGCTTGATTGCCCATCACACCAGTGGTACTTGACTTGACTTGATTGCCCATCACATCAGTGGTACTTGACTTGGCTTGATTGCCCATCACAACAGTGGTACTTGACTTGGCTTGGTTGCCCATCACATCAGTGGTACTTGACTTGGCTTGATTGCCCATCACACCAGTGGTACTTGACTTGGCTTGATTGCCCATCACATCAGTGGTACTTGACTTGGCTTGATTGCCCATCACATCAGTGGTACTTGACTTGGCTTGATTGCCCATCACATCAGTGGTACTTGACTTGGCTTGATTGCCCATCACATCAGTGGTACTTGACTTGGCTTGATTGCCCATCACATCAGTGGTACTTGACTTGGCTTGATTGCCCATCACATCAGTGGTACTTGACTTGGCTTGATTGCCCATCACATCAGTGGTACTTGACTTGGCTTGATTGCCCATCACATCAGTGGTACTTGACTTGGCTTGATTGCCCATCACATCAGTGGTACTTGACTTGGCTTGATTGCCCATCACAACATCAGTGGTACTTGACTCGGCTTGATTGCCCATCACATCAGTGGTACTTGACTTGGCTTGGTTGCCCATCACAACATCAGTGGTACTTGACTTGGCTTGATTGCCCATCACATCAGTGGTACTTGACTTGGCTTGGTTGCCCATCACAACATCAGTGGTACTTGACTCAACTGCTTGATTGTCCATCACAACATCAGTGGTACTTGACTTGGCTTGATTGCCCATCACACCAGTGGTACTTGACTTGACTTGATTGCCCATCACATCAGTGGTACTTGACTTGGCTTGATTGCCCATCACAACATCAGTGGTACTTGACTTGGCTTGATTGCCCATCACACAGTGGTACTTGACTTGGCTTGATTGCCCATCACATCAGTGGTACTTGACTTGGCTTGATTGCCCATCACATCAGTGGTACTTGACTTGGCTTGATTGCCCATCACATCAGTGGTACTTGACTTGGCTTGATTGCCCATCACACATCAGTGGTACTTGACTTGGCTTGATTGCCCATCACATCAGTGGTACTTGACTTGGTTTGGTTGCCCATCACAACATCAGTGGTACTTGACTCAACTGCTTGGTTGTCCATCACAACATCAGTGGTACTTGACTTGGCTTGATTGCCCATCACAACATCAGTGGTACTTGACTTGGCTTGATTGCCCATCACATCAGTGGTACTTGACTTGGCTTGATTGCCCATCACATCAGTGGTACTTGACTCAACTGCTTGGTTGCCCATCACAACATCAGTGGTACTGGTACTTGACTTGGCTTGATTGCCCTCACATCAGTGGTACTTGACTCACTGCTTGGTTGCCCATCACACATCAGTGGTACTTGACTCAACTGCTTGGTTGCCCATCACAACATCAGTGGTACTTGACTCATCTTCTTGGACGCATGCCACAGCATGAGTGGTCTCCAGCATTCCAGAAGTATGTCCAAACTCCAACAAATTGACTGGGTCTGGCTGGACGGCCATCACTGATGTCCCATGCCAAGTTCTTTCAACACCTTCGCGTACTGATGCATGTCTTTGGGCCTTGTCAATATTGTCAACAGTAATAACTGTAAATTTGTTGTCAGATAGCTCAGAAAGGTACCCTTTTCGGTCTTGTTGGCAGATGGCATTTTCCATGAATCTTTCATGTGTTTCAGGTGATGCACAGTAGCCCATGTGATTCATTATGCTCATTAGCTTCTTTGACCCCGAGAATGCACTTACCACATCTGACACAAGTACTTGCCATGGGTAGCTAGACCTTGGGTTGGATACGTATAACAACTGCAGCAGTAAAACCAGTCTCCTGGTATGTCTTACTGTAGAGTTCACTGATTCATCTTGGAGGCAAGCATAGGGCACATCCCAGTTGAAATCATTGCTTGCGAGATCAGCCAATTCCTTCTTATTCATAGTAAGGATATGAACTAGATTGTAGAGTTGAGGAGGTACATCCTTCACAATGTCGTCTAACTTCATTTGCTTTAGCTTTGAGGGGTCTTGAACAAATTTTTCACCAAACGATGCTGCTGTACTTTGCACCATTGCATTCATTTCAAGGGCAATGTGGTGAAATTGGGCCTTTGTTGTTTCTGTGCCAAGGTGGGACTCCTTACCAGGCATCTGAGTTTGTGCTGAACGTAGATCTTCCTTCTCCTTGCAGTGCCTCATCTTCTGTACTCTCGCATCGTGCAGCGCACTATGCAGCATTCGAACTACCTCTCCTTTACGAAACATGAGCAATATGCTCATTTTTGAACTTTCTGTTCTGAATGTCACCAAAGATGTTCCAAACACACATTTTAAGTGTGAAAGTAACCACTGAGAATTCATCTTGCCCTTGTCTTTGTCCTCATTATTCAGATCATTAATTCTCTCCAAGTGCACAAGAAAGCTTTCATATGCATCACACAACAGCAATGCCTTGTTTTGAAGGAAAAGATTCCCTACTTCAATGCAGACCTTCCTGGCTGCAATTGTGACTGCATGTTGTTGTTTTGCATTTTGGTCAGATGTCAGTTGCTCAATGATTACAGAAAGTGGCACAGTGTTTGAATGTGCTTGTCTTGATACATAGCAGTAGCATGTATTACATAAGATGCTAGTGGAGGAAAGGCTCTTCAATCTAACATCACTTTCACTCAGCAGACTGATTTCAGTATCCAGCCCATCACAGCTGCGAGCCTTGGTTCTGTCACTGCGAAGTGAGCATTTGCACAGAGAGCATCGTGTTGTGCGTTCTGTGAAGTAAAGCTCTTTGAAGTGAACTTCACAAAGATAAATCTCATCCTCCTTGATTGCTTGTGTCTTAAGTACAGAAGTTAAGACATCTTTGTTGTTGAGGTCGGTAACAGAAAATACACGTGTTGAACAGTTATCACACTGTGGTGCAGCACATTGTCTCCTTGGTTTTTTCTGACTTCTTATTGGGGTGTATGATTCATCGATGTTTTTGCGGAAAAAGACACACTTGCACTTGTTGCACAGACAAGACTCCAATGACAAATGATGTTTGGTTAAGATTTCCTGTATTGACTTGTCCCAGTTAGTGGCGTGGTGAATATGATCCTGGTCTAACATACAATTGCAGCAATGACAGACAGAACTACATGGACCGACATGGGGAACACATTTTGGACGAGGCATGATAAGGAATGGTATGTTGGATACATACCTTATGGCAGGGGGCAGTCTGTGGCAGTCTGAACTCTGATCATCAGCTATTCTGCAAAGGTACAATCCCAGATTAGTCCCCTACCAATGGATCCCTTTTTTATGTTAGTAACCATCCCTATTATCAAACCCCTACCTACATATACAATTTATATTAAAAAGCCAGTACGTCTCAGGTAGTAAAGAGATATCAACTTACAATAAGCCCTTTAATTATGTCAAATATAGTATTAGTAAACAGTGTTGTGTTATAAAGAAAAGTAGAACATTGACTTTTACCCACCAAAGATGCCTTCCACTCTTGACACTTGAACTGATAGAAAACAGTAACATCACGAGATATGATATAAAAAATGTGATGAACCAAGAATTATAGAATAAGTATATGTTCACAATTTTATTGTACTGTAATTGCAAAAAAGTCAACATTTAGAAATGGAGTAAAAGCCGTAAACTTATAAACATCTAGTGCATAGGCAGGTCACAAACTTAAGTACTAACCTAAGTTAACAGTCATGTGGTGCTTAGTCATAATAAATCTGCCCGTGCTGCCAACTGCTCGGTGCATCTGGAAACAAAATTCTTGAAATTAATCACAAGAAATAAGGTCTACTCGTAAATAGAACCTGCCTTCGAAAAAAGAACTGGGTGATTTCTACCTACGTCTGTGCTCAGAAAATCACTACCTGTTTGTCAACAATTACCTAACACCCCGTTTATGATCCCAAACGAAACTTTCTGTGCTTTTTCTACAACAGTTGTCCTCTACTTTCGTACCACAATTGGATGCCGAAAAGATGGGTGAAAGCGCAGAACCAAAATAGAAGTCAGTGTCCCCCAAACACCCCCCAAATCACACCGAAAAGTTCAAGACGTCATAAGAAGTAAACTATCGGTAGATGAGCCGAAAAAAACATGTCAAATTGATCCTTATCTTTCCGTCAGCACGACTGCACCGCCATAACCGGCTTTGTTTTGATTATATCTGGGGTGAAAGGGTAAAAGTCGGAGGCTAACCTGTGCTTCTCGTTCACGCACCACCGCCGTTCTCGGTCCCAGAGTAGTCTGCCTGGTTTTAGAAAAACCCGGAAGTGGAATCGAATATTCGATGCTTGGCCCTTCGACTGTATGGCGTTTTTTTTATCGCTACCGCCCCCACCAACCGTCGGTGGCCGGCGACCTTCTCTGTCTAATGGATACTGCTTTGCCACCGCCGAAAGGGATCTGCTTGGAGATTAGCTTTGCTTCAGGGGCAATGCAGTCATGTAAAGTTGCATTGACAGCTATATATGATCATATATACAAGTATACAAAATCATTGGCATGTGCCCTTCACTTTTAAATAGTACTTAACTAACACACACTTTGATCTGCTAACAGTTTGTATTGAATAATATAATGATACAGAAATTCCTTGATAGGTAAAATCATCCGCGACATTGGAAAACAGCAATTTAGATTCTAAAAATGCTGAATTACATGCTACATCAAAATAAGCAGAATTTGAGAAATTACTACGCTGTGGCGACCACTGTTCTGATCTGCTGTATGCTGGGAGTTACCATCTTTCATAAGTGAGGTTCCAATTAAAAAAAAACTCCGCTTGTAGGTAATGATACAGGCAAGAAATTACCGCTTCTCTTATCATCATAACATATGGTGCCCTTGTGCCTTTTTACAGTTTTGACTGTGTCGAACCTGAGGCTGTCACGCAACAAGCTCGACCAGAAGACAACCGGAATCAAGGCAAACGTCTCCGGAGGGATGCAACGGCAACAGGTGTGAAGAAGATTCTCTTCATTAAACAGATTCATAGAAGAAATCTTTGGAGGATTGACAATTTTCTATCAATATTTTAACAAATTCCCATGACTCATCACAACCAAGGAATGCTAATCTTAGTGAGCTACCTACAATTACGTTGCCTCAATTCATTCAGAAACATGGTTGTAAAGCATGTCATTTTATTTACAGGCAATGGGACGAACAGAAAACGTGTCGGAAAGGCTGGTTGGAAGTGAGAAAGATCTGCACAACGCTACGACCAACGTCACTGGTAGGAAACTGTCGGTCATGATATGATCACTGAAACGCTTTTCTTAGTCAGGCGTCCATTGACGAATGTATCATTCACTTGTGGCCAGTTAATACGCAAAGTAATCTCCAAGCAGATACTTTTCGGTGTCAAAAAGACATAATCAAATTCGCCAGGCAGTATCCATTAGCCAAAGAAGGTCGCCAGCCACCGACAGGTGGGATTAATGGCCATATATAAAAAGCTAACGATCATTCCCCTACAACCTCTGCTTGGAGAGTACATAAATGTACATTTTACAGTCATGACCTTATTGTCAGTGATATCAGAGGCCAGTTATATTAATACTTCACCCTTCATCTCTTTAGAGAAACAAGGCCAAGATTATTTTCCATCTGGGTCTACATATATCATAATTTACGTTTGAATTCTTAAGGGTATATCTAATTTTTTAGCTAAATGTCCCGACGGTTACGAGAACTTCGGGGAAATCTGCTACAAAGCCTTTGGCGACACCTGGAATACGTTCTCCGAATCGGTCGAGACCTGTCGGGCTGACGGAGGCACCCTCGCCATGCCCCGCGACGCCGGTATCAATGCCTTTCTCGTCTCCCTACATAAGGAAGGCCGCTATTGGTTCGGCTTACATCGACAAGAGGACAAGTGGGTGTGGATGGACGGCACCGCTCTGGGGACCGGCTATAACCGGTGGGCACCCCGTGAACCCTACATCTTAGCGGGGTCTTGCGCCATGTACGAGAAAGCTGACGACTGTTGGTATGCTTCACGTTGTGGCAAGACGGTGCACTTCATCTGCCAAGTGTCACCATCAGGTTCGTATCATTTCACTTGCTTGTTTCAGAAACACTGCACACATATCGAGTTGACAACTACACCAAGCTAAAGTATACGTTTGTTTTAGTAGCACTGACTTTGCTCAGTAATCATGTAGTATTGACTAAAACATCTTGATAAATTTTGTGTAAACCGATAAAAAGTTCAAATTCATTTTCCCTATAGCTGCTCCAGACAAGTAACAGTGCGCCATGCATGTAAGTGGCACCGGTTCCAGTTATGAAACGTGGGTTCCAGCATCCTGGTGTCAAGACGACTTAGATGTAGTATTATAAGTATTCAAAATAGACTTTTCTGTCCTCTAGTATGTTTTACATTTTCCCTTCAGTATTTCTGTAGTGTTTCTTCAGTATTATTAAAGTCATCTAAGGCACATTCAACTTTTCTCAAACACATCACTACCAAAAATCGAGAAACAGAAAATTTCACGTGGAACAGAGAAATTTATTGAATCGAACACACGAACAACAGTTTTCATCCATGGAAACTACCACCTATTTTGTACATGATCAGTTATGTTCTTGCCATCAAAACTTACTTACAGAAAATTCACAGACTAAAATTTTCGAGGCTTGGGTACACCAGACCCTGTATCGCCTCTGGAATCATTCACACTCACGGGTTGCTTGGCTAAAACCGAAGGACAATAAAACAAGGTAACAACTCTTTCAGGTAGACATCAAGGATAGCTGCAGGGTTGGCCATTATATATATGTATGTATGAGACAGACAAGGGTCATGCCTTGTATAATAGTGAATAATAATACGCTAGTTCACAGATTTATGTTTAACATTGCCATCATCCACTACAGTACAGCTTTATGCATTTCAAGTTGATGATACAGAAAGTTCTGGAGAGCAAAAGACAGTTAAGACAATTATGAACCCGTCGCTAAAAATACATCTCAATAAAGAAAAAAGGCAAAACTTACAAGACTACAATACTTCCTTACATCACAAGAACTGACAAACTCAAACTTGTGATACTTTTCCTCAAGTTTTGAGAATACAAAGAAACTTAACCTACCGTGTTTACGACATGAGCTTGACAAAAAAGCCAGAGTGGAAATTTTACAGTATTTCTTGGTCAAAGATTGTATCTACACTACATGAGCATGCAATTGTGCTGATGATGAGTGCCATCTGCTGATCTTTTCATGAATTGCAGCAGCGTACAAACTATGCACCTCTGTGGTTGTAGGATGATACTTCAGCTCAACGATTCGCCTCAACTGGAACAAAGAGGAGAAGTGATTAGAATGTTTCTAAACATTCTTTTAACTAAAAGCAAGAGGGAAAGGATATAAAAGTGTGCAGTAATTGTAGCTTGTGTCGGTTTTGAGAAATTTCTGTAAGCTTACATTCTTTTCCAACTGGAATTGAGAAAAATTAAAAGTATCGTGCACCCTACTTATTGTGTGTGATGTCAATAAACTTGAATCTAGATCTACAGGATCTATTTTCCCTATCCTCCTATATAACAGAAGTATGACTGATAATAAAAAAATAACTACAAGAAAAATCAGCAACTAGATTTAGCAGTCTTGAAAACATCCTGAATTCTGTTCAGACTTGGTGGTGGAAAAACGTCCGTTGCCTTGTGCAAGCCATGGAAGAACTGCACTGAAGTGATTTGATGTCCAAAATCAACAAATCACTCTAGTGCAATTCTACCACAACTGCTCTCCTGTCCTCCTTCCAGTGGCCACCTTGTTGGGAGCATCTCTCCAGGCAAGAGTAAGTTATTAGTGATTTCAGACTTCTGCAACTTTGGTTTTCGTTACTCGGTTATCTTCAACCTCATTTTCTATGACGTTCCATCTGTCATCCTGAATCCTGAATTCCTAATGAAAATTATTATGATACCAAATCCTAACTCTAAAAACAACTATTCAACAATAAAATCTTAACTGTATAATATGGACCTAATATGGAGTCTTTAACTATTCTTGCACCTGCTGTATTCGAGTCTAAAGCATTTCAATGCATTTACTTGATTCACATTCACACTTCTTAGCATGTGGGAAGAACATACTGTGCCTTACAAAAATCTGGATGTTTAAGTTATGTAGAACAGATATCATCCTTTAATATGACCTTAAGAGTGGTGTTCGATGTGCTATGTACAATACGTTACATGTTTCTCGCTGCCCATGTGCTATCCTACTTACTGTATGAGCTGATGTCGATCTCATCAGGAAGCTCTGACACGTTCACCTCGAACCGGTCCTGGACCTCATTCAGCACCTTGGCGTCGTTCTCGTCGCTAACAAACGTGATGGCCAGACCCTTCGTACCAAAACGGCCCGCACGCGCAACCTAGAAACAACAGCAAAACATCAACAAAGTTAACCATCCAACTCCAAAAGAAAACGTTCTGGTTGATAATAACCGTTGATTGGAAACATGGTGGCCAAACCCTTTTGCCATGTCCCACACACGCAAACTGGGAACAGCAAAGTTTTATAGTTTGCTTCACATAACTGGTCAACTGACTTCAGGCATAACAAGTTAGTTTTGTACAAAAGTACAAGCTGCACAAGACCAGACTGTAAGGTTTGAACCACTGCAGGAAAACACCTATTCTCTTTGAGAAGTACAGTGGGATAGTTAATGTCCTTGAGACGAGGCTTTCTTCAAATACCAAACTTCTGGCTTCATGTCCCATCTGACTGGGACTTATTTCTTCTTCTTCTTTTTGAGTACCCTCGAACAACCCCTGTACGGGGGGTATCACTGAGGGGGGGAAGCGGTACACGGGTTAAGGCAGGGCGGCTTCTACCCTGGCCTTAAAAGCCTCTACCGTCGGTGCCCTCACCACTGGGCCCGGCAGCTGATTCCACTCGCTTAACATACGGGGAAAAAAAAAGAAATTTCATTAAGAAAATTAAGAAAACGGAACTTACTCTGTGCAGGTACGTGTCGGAATCTTCGGGCATGTCGTAGTTGAAGACGATGTTGACGCGCTCGATGTCCATGCCTCGCCCGAACAAGTTAGTTGCCACCAGGATACGCCGCTCAAAGTTCTTGAACTGGTTGTACCGTTTCAGCCTGCATGGGGTTTTCGTAATACGTTACAGAGAATTCAAACTACATGGACTTAGGACAGCTTGCAATGCATAGTCCTGCCAATCTTCCAGGTCAAAAGAAGCCAAAAACTGACAGCCAGAATAGGATGCTCCTACATGGTATTGGATAGTCTCAACAAACTAAATCTGGGTAGACAGCCTAGCAGACCCACCCTCATTTTTTTTTTGTTTCACACCCCTGACACTTTTTAAGGCAAAGTTAAAGCAGAGAAAGCAGTCTATGCCAAGCTTTTGGTATGACAAACCACCTTTAAAGTTCAAGGCAAACACTCATTAGTTCACTGAACATGTACATCAGTAAGTAGTTCGTATTATAGAGCTCACCTCTCCTCCTGCCCCATGGCCCTGTGGATGGCGATGGCAGGGAAGTTCTGTTCCACCAGCAGCTGGGCCAGGGCGATGCAACGCTGCACAGACTTCACAAATATCACCACCTGGGGGGGGGGGAACAATCAGGACAAATAGTTAATCATCCAATCATAGCAGCATCTTGCTGATGATCTTTTGTTTATGATTGATTTGGCAAGCAGGTAACTGACTGTGAGTGTGATGATATTTGGATATGGGCCTCCTGTAACATGTGGAATAGTTTGTCCATAATCCCACAAGCCCGCCAAAAACTATCAAACACAGAGCTACTTTCCCACCTGGTTGAACTAAAATGTTAGCTACCAACACAGATTGAGAACATTGAAGCAGTCGAACAGCTTGTAGTCCTTTAGCTTGGTCTGACATTTTGACCTATCATTCTGCCCACCTTCCTGGACCTGTTATGTGTCTGGACAAGCATGTACACAAACCCAACCGAAACAGAGCGACTTCCCCACCTGGTTGAACTCGAGGACGTCGAGCAGGTCGAACAGCTTGCGGTTCTTCTCGTTGTCCTTGAGCTTGACGTAGTGCTGCTGGA
>NW_017804353.1:3249805-3266906 GCF_001625305.1 Branchiostoma belcheri
GGAGGGGGGGGGAGTTACAAACAACATTCATACACAAACCATGGACAATCAAGCATAGTAGTGGCTCTCAGATTCCTGCAATGTATTCTGGAATTGTTGTTGAAAGTTATTAATATATTCGACATCCAGGAAATGTGATACACAAGAAAATAGTTACTCAAGCAACTGGATAGATTGACTGTCAGAGGTTTCAAGTTGCACCTACTTCTTTTACTGCAGTCATTGACAAGAAGTAAGGTATGAATGCAGAATATCTGACAGTTTTAAAAATCTATCCAGTTGCTTGAGTAACTGTTTACCTGTGGTCTGGAATTGTCTAAGTTTTGTGTTTAGCTTGATGTGTCTAAGTGGAAAAGGAAGTTTCTGGTCTGGTAATAGAATCTGAGAAACACTACGACAACCTCAATACATGACACAGATTAAATTGCACAAGGTTTTTTTAGAAAAGCTGTCCAACTGGTGACTTTCAAGATAAAACTTCCAAAAGTAGCACTGACACCAGTAGAAACGAATTCCAATCTGACAAACACCAAACCAAGAGTTTGTTTCAACTTGAAGCTAAATTTCCATGCTCAAAGACTCACGAATAGTACAAAAGCATGCAAAGGTCCCTTCAATGAAGTCTAACTAGCTTACACTGCATTTCGTCATCGATTTCCTATCATTGCCATGATTCCATAGGCCATAATCCTGTCTACCACTAAAGAAATTCAAAATATGCAAAATTTCTGTCGTTGTTTGCTAGTGCCTAGGAAGATACTTTTGTGAAAATCATTGCCGATAGATTTTAGGCAGATTTATTTTACCTGTCTGCAAATTTTGGTTCTAAAACCCTTGAAGCTGAAGGCAACCTACATAAAATGTAACTACATATAAAATAAAAAAAAGGAGGAAAAGGATGGTTAAGGCGGCCTCAGTTCCTCTCCAGTCCACCTTCAGTTGCCTGGCAACAGACTGGTCTGGCCCATGTGCCGAGGTGGGTGGGGGGTGGCAGGGTAGGTAGACCCTCGATAACCCTCTCTGAAGACAGAGGCTCCACCACCACACAGCACTCTCTCCCTCACTGGTCCCTCTCTCGATTACTTGCCCATTGACAACTTGGTGAAAGGGCAGAAATGCCCAATGCTTAGCTGGTTGCAGCTCGAAAGTCCCATAAACTTCCGTTGAAGAAATGGAGCTAAGAAGGCTTGGGGAAGCCTTGCTTTAGAGCACTGCAGTCCAGAGCTGGCCAGTCCTTTTATAATAAAGGCCTTTCGGAAGCACTGTGGCCCTTGTCTGGCCCGTGTGCCAGAACTGGTGGACCATACGCGGTGGGAAACAGCCTAATGTGGAAACGCGATGCGCAGGGACACCGGTCACTCTTGCTTTGCGAGCCAGAGTATCGTGTGCCCCCACATTCCCGAGAATTCGCGAAGCCCTATTCCTCTCCAACAATAACTTTGCCTACACCTTTCTTGTCTAAGCTTTTTGCCATACGTTGAAGGTCACAGTATGTTCTTTCTCATGCCAAATAGAATGACTTTGACTCATCCATAATTTGCAAATCTATTGAAATGAACTTCAAAGATTTTTCCTACAAATTGCCTGAACACAACTGCCTGAACAAGAGGACAAATCCAGCACTAAGATTTCTCCCAAGGGCCTATGGTGGACAGATCGTACCAGCACCGAAAACCAACGGGTACTGCTTGTTGAACCCTTCCCGCAAAGGAACAGGGCTTCAAGCAGACATTCCTTGCCACCTTCTGTGATGCTTAGACTTTCATATTAAACTCTGGCTTTTAGCACAATGAGACTCGAAAGAAATACTGTTGTGGGCTACTTTTCTTGTAATTCTTTGTGTAACTTTTTTCCTCTCTGATGTTTTCAGCTTGAGAATTTGGCTGTGACCTCGCGAACCTGACTGGCTGACAACACATCGCCGCAGCACGCCAGTGCCGGGCTATCCTCCTGCCACACGTGTGACCACTACAACTCGAGACCCCGCGAGCATTTCTCTGATCTTTGGAGACCACGATGATTTTTCCAAACTCTTACAACTCTCGAGCTACCCTCGAGCGTGTGACGCGAAAGTGGTGACAGCTGGTTTGGTGATCTTTTCTGACCGCGATGATTTCCCGAACTCTCGAGCTACCCTCGAGCGCCGTGGTGACCTGAAAGTGGCGACAGACGGTTTGGTGGGTGCGACGGACAGGAAGAGGCGGGGGGGATAATTACATCTTGCATGAACTTCTTGCAGACGGGGCGGATCTCCTTGCTGAGCGTAGCGCTGAACATCATGACCTGCTTCTCGTGAGGCGTCATGCGGAAGATCTCCTGGACATCTCGACGCATGTCTGCAACGTATCAAATTACAACATTGAAGTTCCTCAGCAACACAAAAATGAGGACAGCTACACAGGTTCATAGCTTTGCCCAAGTGTCATTGTAACAACAAAGTTTTGGTAACACCTTTCAACTATCTTATCTGGCACAAAACTTCTTTGGTCAGATTGTGTGATGTGCACATTTGTCTTTTTGGTGTTGCAAGTTTACATTTCTTCAGCTTGTATAAATAACTGTGTGCTTGCCTATTGGATGACAGTAATTAGAAAAGACAGAGTTTCAGAGAACCAATTTTACCAGCATGCAACGACATTCGAGGGAAAACAAAGGTTTGTGCGAAGTCGTGGTCTCACCTAGCTGTTCCAACATCTTGTCGCACTCGTCCAGAATGAAGTGCTTGACGTGCTTCAGGTTCAGCGACTTGTCCCGTGCCAGAGCCAGGATCCGCCCAGGCGTGCCCACCACGATGTGAGGACAGTTGGTTTTCAGCGTGTTGCGGTCCTTCTGGATTGGCATGCCTCCAAAGAACACGGCATTCTGTGCACGGGGAAAAAGATTCAAACATTTTAGAACTAGATAATCATTCTTTAGTGACTAGTTTTATCAGGTTGGTTAATCACTGATCAACAAAGTTTTTTAATCCAGCTTGTGCATTAAGAGGTTGCATTTTTAAATTTGCAGGTCCCCGGTTCGAGTCCTAACATGCCACCAATCCTGTGACCTTGGGAAAGGCACTTTACACAACTTTCCCCACTAAACTCAAGTGAAAATGAGTACTAGTCTATCTCTCCAGTATTCGTTTCTATGTGTGGAAAACAGCTGCCTGTGTCCCACATGTATAGCACTGTTGCTATTGCAATAAATAAAAAAAAGCAATTTGAGCAGTTAAAAGAAGACTTGTAGGAATAACACTTCACGAAAAACAAATGTTTATCTTATGAGTTCTGGTGAATATTTATTGACACTGACCTTGATGGTGGGCATGTACTTGCTGAAGCGTTCGTACTCCTTGCTAATCTGGAAGGCCAGTTCCCTGGTGTGGCACATCACCAAAACAGCGACCTGAAAACAACCACCAACAAATGATTCAAATGTACATTTTCTCTCCCTACTCAAGCAGGTTAACGTATCTATGCATAAGCAATATCATTTCAAGAGAACTTATTACACAGCTATGAATGGCACCTGGCAAACCAGGAAGCTGTATTTGTAGAGGCTATTTTGCAATCAACAAGCCAGGTTGCTTACACAAATACAGCCTTATGGAAAAATTTTGTATACAAAGTTTCAAGGGGCAAAACTAGAGCCTAGGATCCTCTCACTTTTGTTTCCCTCCCATCCTTGAAGTTTTACTTTTAAGATGCTTGAAAAAGACCAGTGTGCCCTTCTGATGAGACAAAAATGTGTTACCTGGCCATCAACTGGTTCGATCTGCTGTAGTGTGGCGAGGACGAACACAGCAGTCTTGCCCATACCAGACTTGGCCTGGCAGAGGACATCCATGGACAGGATTGCCTGGGGAATGCACTCGTGCTGAACTGTGGGAAACAAAGAAACTTTTGTTATTGGCTTTTATTATATAGTTTTAAACAGCAACAAATTCTGCCCAACTTACAGTTCTCTTCACTCTGCAATTGTGACCTTCGTTTTATATTTAATTTACAAAACTTAACAGAAACAGGATATTTTTATGTCACACTCAACTTTCAGTCAACTTGAAATACAACAACTTGTGTTGGACTAGCAGCACTTGGCATAGCTCCCAGCTCTAAGTACATTCACGGCGAGTAAGCAAGTCCCAAAACCCATCTACGCCACAAAACTTGGCAGAAAAGGCTGACAGACTAACACTAGTAACAGGGATTTCATTTCAAGATGGGTGTTTCCTCAACAGTAAGACAGAAAAGCATGCATATTTCAAGTGTTTCGAAAAGGATGCACTAGAAGTGAAGCCTTGTACTTCCTTGCGTAACAGTTGAGATGTCTTTTTACTGATGTCAGTGTGTGTTGATGGCTCCCAAGTCCATATTTGAACCGTACAT
This sequence comes from Branchiostoma belcheri, assembly GCF_001625305.1. Lineage (NCBI taxonomy): Eukaryota > Metazoa > Chordata > Leptocardii > Amphioxiformes > Branchiostomatidae > Branchiostoma > Branchiostoma belcheri. Next base: position 3,254,173 of record NW_017804353.1, read on the forward strand.
AAAGATTTAACTAGCCCATGACGAATTCTAAACAGACCATAACTATAACTGCCTACAATCTTACTACACACCACATATGGTGCAGGCATCCTACATTATACATGCACCAGTTGTTCAGTAAACAAAGCCCATGTAATTGACAACAGGTGTGGACAAAAATCCTTTGTTCTCCTTGTTAACAACACATGTACTCATCAGGAGTGTCTGTTCAAGGGCGCTGGTGTAGAAGGTATCCTTTTACACAATTACAGTTGTCTGTAGACTTGTCCTGTCTAGCTACAAATATTGATGTTGATGTTAATGTTACAGTAATGAATCAAATGAAACTTCACACCAAACTTATCAGTGAGAGACTCGGACCTTTCTATACAACTTACAAGTTAAGTCTTGTGCTGCAACATTTGTTAAATTTTTTTAACTAGATGGCAGAGTCCAGTTTTCATAGATAGCACTTCAACACACTCCAACTAAATTATCTATCACAAGACATTTTCAGTTTGATTAGCATCTAAATGGCTGGTATTTTAGCTGCCAAGTCTCTTCCAGAGAAGACAAAAGAAACTCAGCAGCTAGAAATAGTAGAATACTGTAGGTTTCGTAACCAGGTTGTATAGTAGACATATAATGGGGGGGACACAGACTGAATAGCCTTATGATCAGAGTTCACTTCAAGCAGACATGATCTCTTACCCTCTGAAGGATGCTCGAAACCGCAGTCAACGATGGCTCGGAGGAGCTCGGGTTTCAGCAGGAAGTCCCGGAAACCCGAGCTGTGGATGGAGACGTAAGAACCCTTCACTTCTTTCTTCTGCGCCGCGGTGTCTCCGGCCGCCTCGGTCGTAGTCTCCTGCTCCTCCTCTTCATAGTCCAACAGTTCGTTCTCACCTTCTTCGGCCATTTTGGAGATTTGTGGTGTGGTTTTTTTTCTGTTACAGCGTAAGAAGAGAATACTGTATATCTTAATTATTACAGAGTGGGCAGCTGATTTCTTGAAGCGGGAGTTCTACCTTTTTTTTCTGGGAACGATTCATACCTGAAGAGGCTGAACATCAAGTTAGTTAAGTAACTCATTTGTCCGAAATAACCCGCTCTATACGACTGACAAATTCTGTGCTAGATTGAGAAGTTTACCGTACAGTAATCTTACTTGTACTGAAAAATTCCCCAACATCTGCAAGATCTGCAAACAATGCTAAATGTATTGTTTAATTTTTTTATAACGTACAAAAGTGTTGTAACAAAATAACATGATGTACGGCAACGTGCAAATCATATACTAGTATACAATGTACAAAGCGGTACAAAGCTACAGTACAGTAGTAACAAATCATTATAGGTCACAGCCTTGTGTGTCGACGTGACCTCTTACTTCCAAATCGTATATACTAGTAAATTTTGTCCGGTGCCTAGCCTGCACAAATATTTTGATAAAACAAAATACACACAAAATACATCTGCACGATGAAAAATTATTGTTGCATGTCAGAGCTAAGCTACTTGTGTGTAAACTAGCTGCATTGGAGCATCACACGCTTCTTTTTTGTAAGAACGCTTCGGACTCCATGCGCTATGCAGCGAGTTTGATTGAACACCGCCTAGCCCTATGGCCTTGAATTCGTTTATAAATAATTACCTCAAACGACGCTAAAACTAACCCTGAAGTAAGATACTATGCAAGACTAGTTAAAACGAACAAAATTCAACATGAAAGAACGTCACAGGACAGTCAAAACTCTAAGAAAGTAATGTTTTTGGTTCTAAAAACTCGAATACCTCGCCTAGAATATAACGAAAGTTCCACGCTAGTGAACCGACGCGCTAAACTTCAACTCGGGATTTTCCACCAAACGTTCGATCTACCTTCACCAAAAGTACCACAAAAAATCCAGAAAAATGTAACTGATATATTTTGAGCGGAAAGACCTGCATCTTACCTGCACAAAGAACTAGATGACAGTGGATACTTCGGGATGTCGTTCCACAGCCCAAGCTTCGTCCAAAGATGGCGGCCAAACAGTGACGCTTTCGGAAAGAGCGGGGGATCAATTTACATGCAAAACTAGCACGATATTCAGCAACGCATTTATACGCATTTATATATTCTTAATCATGTAAATATGTGAAAAATATCAGATAGTGTATACTCTTTAAAAACTACAAAATATATTTCGCTAGTATAAATCTCCCTCTAAAAGCATTTTTTCTTTTAAATCCTCCAACAAAGATTTTAAAAAATATGCGAATGTTACATACGCAATATGGTATTTGTTATGTACCAACAGAATGCTGCGTATAATACGTTGTCTATGATTGGTTCACAGGCCTGGGGAATTCGGACGACTTACACTGGTACATCGACATTCTTACGCAAAGTTTGAATTGTGCTAATATCTAAAATAGTGAGATAGAATAAGTTTATCACATTTCAATATATAACTTTTACCAAATATGTATTGTTCTACAAAGAAAAGTTCTTTGAGAATTCTGACAGATTTCTCACTGGCCAATCACACGGCGTGTTACAAAGGGGCAGAACAGGGAAGACCCTGGGTCGGTTACCTTTCACCTTTGACCACTCACAGGAAGCATGGCGGCAGCTACGAAACAGGGTTTGTGTTTTGGACGATATTTTGTCTAGTTTGGCGATATTTAAGTCCTTTATATCATTTTACATACATGTAAGATGAAGTTAAGATTACTGTTGACATGTGTGACTAGTCTGATTTATTTTTGAAGTAACAATTGGGCTACAGATGATGTTTCGGTTGTATGATGGGGGAAGAGCAGACTGATCAGTGATCTGTCTGAGTTGGTATTGAAATTATGATAACGTTACATGTATCATCACTTGGTGATTTTGTGTGATACACAGAAATGAACAGTACTGAACAGAAACTCGCGCTTCTGGTAACCTCAGAATAGTTAACTTACATCCTTTGGACAAAATCCAAATTAAATAGGGAAACTGAAGAACTGTAAGATTTACAAATGTCTTATACATTTTGTATCCTCATCTAACGTTAGATTTGCTTCAATACCCCCCCCCCCAGCAGAGTTGGACCAGTCCAAGGCTGTGAACATTTTCACCTTCAAGGACGTGAAGACGCAACCCGACCCCTACTACACCTACCCAGAATCCCTCAGGGCAGGCAAGATTCCCCTCATTATAGACAATGGTAAGGAAAAAGAACTTACTTGTCTTGTACTGGAGTCTAAGATTTGATGTTAATTGAAACATGAAGAGAATACATTGTACCTCCTTCATGACTTCAATGAAAAGCAACCAGTACGCCAATCTGAGTTTTCTTATATAAACATTGTAAACAAAGGCTCAAACATCAAATAAAGTCTCTAAGAAAGAATCTGACACGCCTTTCTTGTATCTTCAGGTTCTTACCAGTGTAAGGCAGGCTGGGCGTCGGATAAGGAGCCCAGGCTCATCTTTAAGAACGTGATGGCGAAGGGGCGTGGCAAGAAGGAGACGGACGTTCAGATCGGGAATGACATCAGTAACATCGAGGTGGTGAGATGGCTCCTCAAGACACAGTTTGATGGACAGGTGGTCACGCACTACGACATGCAGGTGAGGAAATTTGAATTTGCAGGAGAAAATCATTATGTTTTTGCTCAGTTTCTTCTTCTTTTTGTCCAAAGACATAAAAGTCAATGGCCTGGACCAGATGTCTGTTACCGTGGTAACTGGTGCTGTAGCAGACACACTGTGGTGTTGGGTTACATTATGTAGCAAGTGGCAGGATAGAATTGGAGGGGCTGGTCATCATACACTAGTATATGAACATGTGAATGTGTTTGAGTAAGAATAAACAGAACAGTATATTTTTTTAATTTTTATATATTCCGAAACATGCAATGACATTTGTTGGGCTGGCTTTATTTTGTATTTCTAAATGTGATTTAGTTGCTTTTGTTGCTGTTGTAATCTTGGCTGCCAATCCTGAGGAGAAACTTTAATGTGTTTCCTGTGATGCCTTCCAGGAGCAGATGTTTGACTACCTGTTCAGCCACCTGGGGATCAGCACAGAGGGGCGGGTCGACCATCCCATCGTCATGACAGAGGCTGTCTGTAACCCAAACTACTGCAGACAAAGTACAAAAAAATTATGCACAAAATACACCAAATATAGCAGCAATCTACCAACCACAGTTTTAATATTGGTCTGTCAATATCCAAATGCTAATGATGTCTAGTAGGTCAACTGGCTCTTGGCAAAAATACCAGTACATAGCATTATCTTATGTAATAAAGCTGAAGATATTTGCTACATCTCCAAGCAGATCTTTGGGGGGGGGGGCAAAATCTTAACCAACCAATAAGACAGTATCCTAGCAGGCAAGACAGTATCACATTGGCCACTGTAGCTCATGCAGTGTATGTCTCATGCACTAGCTTAGATAGGTGAGCAGAGGTGTTAGCTAATTTGTTGCAAATGTTTTTGCCTTCCCAGACATGTCGGAGTTGCTGTTTGAATGTTACCATGTGCCGAAGGTGGGGTATGGAGTCGACGCCTTGTTCAGTCTGCACCACAACAGGCCCAAAGCAGGTAGTAGGAAATTCCACCCTCGAAAACCTTATTGCTCTCAGGTTAGAAGATAATACAAATACATGTACAAACAAAGTACTTTTATAAAGATTGTCAGATTGTCCCAATTTACCTAGTCCCCTGACCCAACCTAAAAATTGAAATGCTTTGATACTTAAAAGTTTAAGGTAGTCCCATAGACTTTTTGAGGCTCTAGGGACAGTGGCCATCCAATGCCACCCATCTTGATATCTAATGGTTCTTCTTTCCAGCCTTGGACCATGCCATGCTGGTTTGCTCCGGCTTCCACACCACTCACATACTCCCCCTAGTGGCCGGCAGGCTCGATGCAGCCAACTGCAAGCGGATTAACCTGGGCGGCTGGCAGGCGACCGGCTACATGCACCGCCTCTTCCAGCTCAAGTACCCGGCACACTTCGCTGCCATCACTCTCACTCGATCAGAGGTAGGGCTGTACTGATTGATTGAGATTGGTGCTAAACACCATCCACACACAAACACACCTGTCCCTGGTGCTTAACACTATCCACACACAGGCAAGCACACCTGTCCTTGGTACTGAAAACCATCCACACACAGGGTGTCTTTAACTCTCCTTGCCAGTTATTTCCCTTTTTGGTTGAATTCTTCAATCCATACCCTCATAGGAAAGCCTGGTGGAGGCTATGTGCTGACCTTGACCTCTGAACTACATGTAATGACTTTTAACATTTGCCCTCATGACCTTTACCCTCTGCCCCCTGCAGGAGCTGCTGTACGACCATGGCTACATCGCAGTAGACTACATGGAGGAGCTGCACCGTTGGTCAGACCTGAGTTACTACCACAGGAACGTGCACAAGATCCAGCTGCCCTTCACCCCCCTCCCCACCAGTTCCGTCAGCGCAGAGGACAAGGAGAAGAGGAAGCAGCAGGCCGGCCGCAGGCTGCAGGAGATCAACGCCAAGAGGAGGGAACAGAAGGTGACCTTTCACCTCTTAACCTCTAACCCTCATGACCTCATGCCCTCTGTTCCCAAGTAGTGTTACAATCTCAGCATCCATGTCAGTGAACTTTTTGAAGGTCTCAACTCCAGGTCATACCCACCTTTGTGATGACCTTCGACATTGTAACCTTTGACCTACAACCTTTGCCCCTTGCCCCCTGCAGCTGAGCAGAAGCTGCAACAGCTGCCCGGTATCTATGTCAGTGGACCTTTAATCCCAGCTCAAAGCCACCTTTGTTATGACCTTTGGCAGAACATCAATGACCTTTGACCATGAGACCCTTGCCCTTTGCCCCCTGCAGCTTGCAGCAGAGCAGGAGAAGCTGCAGCAGCTGCTGAGTATCCAGGAGCTGATGGAGGACGAGGACGACGACTCGTTCCTGAAGGCGCTGGAGGAGTGCGGCTTCTCCTCCGCCAACGAGCTGCAGGTGGCCATCAACAAACTCAGCCTCTCCATCCAGAGGACCAAGGAGAAGATGCTGCAGCCAGAGGAGGGGCAGGTGAGGAGTACTACTAGTATGACTTAAAGACTTCTAGACGCCTCACACAAACTTTCAGAACATAGCCTCCTGTAAACCTTGTCTCCTTCCTTAACAGAGTTTCAAATTCTTTTTTGAGAATAGATATACTGATGTCCTCCATTTTACACCTGGATGGAGTGAGGAAAATCGAATTAAGTGTCTTTCCCAAGTACAGAAGGTCGAGGCAACAATGAGAGCAATCAAACCTGAGACCTTTTCTGTGTCTTAACCCCTGTTCTATTCGATGCCATTTACAGTGTCCTTTTTCCTCCTATCCCTTCAGACGAGCCGTGCGACCCCGGAGCTGGATAAGCAGCAGCGGGCAGAGCGGGAGGCGATCGTGGGGAACTTACGCAGGCAGCGACAGGAGATCGTAGAGACAAGACAACAGCGCAGACAGAGGAGACAGGAGGTCGCCAAACGGAAAAGTCATGCTGCTCAGGTACAGGGGTGCAGGGCTGTGCATTGGGGGGGGGGTGCAGAAACGGAAAAGTCAGATTTTAGAGAGTCAGGGTATGAGAATGCAGTAGGAGATGGTCAAGACTAAAAAGAAAGACACCAAAGATGAATAGTGACCTAGAGGAAAAGACAACTCCTTAAGAAAAATCCTAAAGTTATCCCCGTGCTGTTTGCAGGAGAGGATGAAGATCCTGACCCAGCTGGCTCAGAGTGAGAGAAGACGGGGGAAGGAGGACACCTTCGGCATGAACGAGGAGGACTGGAACGTCTACAAGGCCATCGTGAGTAACACTCATTTTCTTAAGGAACATTTTTTTAGCAGCATCTTGAAACCTGTTTTTTTCTTGCCTTCTTTTGAGTAAGTAACACTCGTGCCTTCAGGAAAAAATTCATACCTCGAAACCTGTCCTTTTCTTGCGTTCTTTGGGGTTTTAGAAAGTAAATATGCACATATTTTATTGCTTTAAGTCACCACAACTATGGAGTTGTGTTGAAAATCTGTTTTCAGACGAACTTGGAAGGTAACATGTTTGTATACTTTTTGATTACAGAGTAAAGAAGGTGATAGTGACAGTGAACAGGAGCAGGAGAGGTTGAACCAGATAGACCAGCTGCTCAGAGAACATGACCCTGACTTTGAGAAGTAAGTACTTATTTACACATTGCTACTGTGGCCATTTCCACAAGTACCTAGGACTTCCTTAACAGCAAAGGTTGTTTCATTGCCCTATATTTTGTATGCTAGGGTTTACTCCCTTCAACTGTGCAGGGTGTCTTCCCTGAATTTATTTGCAAGGGTTTCCTTCCTGTGATTTCTATTTTACACATTTTCACTCTCAGTTTAGAACATTCAATATCAAAATATGATATTTCAAATGCACACACCTATACTTAATGCAAGTTGCTCAAAAGTCATTTACAATTTTTTTTTCCAGGGACTTTGGGAATGGCCAGGACATGGATGTGACCTTTGACATTGCTGAATATTACCAGCTTCATCTGGGGGTGGAGAGATGCAGGTACAAACTGTCAATCAACCAATCCATCCATCCATCCATCCATCCATCAATCTATCAATACATTGTTTCTACTGAATAATCATATCTTCGAATTCCTACTGTAACAGTTAGATACAGGTAGCCTGGTTACCAAACCTACTATACATGTAGCTCCCAAGTCCTACATCCTCTCTGCGAATAGGTTCCAGACGCTGCATTGTAAATTCCAAATATATGATTACATTTTAATAAGTACTGTGTATTGTTGCCCAGGGTTCCAGAGTTGTTATTTCAGCCGTCCCTGTTGGGTATGGACCAGGCTGGAGTCACAGAAACCATGGACTATGTGTTAAACAAGTATCCAGCTGATATACAGGACAAACTGGTGCAGGTACATGTAGTTTGCAACTTCATCCTTTACAAGAACTACATATACGATTAACTGCAAGCATCGTAGATACTGAAAGTAGAGGCCTCATGTTTTATTACTCTTCTTCTTATTTCTTATTTTTCTTTCTTCTCAACACTTTTAGATAGAAGTGTAGGAATTGGTCTGTTAGTTACAGAGAAGTTACTGAACTTAAAGTTACAGAAACTTGTTGAAATGACAACTACGTTCTCTTAGTCACTCAAAAATGTGTAACACAGTGAATTGACTGTTCCCAGTGGAATTCATGTTGCATCGTTCATGATGTTCGTGATATTTCCCCCCAGAACGTGTTCCTGACTGGAGGAAACACGCTGTACCCAAACCTGCAGTCTCGTATGGAGCAGGAGCTTCAGGCCATCAGACCATTCCAGTCCACCTTTCAAGTCTTCACTGCAAGTATGTTAAAATAAGAATGTCAACGTAGGGTTTATTGCTGTTAAACCTCTGCATTTCCACCCTCTATCAATGTGATTTTTCACTTTTTTTTCAGTTAAAGAAATTTAAACAATAACTTGATTTGGAGACTATAAACCTATTTTCAAGAGTAAAAACATTGCAAATTTGGTTAATTTTGCAATAAATATTATAGGGCATGTTCATTCTTCACCCAATTGCAATTCATGTGCAAATGTCATCCAAAATTGAAATCGTGTCATGCTTTTAATACCCTACACAGTTTAAATTGCACTATAAGCAACCATTACAAAAATCATCATGCTTTGTCACAATATCTGTATCTGTATTGTCGGTATAACCACCTTTCGGCGTAACACACCACCAGTAGAAACCACTGATTTCAATTTAAGAATTCTTCTTTCATACCTCCCCCAGAAAACCCAGTGCTGGACCCGTGGTACGGAGCCAAGTCCATGGCCACAGACCCGGCCAGGAGTGCCCAGATGTTTGTCACACGTGCCGAGTATCTCGAGAAGGGGGCAGAGTACTTAAAGGAACACCAAGCCAGCAACATCTACATCGCCACTCCAAAATAAAGACTATAGAAAGATCAGCTTAAAATCCATTAGTGTTGTCCTGTACATAAAGTCACTACCAATAAACTTTGATAGAAAAATTATTGTCTGTTGTATGAAGTTACTAGATACATTTTAGGCCAGACCAATTGAGTCTCTTGCTTCGCAGACATTTCAAAGTAGAATTCTAGGAAGTGAGAACAAATGATTGTAAGAAAAACATGACTTTAAACAATGTGAATCAAGGTACAGAGTTTCCCTGCAGACTCTGTTACTTTTCATGTTGATCTTCCAGTTCTAATATTGCAAAGTCTAATATCTAAATAAAATTTTATTGCTAAGACCCAGCTTTGCGCATTGTATTGCCACGAGGCAATATTCTTTCGTAGCAAAGTTGGGAGAGCCTGCACCGTGGGAAAAGTGCCACCTAGCAAGTTGGTGTATAACTGCACCATACAGCAACGCTCGTTCGGGTCTTGACCTTTATTTTCGAACTAACTCCAGTTCGTTGACCCGACAGGGTGATGCAATCACAGATTACTCAGTGATGCAGAGATTGAACTTAACTTCAGTACTGTTTATGTTTACACAGCCATATCCGCACGTGGGTTGTTTCTGATTAATATGAGTCTGATGCAATAGCCGAACGACAATGATTTGTGTAAGATTTTGTAGTAGACTTGCAGTTACTAGGCAACAGCAAAGAGGGGGTCGAGGTAGAGGTCTAGACCGAGAAAAATATCGTCTATTTTTCAAACTCATCAACTGATTTTGGCAGGGCTGGTAGGTAGCTAAACGTACGGCGCGGTCATATTCGCTGTAGACCGCAGTACGATTTTGATGTAGGATTTTGAAGCAGGCTGTGACTAAATCAACTGCTGACATTTAGATATCGAAGACAGTCTGTCTTTTTCGTAGGTAGTCAGCTGAATTGTGTAACGTTACGACCCACCCGACTGCCCAAGAAGTTCCAATTGCAGTGGTACGATAATCGTAAGACATCCGTGACCTGAGCCAGATTTGGACTTTGTCCTGTTGATATTTGCAATGTAAACCTGCACGTGGGTACATTCAGGGCGCAAGCCTGATGCAATAGACCACTGTCCATTGAAACTGTTAATTAGAATTTAATCACTGAAAACAATGTGCCATGTCAACCTTTTTTTCTTGATGTGTTCCTTTTGCATCCCTGCGTTTTGCAGGAGTTAGGTAAGTCTATTAGATAACGAAGCTTACTATAAAAGGCACATACATCTAATCACTCATTGAGACGACGATTTATACGACTTTTTATCATGTGACAAGATAACCAGCCGTTGATTATGAGGCTGTACCATAAAACCTGTTCCGCCTCAGGGCAGCTGACCTCTGTATGCCCTTAATTTTATGTCGCAAACCTGTAACAGAGTGGGTTCTTTTTAGCGAATTTGGTAAGTGCTGGACCAAGACACCACTACTCCTCCTTCTAGGCACTGAATTGTAAAGTTCGGATTTCTGGAATAGCATCTCTATGGAAACTTCACTGAGAGTGAGGACCAGAGTGATGACTAGCTGATGATATCCGGCTGAGGGGTCTATCATATAAAGTTGGGAACATTTGCTACCACTTTCTTGTCTTGATCATTCCTTTACTTCATTCTACTATACTAAAAGGGGGCCTGCATGGGAACAACGCTCTACGCAAAATTTTGAGAGCTCTCGATCACGCTTTACGATAAATTCCAAGTGGCTATACAACGCATTATTAAAACAGCGAATACGCTCTACGCAAAATGCGCCAACTGAATTACGCTCTACACGTAGTTGCGGCCCGTCTACGCTCTACGTAGAATTAAAACGGCCGATTACGCTCTACTACTAAAGGGATGATGCGGGCCCCCCTGAACTGAGGCTCGAAGTGATTCCAGCTAGTCCGACTCTGTACCATAATGTTTACACAAGGCAGCACGGGACTTCCTTTTAGCGTGATGCAAGAGGGGAGGCAAAGTTTACACCGTGACGTCATAACTAACCCTCTCAGGAAATGGACTTTGTAACTAGATGTGCCTCGCACGTGGCTTTATTCGGGTCAATAAACACTCACAAGATCACGGAGATCTGTGTAAATGTGTGCTTGGCTTCTACAGACTGAATGGGCTACCCAGCCGTTTTGTGATGAAATGAATAATTAAAACACTTTTCAAGCCGTGAACTTAGGCTTCGGAAGTGACTCGAACTTCGAATTCAGTGGAAGGAGTGGCCAAAAAACAGATAACATAACATACAAACCAGTGGAGTTATGCCGCCAAGGGAGTACATTTGCCGCACACTGTACTCCTTTAAGATCCTTTAACTCCCCTGGCATGTTATCTGTCTATTTGTACAATTTCTATTACATGTATTTCCAGCCGTTTCCAAATCCTGGTGGAGGATACTCATGGTGGTTAAATCTCGGTACTGAACAGGTGCCCGGTCATGACATTTGCCGTTTACTTTGCAATTCTGATATTTGTCACCCCAGGCAAACAGAAAGTCTCTACCTGACTACCTTAAAGTAAGAAAGCACTTTGTCATTTAAACAAACACTACGAACACTAATAGTTTGAGCTTGGCAAGCAAAATCTTCACCCAGAAATAGGGACAGCTTATATCGGATTTGCACTGGGACTGATGTACTAACTTTGCTGAAGTAATCTAACTTTTAATAGAAGTGTTACTTCAAATCTGGCTTCAAGTTTTAAGATAAATATTTAGAGCACAAAGTCAAGTGATCAAAAGGAATCGATAAACTTTAGTTGAACAGTGTAACTTTATGTTAATGATTTAAAATGATTTATGTAAAGCATTTTCTTCAAGTATAAAGTATACGTTGATGTGTTTGCCCTCTCAGAAACAACACCATGATGACTCTAGTTTGAATTCAGTAGAATAAATAGATACTGTACATAGAAATAAAATAAATGCTGAACTACAATTCTGCAACGTCATTTTCCAAACTTAAAAGGGCACCACGACGAAACGTCATTAACCTTACATGTCACCGTATGTCAAATTACACATGCCACGAAATTATCCATGTAATCCTATTACTAATAGGACCTTAATTTCTCAAAACCGTTCAAGTAAAAGTTAGCAAAGATACATTGTCCTTGGAATAAGTTTGATGTTTCAGCGCCCTTTTGTCCAAGTTCAAATGGCGAATGCTAATGATAATCTGATATGCCAGAGGCGTGTTATGGTAAAATGTCAACGAACCATGGCACAAAAGGCCACAAAAGACCCACCCTTGCAAAAGTGCAAGTATGTTTTCAGTTCTCTTCGTTTTGACGTTTTAATTAAGTGTAAACTTCAAACTACATTAACTACATTTTGAACGAGTTCTTCTTGGTGTTACACATTCAAGAAATGCTGGTTGTATTTCCTGTTATTCCAGTGTTCGCCTTGACCTAGTATCAAGTTACGTCTTTAAGAAAATCCTAAGATAAGATTCCTGCCCAAGACGTAATCCAGATCGGATCCGGCGTGGGGTTTTCGCGCCAGCTGATGCAATACATGAGATTCAGGGTCATAGGTCAAAACGGCGGGCTGTGATTGGTCCGCTGTGTTTTCCAGGTAAATACCGCACGAGACTCGGCGAGCTGAACACACTGTGTAGTGGGCAGTGAAGCGTCTCACAGTGACTGTGCAGAAATTAAGACGATATCAGCTCTGGTCTGACCATCTTTAAGTAATATAGTCCTTCTTAAAGGAAAACTGAAAGTTGGCAAGATGTTTAGGAAGGCGTTCGAGCGCGGAGTCTCGGCGATCGCGAGAAACCCACCCGGAAGAC
>NW_017804353.1:3266936-3400123 GCF_001625305.1 Branchiostoma belcheri
CAGACCGCCGCCGCCCCGCTGGCAGGGGAGCAGGCTTCACGGGGCCAGCATAGCGCCGCCGTGCCCGAACCACAGCCGGAGACCAAGCTGTTTAGGGGGCATGAGACGACATTTCCGTGTATGATGAAAAAGTGAGTACTAATGTAGCTAGTAGTCTAGTATAATTGAATAGCATTCAATTTCAATGGATTCACGGGATGGGGACCCTTCCCGCTGTGGTTCAAACTTTCAACACGGTCTGGTCTCAGGTTTGACATCTTGAAGAGGACAGGTGATAGTCATCTGTTATGACAATCCTCCCACCATGTATGGTAACTATAGCTAAAGAAATAACTTGATAGATAAATTCAATAGATTATATATACAGTCAGTGAATTTCTTGGCTAAGGCCCCGACCTGTTTCCCGGCTTTCCACTAGATTGGTTGCGATCATGCGCTCAGCCATGACTGACTATGTATTTGCCAATATTGCAATCTCTAAACGAATTTCGTTGCCAAAGAACGATTATTAAAGTCATGTGTGTTTTGTTGTCTTCTAAATCATACTTTTGCATCGCGCATCATTTTCCAATTAATTATGAAACCAAGGGTTATACAAGTCGCCTTCTGGTCGCTCATCTCTGTCTAGTGGAAAAGGGGTTTTATCATGAACCTTAAATTCTATATCAAACGCTTTATAAACGGCCGTGGTTTGGGTCCATTTTTTTCGGCAATATCAAATCCTGGAAAACAACTTTAACCCAACAATGGCTCAGCAAACCGTATGAAATGTGCAGCACTTCAAGACCTCAACAAGGAATAAAAAGGCGTTGGAAAAATACCTGAAACAAGAGAGAGTCCGTTTTCAACTTATGGTAAAATAGAGGGAAGAAATCCTCATTGAAACTAGACACTGGGTTAGCAGGTAACAAAGGATGGCCCACATGTGCACACCTGTCTAATTGCACGCGTGTTGGTCCAGACCAGACATGGTGGTCATTAATAGCATGGACACCAGACCATTAAGGTCAGACTCAGCCCCTGGGCAACATGCCCTTAAGGAAATTCTAACACCTCTATCTGGAGCGTAAGAGCTGGCCAGAATGTTCTCAGGAGACTGGCATTCAGAATAGCAAATTTCTTTATTCACAACCACCTGTTTAACATATAAGAGCCAACATTTCAATGACAGTCTGTCATCTTCATCAGGGCAATTATGGCTGGTTCACCTTGCAATGAAGCATAACCTGGTGTTTTACCTTAGTGTGTGACCTAGTAACGCTCCAGTCAGCAGAAAGATGACAGATGGTTATTGAAATGTCGACACATGTTAAGCAAGTGGTTGTGAATCGAAAACTTCTATTCAATCATTCACCAACCTGGTGAAATTATTAATGGCAGTCTCTCTATTGGTTTAAGTAACGTTATATAGAGACTTCCTTGTGAGAACAAAGACATCTCATTGTTACAAAGAGGAAAAGTGGGTCTGTCAAAGCAAGGACATTATACAAGGCAGTTGTCTTTAGGCGATGATTTAGAGATGACGGAATCTGGTCAGGTTTGGGGATTTTCCATCACGCCTGCATGACGCGTGTCTTCCAATGTCCCACTTTCATAACGGCTGTCTCTTTCTGTAATTGTTATGCAAATATTGCCCCAAAAACTTACTCTTATGATGTCGTAAAGGTTTTATAGACGGGTTGACCCAACTCAGGAGGTATTACAATACATGTATATATGTCGATGAGGAAGTCAAAGCTAAGCATGTGTAATTTGTGTGTATGTTAAGTATAATATGTTTACTAGTACTTGCATGTCCGTGAAGAATATTTCAAATATATTCTGCGTATGTTCCAGGTCTAGCCAGGAGTGCAGTGGCAGGTTGAGTGTTTGTTTTATGGTTATTTTGCTGACCAAAATCCCCCCTTTATTCTCCTAACCTAGTATCATTTTATGATTTTGCCATATTCCCAGATCGAACACCACCCACCCAAACACTAACTCACCCATGTAACAAACCCGACCCACCCACCGACCCACCCACCCACCGACCAGCCCTCTCTGATTCCTTATCAGTCAGACAGAAGTTTTGTTATTTTCACAGTTTTCACAGGTGTTGGGTTACATCCAGCACATTACTTACTGCAATATTACCACCTTGGTTACAGGTGTTCCATATAGGAAAGCTTTGTTGTTTCCACATACTAATAAATAAAAAGTGGTGTTGGCTTACAAGATTTTCCTAATATGGAATTTTTTCATGTTTCCACAGTGGTATCAGGTTACAGGTGTTCCTTATATGGTAGTTTTTTTTGTTTCCACAGTAGTATCAGGTTACAGGTGCTCCTTATATGGAAGTTTTTTTGTTTCCACAGTGGTATCAGGTTACTGGTGTTTCTACATTCCAGACAAGGGTGTTGGGTTAAAATTTGCTTCCTTTCATGAATGTTTTGTTTATTTGTTTTGTTTATTTCCCGTTCTAGATCCCTGCAGGGCCCAGATCCCACCTACCAGAAGGTGGTGTCGGGTTACAAACTGTTCCAGTCGGACGAGCCGTTCCATTGCGAGCTGAACGGGGGTGTTCTGCCGGAGCTGGAGGTGGCATACGAGACGTGGGGACGGCTGAACGAATCACGGAGTAACGCCGTCATCATCCACACTGGCCTGTCCGCAAACTCACACGCCAGAAGTCACGAGGTATGAGCCCAAGGATGTCATTTATATCATTAAATCAGAATGGCCTAACATTAGCCTGGGTGCCATCCTCCGTAGTGTCCACCAGCTGTCGCTGGCTACCGACATTTAATAGAGAGCCGGCGGAAACTACAGAGGATGGGACACATAAAGCATGATCAAAATCATTCATTCATTTTACACAATGCAAAGATTATTGCCTGAAGGCTGATTGCACATAGCACCTGGAAAAGCAGGAGAAAACAATGGACACTATATATATATATATATATATATATGTATATATAACTATCATTCTGATTCATTAATTAATTCTCTCATACATTCATTCATTCCCTCCTTCCTTCCTCTCCCAGGAGAATCCGTCTCCAGGTTGGTGGGAAGCGTTCATTGGTCCGGGCTGTGCCATAGACACAAATAACTTCTTTGTCATCTGTGCAAACAACATTGGGGGCTGCTACGGATCCTCGTGAGTAGTCTGCTCTCGTCACAATTTTCACATCAAAATGCTACTTTAGCAGGATGAAAGTCAATACTAAAGTAAATAAGCTGTAAACAACATCAGAGACTGCTAAGCGTCCTCATGAGTCTTTAAGTCTTCTTAACCTCTCTGCATCCTATCTCAACAACAAATGCAAATTGGTGCCATTCCAATTGGTGCCACAACCTTACCTTTTTTTTTTATTCCAGGGGACCATCTTCAAAGAATCCTCTCACAGACCAGGTACAGAGTTTCAAGTGTTTCTGTCCTAATAGGATCATGTTTGTTAAATTTCAATTAACCTACTAGCTTTCTATACTAGTAGATAGAATCTCACTGGATCACTCATGTTAACTATGAGGAGATAAAATCATTATGAATATGATATAATTATTTTCTGCCCACAGCCCTATGCCACAACCTTCCCCATAGTGACTGTAGCAGACATGGTGAACTCCCAGTTCATGTTACTGGACCATCTGGGCATTGACAAGGTAAACCTCTCACAGCACACCAGACTTTTGCACATCATTTTGAAGAGCGTTCCTTCCCGTCTATTCTATCAGTATCATAGCATCTTCAACTCGGTCAGAATGTATCCGGGTCTCCAGATACAAATGAACCATTGTCTTCCAACTTTCAAATCCTTTTTCTAATTCTTGCAGCTCCATGCGTCCGTGGGCCCGTCCCTGGGAGGAATGATATCGTTAATGGCGGGGGCACTGTACCCAGACAGAGTGGGCAGGTCAGTATGTTGCCATGGCAACTGTTGCCTTGGATACCAATGATCATACAGAATGTACACGTCAGTTGTTCGACTCCTGAGATGATCACTGTGGTAACGTTATAATATACAATGTATATAGCTTGTTAGTACCAGTAATAGGTATTTGCATTCAGATTTCCGATTTTACATTGCTTCCCATCCGTGAATAGTTTCATCAGGTTGGTAACTTGAGTAAAAAGACTCTTTTTATTGCACAACCAAGTCTTTTATTCAGCCGACGTTTTGACCATCTGTCACCTTCCTCGGGGCAATTCTGACTGGTTCACATTGCACTGCAGCACAGGTGTCACTGCTATAGATGCATTCCCAAACAAACGTACAATATTTACATATCTACACACATTCGTGTTTATGTTGCTCCATCAAAATGGGGTACCTCTAAGCTTGATGTTGTTTGTTTGTTAATTTACAGGGTGGTTTCCATCTCAGCCTGTGCTCAGTCCCACCCTGCGTCCATCGCGATGAGGTATCTCCAGCGGCGCTGCATCATGCAGGACCCACACTGGAACAACGG
Organism: Branchiostoma belcheri; assembly: GCF_001625305.1. Lineage (NCBI taxonomy): Eukaryota > Metazoa > Chordata > Leptocardii > Amphioxiformes > Branchiostomatidae > Branchiostoma > Branchiostoma belcheri. Next base: position 3,271,392 of record NW_017804353.1, read on the forward strand.
GTACTACTACGACGGGAAGTACCCAGGGCAGGGCATGAAAATGGCCAGGTAGGATGGGAGACTTGATTACTTCATAGCTTTAAACAACCCCTGTGGTTATATATATATATGTGCAAAGCTTGGGTGTACATGTAACAGCTTGTTGGTTGGTCTCAAAGTGACTTACTAAATTGTGGCAACATACACTATCCCCCTTTTCCAAAAGCATACATCAGTAATCACATAAAGTATGTTTATCTTTCTAATATGGCTCAGCTTGCCTGATTGAGTTGAACAGTATTTTGACTCCAAGACTTAACTTGCTGTATTCGGTGCCTTGAGGAATTCTTTACCTTCAGGGAGGTCCCAATTGATGAATTAATTGATTGATCATTGCCAATAGGGAGATCGCGACCACGACGTACCGCAGTGGTCCGGAGTGGGAGATCAGGTTCAGCAGGAAGAAGATCAACGGAAACGTGAGCCTGTGCCCGACGTTTGAGATCGAAAGCTACATCGACTACCAGGGCGCACAGTTCATGTCTAAGTATGACCCGAACTCCCTGCTCTACATCTCCAAGGTGGGTACAGAATCTTTCTTTCAGTCATGCCATTTGTTAAATCTACTTATAAGTCTCTCTATAATTTTGTTAATCTGCTATCAATGTTTTTACTCATTTCCTTTGTTTGGTCATGCACACAGAAAATTTGTTTTCAAACAGAAATTATTCCTAGTCAAAGTCTGATGGCTAAAAATCAATTGCCTTGTCACTGTAATTACAACCTACTGTGACACTATCCCCCTCTCAAAAAGCATACATCAGCAATTACGCGGTCATAGAGCAGATGTCAATGGTTACATGTGTTAATGACCATGTCTGTCTCCCTTGCAGGCTATGGACCTGTTTGACATCAGTGATGGTTACAGCAGCATGGTGGAGGGGCTGCAGAGAGTTCGCTGTCCCATCATGGTCATGGGAGTACAGAGCGACATCCTCTTCCCGGTGTGGCAGCAGAGAGAGCTGGCCAAACTGTTACATCAAGCAGGTCAGTAAGGGTCATAGGTTAGGGGTCATAGTAGGGTCATAGGTTTCTGTCTCATCATGGTCATGGGAGTACGGAGCAACATTGGGTCATAGGTAAGGGGTCATAGGGTAAGGTTAGAGGATAGGGGGTAGCATCATAGCTTAGAGGCCATGGTCATATTTCTTCCTCATGTGAAATCCAAGAGATCTGTTGGCCAAGTTACTACATTCACCATGTCAGGTTATACATTTGTAGGTTAACAGGTCATAGGTTAGGGTTGATGGCCTTGGGACAGCCTTGTTAAGGTTGGTCCTCTCCCCAGCCAACAAGCTGGGTAACGGGTCTTGGAAGCTAACAAGGCGGGACACCAGGCTAGGGACAAAGGGCATAGAGAAGTTGTAGGAAAACAAGCCAGGAAGTGTGCTGTTTGTGTTTGGTAACTGATTTTTTTCTACATCTTTAGGAAATGAAGCAGTCACATACTTTGAGCTGAACTCCATATTTGGGCATGACACATTCCTGTTGGACCTGAACGGTGTCGGAACAGCAATAAAGGTGAGACAACCAATCAATCAATAATTCAATAAATATCTGCTCTTGAAAGTGGTACTGTAGAAGAAGAAGATCTTATGCATAAAAAACACAAGATGAAGGGCACGTTTAGTAACTCAAAATCCTTGTATGTGTTAAGGTTCAGTTTTCCAACCAAAAGCAAACAAAATCTCATACATGTATATTGACACAAAGCTATCATTTATTGTTATTAAAGCTCCATCAGTTTTTTTCCTAATTTATGATTTCAATTTTTTTCCCATCTGCAGGGGTTCTTGGAGACAGAAGTGAAGGAGAATGGCAATGGTGGGAAGAAGAAAAATAAGAAACAACACTTTCTGTAAAGACGTAACCTTCATTTGGTGGATCCAAGCTCCTTAAGTTATTACTACTTGCATTCCAAGGAATATGCCTGTTTCTTACAATGTAGATACAACTCAGGTAGTGGGGAACATAAGCTTCAATAGTATGGGTGCATGTGTTGCTTTAACTGTATGATGTAAATTGTCAAATAACCGTTGAAAGCTTCTTTCCTAATTTAATCCCAGTGTTTGATGCGCTACATTTCAACTTAGGCCACACCAATTTAATTTGTTGGTTCTCGGATTTTTTCAGAAAAAATATGAAGCGACAGGGCGAAAAAAATAAAAATAAAAACAGGTCTAGGCATCCTATTATAGGCTTAAATGCTACGAAATGAGCCATGAAGTCAACATAAAAGGCCGGGTTAAAATTTAAACATTGAATTTTGAACTTTTAATCAAACCACTGCAATGATAGATGGGAAAACTGTAACAACTAGGAAGAAAAGGACTTTCCTCAACTGTTGGGGGCAAAACATGAGCATTTTTCAGTTGATTCAGGACCAGAACCAAATTTTTTTTTTTTTTGCAAATCAGAAAAAAACGAAGAGGCGAATCCGAGAACCAACAAATTAAATTGGTGTGGCCTTAATTCCATAAATAATTTCATCAGGCTGGTGAATAATTAAAAGGCAAAGTTCTTAATCCAAAACCACTTGTTAACAACGGCCTAGCTTCAGTGCACAGCGAACCAGTCATAATTGCTAATGGGTTCTCCCAGCTTTGTATATACTATCTGCAACAGATGACTTACATAAATTGCTATGCAAAAATAAAATGTACCATAGAGTACATTCTTTCTTTGAAAATCAACATTTGAGAAATACTTCCATGGAAAATTTTTAAATGATGCCAATCCAATCATGTTTTCATGATTACATTGTACATAAAAAATGGAAAATGTTTTTGGCCAGTAAGTCAAGATGAGATGTGAAAAAAATAGCAAATAAATGCTGTACATGGTGCCTTATTGTGTTTTAGAATATAGAAAGAGGATGAAAAACTTTTTTGGTGTCGCATTTACCGGTAGTTTATAACTTTGGACACTGGTGCAATGTGTCTTCTCTTTGCAATATGGGATTCAAACTCTAGCTGTGTCATACCAAACTTTTAAGACTTGAAAAATGGTAAATACTGCTTCTCTGCTCAGTGATTAGCACTCAGCACTTAGAGAGAGTAAGATAACATGATATATAGTATAACACGCTCAACTACATTTTGTACAAGTGGAATACTTCATGCTATAAAATAATGTGGAAAACAATAATTTTGTACCGTCACCCTCATTTCTGTCATTTTGCCAAGTTCTTTTTCAAGAAGTTAACAATTCTGGACTGGCAAGGGAGATGAAGAATCAAGCATCATGTCAGATTATTGCAAGATTTCTGCAATGTATTTTTTATTCAGGATCAAGTGATATACAGATATATGTACTGCCAGTTTTCTACCATATACTGTTGCATGCTCAGTCACTACAAGCATATGGCAACATTGTTGCAACATGATTTTATACATCTTATGTACATATACACAAACTTTCAAATAAACTTGAACCTGGAATTTAATGTGTCTCACTTCAGTTTGATTCTCCGATTTATAGTTTTGACCATCTATTCGTTTATTTATGTTCAATACATGTATTTTAATGCAGTTCTGCAGCTCCTGTCAAATCCACAAGATGGCACTACTACACTGCTCATCTGTTTTTAGGCAGCTTGTACTTTCTCCAAAAAAAACAAAGAGCTGCTATGACCTGTCCTCACTGTTCAAATATCCAAGTTCAAAAGTGATATTCAACTATTCTGTCAGCTAGTCTCTGCAGTTCCTGTTTTAGCTGCAAGATGGCATCACTGCACTGCTCACCTGTTTTTAGGCAGCTTGTACTTTCCACCAGAAAGCAGCAGATGCTGTGACCTGGCCTTGACTGCTCATATACATTGTATTTGAACCTGGTATTCAATTACAAGTGTTCTGTAGGGTAGTCTCTGCAGTTATTGCCTGGCCTGGTATTTGGCACTACTGCACTGCTCACCTGATTTTAGGCAGCTTGTACTTTCCCCCAGAAAGCAACTGATGCTGTGATCTGACTTGACTGTCCAGAAATTCGAACCTGATATACAATGACAAGTATACTGTAAGGTATTCTCTGCAGTTATTGCCTGGCCTGATAGGTGTCACTGCTGCACTGCTCACCTGTTTTTAGGCAGCTTGTACTTTCCCCCAGAGAGCAGCAGATGCTGTGATCTGACTTTACTGTCCAGGAAGGCCTTGAGCTCCTGTAGTGTGATTTCTATGGGATTGTCTCTCATGGCAAACATCTTCAGCATGGAGTGGATTCTCTCCAGCGGTAAACTGTCCAGGTTTGTCAGCATGCCTTGTACATACACCCAGAACATCTAGGGAGAGAAAAACAAAAACTTTTTTTTAAGCAAAAAGTAAAAATCCTTGGTTTTCCTCCACAAAAAGAGAGCAAACCCTCAATCCATTGGATAGATGCAAAAACTTAAAAATCACTGTGAGTGGGAAAAAAAATCTTACATGTACATCTTTTATGAATTGAGAAGGTATTACATGATTTTTGTCCAAAACAAGCCAACTTTTGCAACTTTTCCCAATTTCAGATTTCAGGACTTAACAACAAAAAGCCTTGAGCTTGTTAGACAAAATCCTAGTGAGTTGGCATGGCAACCGCCTCAGCCCCACCCACCTGCATCTCTTCCTCCCTCATCTCCTGTGACGAGGCCGTGGCCGACTCCGTCTCCTCGTCACTGTCAATCATCACATCGCCATGGTGATCAGCACCCTCCTCCAGGAGCACATAGGTGCCCGGCGGGTTCTCCCTGATGAGGCCGTAGTTCTGCCAGAAGGTGATTCTCCTGCGGAGGACCGAGGACGGAACCTGCATTGCTGTGCTTAACTCGTCCAGCGTCCATCGCTCTGTACACAAAAACAAATAAACAATTAACAACACGGAGGACGGAACCTGCATGGCCGTGCTCAACTTGTCCAGCGTTCACCGCTCTGTAAACAAAAACAAATAAACAATAAACAACATGGAGGACGGAACCTGCATGGCGGTGCTTAACTCATCCAGCGTCCACCACTCTGTAAACAACTAGAAAGATAATATTTGCAAAGCAAATGCATAATGTTTACCTTTGCATATAGTCTGCTCTGTTAATTTTTACTCAAACACATTCAAATAATCGGACAGAAGTCTAAATCCCTCCTGCTATAAATTACAACATGATGTAACCCAACACTAGTTACCATAACAGGCGTCTGGTTCAGGTCATTGACCTTATTGGTTAATGGAGAAGAAGAAGAGGAAACAGAGCAAAAACAATATGTTTTCCTTGTTTGGACTGATTAAAAAAACAACAATGTAACAAAGTTAAACAGTGCTAAGGAGAAAGGCAAGCCCCCCTACCCTTGTCCTGGAAGTGCATGATGATGGTGGCCACCACAGGGTTGACCATGACAGACAGTCGTCTGTTCTTCAGCTCTATGTCAAGGTCAACCAGGCCCATCTGTGGTAACCAGTTCAGGGTGCGGCTCGCTGGAACAAACAAATGAATAAACATTTATTCATCCTTCACATTTTTCAGTTACTTCAGTGATACATAATGCGATTCCCAGGATTTCTCAGTCTTGATGTCTGTTGCAATTGTTATCATTAATTATGATTGTTGTTGATCAAATTGATATACTTTACTGTAGCTGCTGTTTCTACTCCTCCGTCACTTTTCTATGATCAAACTGACCAAGGGTGCAGTGTCTTATGTACCATCCTACTAGCTTATGGAAGTTATTCCAAGCATAAGATGTTGGAGTATACTGGTGCTTTTTTTACCATTTGGAAAAAAAGGAACTGACCCACAATATGTTTATTTCTGTGTAGGTGAAAATCTTAAACTTACCCTTAACTGTCTGGAAGGCCTGTGTGTAGCTGTCAAACCTCTGCTGTACAGACGGCGGCAGCGTTAGTTTGGTCTCCTTCAGCTGCGGCCAGTACTGGGCAGAGATGATCATCCCGGACACCGCCACGCCCTGCTGGGGGAAACACGGTTAAACCTGACCAGAGGATAGCCACTGCAGGGCTCTACTGTTGCTAGAAGAGCCCTACAGGAGCTATCCCAGTAAGAAATTCAGGCACGAAGTTGATCCTGCTATAATGTGAAGCAAAACTTTGAAAGTGATACCTAATTGAGCCTCTTGCTGCAAAATGAATCAACTTATTCCTTCATTTCTTCACTCACTTACTCACTCACTCATTCATTCATTCAAGCACAAGAATTGCACATGCAGGGTCTAACTGTGCCATTTCACAATGCTGAGACTGCCTTGCAGAGCCAAGCTCAGTTACTGCAGTTCCTACATAAGCTGACAGGTGGCACTGCAGGACTGTACAGACACCATTCATGCTACTCTGCCTTGCGGAGCCGTGCCTAGCGTGCACTGCGCAGCCCACCAACCACGGGCCCCCAAGACCAGAGAACTTCCACTCTTACTTCCATCAGATTCTCTGACTTGATCAAGTCGTTCACGCGCTTCGAGTCCTGGACATCCTGCAAGAAAAATAAAAGAAATAACATCTGATTAGAATAAATAAATGAAAGAATGAATGCCACAAAGTTGCCTAGTGCATATACATGTACATGTAGGCTTTTCAGGCACCATGATGAGATTTCATTGTTGTTTTCATAATCATTATAACAGTTGTGCATAGTATGACTTTTTACCCTTGTACTCTTTGACCCTTATTCAACTTTTGACCCTTATACAGATTTTGAACCCCATACGCTTTGACCCTTGTATGGCTTTTAGCCCTTTGATGTTTGTGAGGTTTTTGACTCTTGTACCATCTAATCCTTGCATGACTTTTAACCTTTGCACCCCTTGGCCTCTCACCTTGAGCATGAGCTCAAAGTTGGCCAGCTGGCTTACCCAAACACTTTTGACCTTTGTATGACTTTTGACCCTTGTACCCTTTGACCTTGCATGACTTTTGACCTTCACAACCCCCAACCTCTCACCTTGAGCATGACCTCACAGTTGCCCAGCTGGCTTACCCCAAACCCTTTGACCCTTGTACAACTTTTGCCACTTGTACCCTTTGACCTTGCATGACTTTTGACCTATGCACCCCGACCTCTCACCTTGAGCATGACCTCACAGTTGCCCAGCTGGCTCTCGCCGAAGCGCAGCTTGAGCAGCTCGAGGTTGCGGAGTTCTCGGGTGAGGTCGTAGTTGAAGGACAGGATGCGGTTACAGAGGACAGACTGGTACTCCTTGATGAACAGCTCCTTGGAGCCGTAGATGCTGATCAGCAGGCTGATGATGTCTGGCGACCGCCGGCTCTTCGACGTCTTAGCTGAAAAGGAATTGAAAAATGCTACGTTTAGACTACATACATGTACATACATAAATGGGTCTGTAAGTGGCTGTGTGTTCCAGAGCTCAAGACTCAAACCACTGCCAAAGATGATGACACCATTGTCCAATGAGTTACTTGATATTAAAGTCATCAAGCGATTCAAGGTTAACAGTTTTATTCAGTCATATTTCAAGGTTTCTACCCTGCCATATGCTTTCATGATGTCTGCCTTAATCTTGAAATGTCTGAGAACCAAGAAACTCAATTAGTGAAGCATTACACAACAAAAAGAAAGTACAACATACTAGTACTCATAAAAATCTGTATCAATGGGGTCATTTAACGTGTCTAGCCATGACTAAAACTTCAAAATCAACTTCATCCTAATTTTCTCGGGCTATAAGGACAGGAAGTCTTGAAAATGAAACCTACAAGGATCTGCATTGATGATGATAAGGAAAACCTAATGAACCTACATGGATCGGCGTCAATGGGGTCAGGTTCCCACTTGGTCCAGGCCCAGGGGTCGTCCCCCTCCTCCTCTACCCCCTCCTCCAGAGTAATGGGATCTCCCTTCATCAGCTCATCCGCCAGGTCTGAACCCCCCTCGTCTTCAGTGAGACCTTCCACGATCTTACGCACTGTGTCATCACGGGTTCTACAGGAAAAAGTACAAACATCATTTGTTTTAGCGTTAAACCATATTTTACAGTGAAAATGTTTTGAAACCTGTCAGCACAGTAAAATACTAGTATATGATAGCTTTATAACTGTTTTATTGTATTGTTTTCTGTTTGTTTGTTTGTTTGTTTGTTTGTTTACCTGAGGTAGTGCCTGATCCTGTCCCCGACCAGCTCCAGTAGTACACCTGTGGGGTCCAACACTCGCAGTGACTTCACCAGCAGGATGTACTGACTCAGCACGTCTGAGGTGGTCGCACCTGGGGACAAAAAGGATGAGAAAAAATACAAGAGTTTTAGCTTACAAAAAGCCATTTTACTATCTGTATCAGTATAGATGGTATAACCGCCCTTCAGCGTAACACACCAGCTTCCCAGCACAGGCATGCGGCATGGCGGCACCAAAGGACCTGTTACACCCAATCTTTGCACATTAAATTTGGTCGGTTGAGAGACAGGAATCAAAACATTTTTTCCCTGGGCCTAAGAAGGAGACCTCACCAGGCTGCAGCAGCCTCCTGCCGATGGCAGACCGTAGAGATGAGACCAGTGCCTGTCGCAGGTCAGTTTTCTCCAGACAGACCTTCAGGTCCTCCAGCGCAGACATGCTGTCAGGAAACTCCACGATGATGTCAAACATCTCTGAGATCCGCAAAGTGCCGTAAGTCTGTAAAGCATGGAAAAATAGATACAAATGCATGGACAATTCAAGAGACATTCCTGTGGAATTGCTGTGGAATTCTTGCTGACTGCTTCCATACTGTACTATTAAGCTTGCCACCAGAGGCGTTGCCAAAAAGTGGTAGAAGGAACAAAAGGAGAAGGACTTGAAACTGGATTAAAAATGTAAAAAGACTGACGTTAACCAAGTCCGGGCATTACTACTAACTGTCTTGAAAAACACTGCTATTATAAAATTTCAACTCAAAAGAAATCCAAAACTTCTTACTTTTTGATGGCAAATTTCTCCAAATAGAAAGTTACCTCAATCTTGTGATCTCACCTGGTGCGTTGCCTCACCTGGTATAAGAAGTAGAGCAGTCTTGTCTGCCACCTGTCCAGTGACTCCTGTGTCTTGGCGCTGACCTCCCGCTCACCTGCCTGCCCAGGTGAGCCCTTAAACACAAGGTGCAGCCAGCTCACCACCTTACTGGTCAACCACTGCAATACAACCATGTTTGTTAATGCCACCTAGCAACTTTGAACAGAACTGCAGATGAACAACAAAATGGCCGAGTCCAAAAATGCTTTTGTCAAAGATGGAGTCAGGGCTGAAAATACTTCTTTCTGTTTACTGCAAAATAATGTTCATAACACATATACATGTACAAATTTTTCTTGCGAGTTGCGGCCGTGTTGTGTTTGCTTCTCAAACCATAATTATAATCTTCAAATTTTTCCTCAATTCTATATGTGAAATTTAAATTCTAGGTTCAAGAAATATTCTGCATTTTTTAACAAAAATATGCATTCTGACATACATACCTTTTCGAGAGGGTGTAGAAACTGTGACTCGAATTCGCCCTGACATGTGTTCTGAATGTGCTGCTGTATTCGGTCATGGATGATGGCTGTTACGGCCTCCCCACATACCCGCTCCAGCAGGCCTAAACTGTGCCTAAACAATATGTTACAGAGCATTTTAATACATAGTCACTACCCCAACTCATTACAGCTGTTAACTGTGCCTTAAAAAACCTACAGTACAATACAGAGCACAGTTATTCACCACCCAAACCCTGTTATAGCCTAACTACATACTCACTTCATCAACAGGCCCAAACTGTGCCTAATAAAACATATGTTACAGAGCACAGTTATTCACAAGAATGGCACAAATTCCTTTAAATGTGCTGTTGTAATCAGAACTTATCCATGTAGATCCTTGTCTTGATCACAATCTATTGAACAATTTTCAATAGTCATCTATAACCTTATTAACTGATCAATGATTACTCCAACCTACAGCTGAGTGTTGAGTTGGTGAAACAGAGTGAGAGTTTCTGTGCAGGAGCAGCGATCCTTCTCCTGTTCACATCCTCCACATGTCAGACTCTCCTCCTCCTCTTCCTCCTCCTCCTCTGGTCCAGCCTCATCTGGGGACGTCTTCTCATTCTTACGCAGCTCCTAAGATATAGAGGATGTTGTTGTGAGACAACAGTTTGATTTTGTCTGTGCTTGAACAAAAAGTAACATGCTGAACAAAGTGATAGACAAAAAAGGGAGAAGTTAGTACTTTGGTAGACATGATCAGTTTTGTGGAGATCATTGTTAGATTACTGTTTCCCTCCCATCTATTCAAATATCTCATCCTCTTACTGAAATTTCACTGTAACATGTCAAGTGCACGCACAAACAAACACACAGAAACACACATACACATACACATACAAACAGCACTAAAAAAAAAACCTTCCTAAAATTGGCAAAGGAACAAACAAACAAGCATCTGACTAATCTCCAAGCAGATCATACAGTGGCAAGACAGTATCCATTGGCCAAAGGAGTCTCCATTATAGCCACCAAAGGACACTGCCAGGCCAATTCGAAACTGTCTTTTGCAGCAACTGAAACATCTGCTTGGAGATCTAGATTACATCTAACCTCTTCACAAGCCTTGAAGGCACAGCTGTAGAACTCCTTCACCACCCCGTGGAACTTCAGCGGAATGTCGTAGAACAACAGAGCCTTGAAGATCAGCAGGACTTTGTCTTTAAGACTCTGCTTGGCTCCTTCCTGCCGCAGTCTCTCCAAGACGTCCACACTCGGGAGGTACGACGACAAACTTGCGTGGAGCTCGCGAAAGGCAGTGACCAGAGTACCTGTTATATAAACATATAACAGCTTCTTATTACTAGTACATTGTAGTGTGTTACTTTAGTAGCTAGAACAACATGCCATGCCTTCAAGTACCAGAGTTATCAGACCAAGGATTGAACTAGAACTATTGCAGAGTGGACCTCACTGTCACCAAGTACAGTAGGGGCATTATCACTAGATAGCTTTGAACAATGCTTGCAGAGGTGCTAAGGTTTGGTGTAACTGGTCCTTCAATGAAAAGCTGGTGTGTTAATGTGCACATGGGTGGTCATAACGGCTATACAGAAAATTTATAGATACAGATCATGTCACCTTTGAAACTGGGCATGTGCAGTCGTAATTGTGAATCTCCTTATACAAGAAAAAGGACCACGCTGCAAAAGTTGGTGAATTTACATACCGTCAGCTCCATGTTGTTTAGGCCCGTTGCTCTCTGCACTGAAATGATTCCAGAACTTTGGTCCGATGTTCTCGCGCAGGTCGGACTGCATGGACTCCAGGAACCACTCCTCTATGATGAAAGCCACCCCATGCTGGTCCAGAACCGTGATGGCTGACTTCAACACATCATCTGTCGGGGGCTTCTTTGCCTTAAAGGACAAGAGGACATCTCAATAATGCAGTACCTTAACAAGCTGCAAGGGGGCCGAAATCTAATCGTTTTGAGGTCCCAACAAGACCTACCCACCTACCAAATATCAAGATCATTCATCTAAGCCTTCTCGAGTTATTGTGTTTACAGATACTGGACAGATTCTACTCTGCTTTTAATTTAACTTGCTATACTCTTGAATTTTCCCTTTCGTGTGTATAAAAACATACGCCCCCCTCCCCCCTCACTTTTTCCTGTCGCCACTGCCTCAAAACTACCTCAAACTTTCTTTTTACACACAGTTATCCAAACATATGTTGGTTATTTCCACTATTACACAGCTGACGAAGCTCACCTGTCCCCGGCACGGCAGTAGACCGGCAGTTACTGTGCTCCAAGCGGCGCCCAAATTCTCTACTGAGGCCGCCATTTTTTTCTAACCTGACGGGGCGCCCTCTAGCGGAATCGATGGGTACTTTTTAGAAATTATTCGTACCTTCAGTGACTACACATAATACAAAGAAGTATGATATGGTTCAAGTTCACCATAGTGTGGTTTTACTTCCTTTTTTTTCTGAGATCAGAAAAAGTAAAATTATGTTCAACACAACACCCCTAAATTTTGTGAGTAAGTGGACTATTCTGGCACCTTGCAGCAGGTCTTGTGGTCTGTGGTGTTATCAAAAGTAGGCTAATAAACAAATTAAGAAATCATTTATTGGAAAATAATAAAAACGACCCCAAATGAAATGGACGGGAAAAACTGCAAACTAACACCCCCGTGTTGTTGTGAAGTGGACTGTTCCGGCGACTTGTTCTGATTTGGAAGTCACGTGACGTGGGATGTTCCCATCATGGCGCCCGAGAGAGCGAGCTCCGAGCACTTCTCCTCCTAAATATTATGTTTCCAAGATTCCTGCTGCGTTTTTCTTCAAGATCGGAGCGGTAGGCAAGGGCTGGGACTTGTAGGATTTCTGTAGGACTCTTCAAATAGGGAATATCCGCCATGGGGAAGAGCGGCAGCAAGCTGACGGCCGGGGAAATGAAGGAACTTCAGGAGTGCACCTACTGTGAGTTGTTCCGTCGGCGTCTCATGACAGTCTTGTCTTGAAGGCGTCTCAGTTTTGTGTCTTCGGTTCCCCGCAACTTCCTTATTGTGTGGTTAGTAAGCATTCTGTCCGATCGACCCCTCGTTACACAAGCAGGCGATATCAGCTATTTAAAGAATTCTGGAAGAACCACGTCCCGGAGTGGGGGACCGGGTAGCCTAGTTTCCGGCTGCGGGTTACCCCGCCACCCTTGCCCGAAGTTTTGCCCTTCATCGCTTCGGTACTCTCACAAATACAGTCTGTTCCGGCCTAACGCTTTCCGTTAGCGTCGGTAATAGATCTATCAGCGGGTAATGAGGTTTATTTATTGGGTTTTGCCTCCCCCGTGCCCATGACACTAGCGGGAAAGGCTGACGAGAAGGGAAGCTAAAAATAAAGTGGCGGAAAGTTCAGGCCATAGCTGAAATGCTTGTCCGTGTCGCTTCGCCACGCCGGTCGCTTCTCTGCGCATTTTGCGAGCAGAAAAGCAACAAAAAACTGACCAAATTCACAGACATAAAGGAATTGGTTAGGAAAATACCACTATAAACATACCACGGTAGCATAGAGGGCTGTGTACGCCTACTCTATTGACAAGGCCCTTGCTAGGGACTGAACATTAACTGTAGTGTCAGGAGCACAGCAGTCATGATATAGTACACTGAATCTCCCCCAACCTATCAAATACCAAAATGATTTCTAAAACCGTACAATTTTGTGCAGTTTGTATCGGTTTGAGATTTGCATCAGGCTAGTTTCAAATTATGAGCCCCCACCCACCCCACCCCTTTTTCATTGTTTTTGGTCTGCCCCCTTGTATATCATATTGTGACAGACTGCAGCATATTGCACAGCACAACAAGTGCACATCAGATCGTCTTACTAGATCAACAGACCTGCTGGCTACTCACTGACAGACTCCACTGTCTTCTGCCTCCAAGTAGATGGTAGGAGGGAAGGTCATATCGTGTCTGCCCAGCCCTGTCTTGAAAATGGCTGTGAGTCACTCAGGAAAAGGAAAGAGAATGTTACCATTTTCCCTCACACATCTGCTTGGACTTGGTAACCACTGCCAAGTACCATTCAGTTGGCACACAGGTTGCAAAAATGTATGAAGTACATAAACATATACTCTACCTGAAATACAGTCTGAATAGGCCTAAGTATAGTGGATAATTTGCTAAACTAGGTCATCAACCAGAGAAGTCTGTTCTAGATGAGTTAATTCATGGGGAAACCAGGACTGGCTATCTCCTTTGGGAAATTGTCCACCCTGTTTGGGCCACTTTCTATTGTACAGTAAAACCTTTCATTTTCAGAATCAGGAAATGGTCACAGGTGACAGGTGGCCATCATAGACAGGATTCTTATTGCTTGGGTGGGTGGGTGAGTGAAAAATTTATCAAGAAGTGGCTATAATGGCCTAGAGGTGGTCACCATATCTAGTACAGGCCCAAGTAACCAGTACAGGCCCAACTGTATTTGTGTCAGCAAAAAGGTTATGTTTATAATCTCCTTAGTCTCAGAAAGGAAACATGCACTGATACATGGACCCCTAGGGGAAATACAGAACACACAATGTTTGGTTATTTTGAGTTGAACAGGTGAAAACCTTTATTTGGGTTGAACAGGTGCCACAGGTAGCTTCTGTATCCTCCACCTGTTGTCCATTGTCCTAATTGTTGTGTGATTGATGCGGAAATATGAGCTGTGGCCCGTGCCTTATCCTGGTGTGTGTCTGTGATCAGGACATATGAATTATGCATGTCCCCATGGCTGATTGGGAGGTTCCTGTGTGATCAGATAGCATCAAGTCTGGTCTGTGTGATGAGATACTAGTACCCAATCAGGTGTGTGATAGTGAAAGTGGTGCTGTGTACTGTCAGGCTTATTTCTCTTGTCATATTGTCATTGCCATGGAACAAGACACGGTTACATGAATGGAATAGTACCTCTTCTAGTAACATCAAAGTCAATGCTAGAGACAACCTGGACTCACTGAGATTGAAGACTAACTGACACAATAGGAGAAGCAGGGGTTACAAAGGCTGCTCAGTGCTCAGTAACATCCTCAGCCCCATTTAATATGTATAACTAGTAATTAAAACAAACACTTCAGGCATTTATGTAAATAACTATAAAAGCATAGCCTGGGTACCATCCTGGTTAGTTTACGTCCGCTCCCACAGTCGCTACCACCAACGACCGTGGGAGCGTACGTAAACTAACCAGGATGGAACCCAGGCTAATAAAAGCAGAGGGCAGAAAAAAATTGAACATGTCATTATGTATGGCATAAAACTTAAGTGCACCGAGACTTAGATCTGGTACTCAGGCTTTCTTTTCATAACATTTTTAATGATTTAAAATTTTGTGGCCTAACAATGTAACATACATGTATAGTAGCCTTCAGCTGAACACAATATCAGTCGTCACCTTTAGCTTTCAGAGAGAAAATATTTACTAATTCAGATCTTCATTTCCCCAGAAGTAAACATGATCCAGTGGTTAAATGTCAGCTGCATGGAGGCTGGCAAAGTATTTGGGACAGTGGTATCAGGTTACAGCCTTACGTGTACTGTAAATATTGAAATTTTCACTTTTGCATTTTTTACGGCGACCCCTCCATTGCAAAGTCATGACATGTGAATTTGTGTTTCAAATGTATGGCTACTGTACTATGGAATAATAATAATAAAAATATTAATAATTTTTCAATTGTTTCAAAGTTGTGAATTTGATTTTTTAAGCACAGCAAAAACTTCCTTTTCCCTCCTTGTATGAAAATAAAGCCATCGCGAATGTAAATGAATTTAAAGAAGTACAGGTAGGTTTGAGTGTTTGTGAGGTGTAGTTGTGAATATAACGATCATTAGGAAAAAAAATTCATATAACTTTTTTGTTGTCAACTAAAACTGATAAAATGAAAAAGAAAAAAAAACCTCACTTACACGAATCGTACCGAATCTTTTAATTATTAAGCACTTACAAAACAAATATTTGCATATCAAGCAAAAGCATAACTTTGTCAATTTTTTTACCCTAAACTTGTAAACAGGTCATATGAAAAATGTCATAACAGAAACCCTTTCAGACCCTCCCTTGGACCCAATCCTGAGTGTTTTCCCTTCTGAATGGGGTGCAGATATATTGGCAGATTGTGGTGTGGTTAGTTTGGTCTGAATGGACTGATGTGTGTGCTGTACAAACACACCACTTGTTCTGGCCTGTGGACTGTGTCACACAACAAGCGATTAGACCTGAACTTTTACTCCTGTTTACACAACGATAAAACCAACACAAGCTGAAAGTTTGGCTGGTGAAATTTATTCATGTGTTTGGCTGGTATACATGCAGCCAAGGTTACCCAACTAACGAGTAGCTATTTTAAGGGCAAACCTTGGGAGAAATATAAAATGAAAAATGTATGTAATCAGTACTAATAGGCAACTGCACTAGGGCTCAGGGTTATGCAATGTCAGTGTCATATAATGATGACTAGAAAATCAATTTATGTTCAGTGTCCTAATACATTTCATCTCTTTCTTTTCACAGTTGACAAGAAGGAGTTACAACAATGGTAAGTAGACATTTTATCTATTCTAGAAATTCTCTAAATTTAAATCAGTGAACATTTGACTTACGTATAACCATGTAGACATGTATAATTCATATGGGAGTCAGAGGAAGTTCCTTTTACAGCAAACAATGATCACTCAAGGGACTTAAAAGAAAAAAAAATCATGTCACTGTAGGCAGGTGGTTGTGTATGAAAGTGGCCACAATGGCCAGGTGGTCTGTTATACATGTATAGCAGGTGGTCACTAGTACAGGTAAGGTTCGAGTGTACATTTGTATATTGTATATCAATGACCAGGTGGTCCTTTATGTAGCTGAACCAGGTGGCACTTGTATAGGTTGTAAATTTTTTTTATCAATGGCCAGGTGGTCACTAGTACAAGTATAACTGTACTATACCTAGCTAGTGCTGTGTTCCTCTGAAATAGGTGTTTTACACTGAAGGGTGGTTAGAATAGTACAGACAAAGAAACTTAGTATTCACATCAGCACCCTGTAGGGCTTTTCTGAGTCTGACATATCTGTTCTAACATCCCTTCTTTACATCTTGTTTCTCCCCTGACCTACACATGGGGAAATCTGTTATTTCACAGTGAGTGGGCACACATTAAACACTGGAGCTGCACATTTGGACAGGCTCCAGAAACCCACTGAAGCTTGGAGGGCTTCAAAGTCAAACCTGACATGTAGAATTTGCAGAAATATTGTCTAGATTGCTGGGGAAAATGTTATAGAATGTGTTATAATTTGTGGTAAATGTTATGGTTAAATGTTAATGTAAATATATTGATGATTTCAGAGTTTCTACTCAAATTTAGCTCCTCAAGCTTGTTAATGCTTGAACTTTGTAATATGGTACGAACAGTGGTTGGGGTATCAGCAAAAAGTTTTTCTTAAATTGCAAGTAAATTTTTAAGCACTTTTTAGGTTTCGCAAACTGAAAATATATTATTATCATTATCGTTATTATTATTTTTGTTTTCTTTAGCCAGGGTAGCCCGCTCAGTGATTCAACACTGCTTTGCAGTGCAGCCCTAGGCATGGAGAGAATCATACTGCAGAAAACAGTCAGGAAAAACAACTGTAGCCATTTATTTTCATCTTCTCTCCTGTTCTGAAATTTGTCATGTGTCCCACCCACTAACAGGTGGCTGGTTAATCACTCCTTGGGGGAATCCCATAAATTCAGACTAATTTGAAAGCTTCCTGCTGTTCAGCCACGGAAACCCGTTATCTAACGATCAATTAGGACTGGAACAATACTTTCATTAAGTGCTTGACAAATCGTTGCAAGTCAAGTATTATTCACTTAATCATTGTGTTACACAACCAAAGACTGAAGCCATGTTTTTGGTAACTGCGTATTTGCTGGAATTTTATCCACGAGTTGACAAATTCTCTGCAAGAACATAAAATTATATTCATATAAAAAAATTGTAGTTTCTTGTAAATTATATTGAAAAATTCAATTGTTATAAAAAATTGATAGTTGATTAATAAGTAACATTTGATACCATACTGAAGAAAAAAATTGAATACTCTGCAAGAGCATAACATTATACTCATATAATAAGAATTGTATTTCTCTGCGAGAACATAAAATTATACTCATATAAAAAAATTGTAGTTTGTTACAAATCATATTGAAGAATTCAATTGTTATAAAAATGTTATATAACATTTGAGTAAGTGACATTCGATACCATAGTGAAGAAAAACATTAAAACATCACCTACAATGCATGAAAACCGCTTCATTTCCCCCCCCCCCAACCTAAGACAGGGTAGATGGTACCATCCATCTAATTATGACTAGCAATGCCAAAAATCCTGTTGACTGTATACAGCAGCGTGCATATAAACATGTCATTGGTATGTCAACAATGTTGTTAATAAGGCTTTGTTACAGGGTGGATTGGAGGCATTCATTGTGGATTACAGATGCCGAGCTAAATTAAGGGATGCCGCCGAAGGCACGCTTTTATATGGAAAATGGCTAAAAATACATAAAAATACAACTTAATCTTTTACATGTATGTCAATATTTAATGTAAAGCCTGACTTGAAATTTGGTGACATTTTCAGATACACATTCAGCTACATTTATCATAAATACATGTTACATGTGCATACATGACATATACATGAAATTCATTTTCCATATCAACTTGCAAACAACATTCTCCTCCAGACCTTAATTTAGGAATAGAGATCAGTAATTATATTTTCCTCTATATATTCTTGATGTGATAGTACTTTAAGATATACACCAAGTGATGAGAAGCAATTTTAAACAAAATCTAGAAAAAAATTGGAGAGTTTGTTTTTGTAACATCTGGCTTGCTCTTGAGTCGTAGTTCCAGTTGAAGTGAGATGCAATTGGGCCCTGCACGGAGCCTTTCTTATTATTGGCTCTAATAATACAGCACTTCATGGACCACCTAGCGTATTACCTCTGCAATAATAACTGTTGCTGCTTCAAGTACCTCAGGCAGGGTTTCTATAGATAGATCTGTACTGGTAATAATTGCTTAATATCCACTCACTTTGCAGCGAGACTTACGGCTGCACAGTTCATTACGGCTGGCTGATATAGACGTCTTCGCTCGCTCGCTGCTCTTTTTTTAGCTCCAGAAATAGAAGGAGACACTGTGAACAGGGGCATGTTTAGCAGATGTAGCTGTCTGTACAGGGTTCAGATGTGCCATGTTTGATGTGATATAATTTATATATAACCAGCTGCTGCTGCTTCAAGTACTATGTGCCTGTGTGAAGTTGGTGTCTTATTAATTGTTATGTAGAGCTGGCTGGAAATATTGGGTGAGTGCAATTTTGCATATGAAATTGGAGCTGTGCCCCTCACTAGTTTTGACTAGTGGGCACACTAAGGTGCAGCATAGTCCTTCAAATATAAGTGTCAGAAAAATAATAAAATCTTTGTTTTTTTATTAATCTTACTTAGAGTAAAAATTTTGAAGTTAGCTTTAGAATAACATAATAGTTCTGAAGAGACACTGTAAGATTTGTACAAGTGTAATAACATTTTGCTGACGTTCTACTGTATGTTATGTAATGTGCACCCTAAATTTTTTGTGTGCACCTAAATTTTGAACAGGAAAATCAAACCACTGCCAGGATTTGAGGATTAACAGTACTGGTAACAGAGGATGACCTGTGAAACTGTATCTGTCCAACCCACTGTAATTTACGGCTCCCAACACGACGCCCTTGGCTGGAAATGCGCAGAACGAGCTCCCAAACATTGCCCGAGCTGCGTTTATTTCTCGCCCATCTCGTATAACTGCCCGGAATAACGAAATCATCGATCGGCCGTGTTACCCGGGCAGGGCTCGCAGTGGAGAAATTGGATTTTCACCCATCTGTCTCTCATATCAACTGTTGCAGGGACGGGCGGGTGGTTAGAATCAAATTAGTGCAGGGGAGGGTTGATGTGTGTGTGTGTGTGAATCTATTTCAAAGTATTTGGAGGGGGTGGGGTATGATGCTCTCAGGTCTTGGGGAGTCATATGGCAGATACAAATGTGGATGCATGTTGTGATCTGTGGTTAGGGAATTCCCCCCACCCACATGGTGTCACTCAACTGTACAAGCACACAAACACACCCAAAACATTGCCTCCATCCCGGAAGGTAAAAAACAGCAACTGCAAAAGGACAGCAGTACTAAATTGCGTTACTGCACAAAGACTGCTGCAGAAATTGAATCAGTAGTCAGATTGGTTGTTGTGACTTTATCTGGGGGAAGGCCAGTGGTGGGGTAATGCTGGTGTTGACTTGAGTCAGACGTGGCTGATAAAACTGTCTGTAAGTGTAACACATGGCAAGGTTATCTCTGATGTTGGCTGTGTGGGATGGTTGGTCAGAAGAGGTGGTGAGAGACAATCTGTGGACTGTAATGTTAGCCTGGAGATTTTTCCATACTGATATGGAACAATTTTCAGACTGTAATATTGAATTGAAGACATTGAGTCGTGTTGTGTGGATTGAAATGGTAGATAAAACTGCTCTTAGTTGTGATGTGGAAAAACATTGAGATTGTTGTGGGAACATACATGCTAGCTCCTCGGCTCCTCGGCTAGCCTAGGTACCTGACTATTGCCAGGGTCACCTTGTCATGTGTCACAGATATTAGCTCATCAAGTTATTGTGCTAAAGAACATCCAAACATGATTTTACATACTACTAGTACAAAGCATATTACCCTCTAGACAAAGGTAATAAAATGTTAAACATAATCCATAGCAAACCCAGCTTATGCTTTACCGGTAACTATAAACGTCTGACATTTTAACTTCAAGCTCTGTGATGGACTCAGATTGATACCAGTGTGACATGCTAACCAGTTACTGTATATAGAATCACAGACATTCATCCAAACTCAACTGTCAAAACAGGATCGATTCCTCAGGTTTATTTAATAGTTCTTCCTGTATTTTGACAAGATCCAGTAATGTGTGCTTGTCACAGCACTTGTCAGCTGATAAGAGAAATTCTAAATCTAAACACAGAATTTAACAATTTGTTTATAAATCATTTTGTCGTTGTACTTATTGTGCTGTTCTGTATTAGTAAGTCCTGTCATAAATTGTGTGTACTGTATAATAATCATGTATCATGTATGTAATATTAATGTACATGCTGTGTTTTTATGGATAAAATCCAGTAAAGGTAGATAAGATTTATTCTAATCTAATAATACAGTAATATTCATAGGTAACAGCAACTTAATGATCCAGAAATAATTGTATGCACATTTATTTAGACTCTGATACAAAGAGACAAACAACATTCAATCTGGTTACCGGCAGCATATCTGTCCTTCCGGTAACCATAGTGATCCCGCCAGTTACCGTGGCGATACCATAGCTTTGATAAACAAGAGCGCGGCAGTTAATTGGATGTCTTCTCTTGTCCCTGCAGGCATCGTGACTTCATGAAAGACTGTCCGAGCGGCGCGCTACGGAAAGAGGTTTGTCTTTCATCTGTCTGCTTCCCTTTGTGATCTGATAGACTACAGGAGACATCAGTAGACGTGTACAGCTGTACAGTAGTACTGATAGGCCATACTGATTTGATGATATGGATGACAAAGGCTCAAACAACGACATCCTGGGTACAGATCCAAAACAGTGAAAAAAGTTACTTCACATCATAAATCTCATTGGACCCTCCCTGAGGTCTAAAGTTGTCAAGGCTCTCTCTTGTAACACTAAAATTTTTCCAGTGTTATTTTTCTTAATCCAGGAACAAAGTAAATTGGTGTGGCCTGACAAGAGCTATTTTTATGGCCTTCAGGTACAAGTAGTTAACTTGCCCCACCATGCCCCCCCACATACACACACCTAATGGCTCTGTGATATTGTTGAAACCTGTTCACACCTGTACGCTGGCATTAAACACATTCACCTTTCAGTCTGTGTTAGTTTCCGACATGTTTCTATGGCTGAGACAAGCCGTACAGATGTGATCAGAGAGAGCCATGTTAAAACATCCGACCTTTCCTGTCAATCCAGTGGTGAAACACAGCAGTGTCATGTGCTTGTTTTGGCTTAGATAGACTTAAAGGTGCTGTAACTCACTTAATCTTCACGGTAGCAGACAACCCAGGGTTGAAGCATTCAAAATATTGTTATTTTTTCTAGAACTATGATAGATTAAGTACAGTAGGAGCATCATCTCTTGATATGGCATAATGTTCTTGATGTTTAGGTGTCAGAAAGAATTTCAAAGAAATAATGAAAACTCTTCTTGTATACTGTTAGTCTTGTTTGCAGTTAAAGAATCTTAGATTAGGTTTTGCAGATATTCTACCTTACTTCATGTTGTGCTCCTACATGTAAGCCTCCAGTTGGACCTATTCCCAAAAGTGAATTTGGAGCCCTGCCAGATCAATGACTAACAGTAACACCTGATGCTCGTGATGACGTAGTTCTGACACCATGTTTCAGTTTTTATACCTTTGTGAGATTATTACTCCTCCCACACAGGACAGGGCTGTAGTCCATATGCTGAAATAACACCTCCGTGTGGAGATGTGTTTTTTTGCTAATGACAATCATATTTGTAAATCTAGCTTCTTCAGTTTCAGGTTTGGAAAGTGTTGGTGTCAACAACAAAATTAGCAGGAAAAGATAATGTTACATGATTCTGCAGTATCCGAGCTCAAAATTCAAGTCAGACTGTCACAAGTATGCAAATTAGGTCCCAACTATGCAAAATGAGCTGCAGTCCACCATGCACCAGAATTTTACACAAACCTGTAGGCACCCCTCCTTCTCAGGAGATGATGGTAGCACTCTAGTAGCCTGGTATCCAAAACCTGTTACCTATTCTACCTGCCAAGTCTCTTTCAACCTCTCCGCTAAAATACGTTTTTGGATACCACTGGCTAGTACCACTGTAGCACACAAATCTCAAACTTGAAACAAAATACGACACTTCACAAGCATTCAGTACGCAGTGTTCCTCACACAGTCATGAATGAGTAATATTATTACTTATTGAGCGCAGGCTGTAGTAAGACATGGGTAGGTAGGTATATTGATCGTGGCCGGGTGTGTTATTGGGGTTAAAGGAGTTGCCGTTATTACTTGGCAGTGCCATGGGAGCAACTAGTGAATCGTGATATGTCAGCTGTGAAAAACCTCAGGGTCCACGGCGGGCATGTTACAGCAGCTCTCAAAATAGCTTCGGCCCTGCTGGCAAAGCAACTTAATGGCCTAACACTGATACATGTACACTAGATGCAACAGGCCTGATGTTTTTGGATGCTGCTGATAACATGTGTGCCAAATGCAAGCTGAAAGTGTCCTGAGATACGTTTCCATTTTTGTTATCTTATGCTGACTTTGGGAGATATTTTTTCTATAGAAATTGTTGCCATGAATACGGAGAGTTTGTTTTCTTTAATTTTCTTGTTCAGTGTTTGCCAGTGTTCCTCCTCCTACAAAATGCAACTAACTTCCATCCTACCAAAAATCACCAGAAGCCACTCAGTCAGTGAGCAGTCTTTGTAGAATGCAACTGTCAGATGAGAGAATTTGTCGTAATTTTATATTGAGACTCTCAAAACATAATAAACATTATTTGCAGTCTCCACAGGGTGTCATGTAAAAAGCAAATTTATGTGGCTTTAACAAAACCCCACTGAACTGCAGTAAGTGTAATGAGCTAAAGGAGACGGCCTTCTTGAGCTAAAGAAGCTCAGAGCCTTAAGTGTCTCCTGAGACACGGCTTAAATGTCTTAAGGAAAGCACGACTTGCATTTGTCCTCTACACCAAGGTCATTTTGTAGATTATTACAACTCCAAGTTCAATAGTCACGGCAATGTCAAGTTCAAAGTAATTGAAAAATCTCTGCGGATAATTGGTGCTTGGTGCAGTGCGAGGAATATTGGCGATCCCTCGATGTGATGTTCAAGGCATTTGTCTTCACTAACATAGCAAGCCTACTGTAGGTTGATTCCAAAAATCAGTGGTGCATGTACTGTAACTCACTTTATCTTCATGGTAGCATTTAAATTTCATGGTCTGAGGAAATTGGACAGAACTTAATATCTAATATTCACGTTGGTGGCAAGGGAGGGAGCGGGGTGGTGGTGGTTAGGGACGATTTCGAAAGAAAAATGATTTGATAATGACAATGATTTATAAGTTCACAGTACAGATTCTGAAGTGTTTGTGAAAACAGTGAACATGCAAGTACCATGATGATCATGACAAAATCATGACTAAGTCTTACAGTATTTTCCATCACTCCTACTAGGAATAATGAAGCGACAAACTGTGCCTGATTGAGTTGTGATCTTGAAGTTGAAGTAAATTTCACACAGCACGCCTCCTTCTGGAACTTCCCTGCCACATAACATCAGCCAAGAAAACTCTCTGGAGTGATATTAGTCACTGCAATGACTGATCAGGAGAGAAATTGAATGTAACATCAGGTTGTAGGGTAATGAGGTTGTGTATTATACTCTGACCCACTTGTGCATCAGTGTACAAATGTGGTATTGAGTGTGAAGGAGATTCTGTGTGGAAGTGATCAATAGAATATCCAAGGTAATTTTTTCTGCTTTAGAACCCAACAATATTAGAAGTAATCAATTTATTACTTAGTATTAGAAGTCCAAATCAGAAAATCATGCAGTTTTGTTAAAATTTGTCCTCCTGTGATGTGTTTGCACAAAGACGGCAGCTTTCTTTACTGGAATGTCTTTATCATTACAATGTATGTACCAAGGTACACCTGAAAGACAGACCACAGATCTTTGTATGACCTACAGTGATAAAAAATATTAAAATTAAAATACCAAAATAAAATTATGTCAAATCGTTCAGTCCAAAACTGTTGTTGAATTCATCGTCAGGGTTTTGGCTCTTCTTACAGAAATCTTTAATGAGATTTGGCCCAGGATTAAGTCTTCTTGGGCAGTGAGGATTATCTTGTATTAAGTCATCCAGAAAGGGGGATCAGCAGGGATTAGGTAGATCCTGAAGAGATTGTAAAAAGCATGTCTGGACAAGTGTGCCATGGCTGTGGAGTAAACTAATTTTTTCCCATTTCCAGTAATTTTTGTAGTTATAGAATAGTAATTGTTATTATAACAGCAGGTTCAGACTTGTGGAAAAAGCATCAACAATCTTGGAAAGTGAGAATGATTGTGAGAGAAAATAATCTTATAAGGATTCGCAATAGGCCAAACCAATTTGATTTGTTGGTTTTATGATTAAGAAAATACTACTGAGCTGGAAGAAAAACATTTTAAAAATGTCTGAGTCAAAGAAATTAAGTTAGTGTGGCAACTGGCACATTAAAAATATTTTCATGTGATCCTCCCTCTTATACATAAAATGAACCACCCCTGGGCCTTTTGTGACCCTATGGAGGTTACTGTTCAGTCCCTAATTGATTCCCTGCCATAAAAGGGCAACCTTTTGCCGATGCTTTTAGTTGTTCACTGTACTATACAATCAGGTATGATGTAACAGCAGGTCTAATGGTGGGATGGGACGTTAAACTGAAATACAGGCTGTACTCAAACTGTCCTCGTTTAAACCCTGTCTGTATTACTGTGTACAGTTATATAAGCATGGCTACGTACAGCAGTGTATCAATCAAAAAATAAACCAACCTTGACCAATGTGAAAACGGTAGCAAAAATATAATTTCAACATAGTCTTGCACTTTTCATTTTGAATAGGTTTAAAATTTTCACTATAAGGAAACAAAATCACCTTCGAAATGATAATTAAAAGTAACTTTCAAACAATCAAACGTATATGACAAAATAAACCTGATTTTTAAGTGTGACCTCATGTAACACAATGTGATTAAGGGCAGGTGGAATATAAAGTTTTTACAAGTCTGTATTTTCTCTGCAGATTCTAGTACTCCAGATTTTTATATCTTCTAAAGCCGTCTCCTTTATGCTACTTGTGCGCTGGATGGCTGGAAAACAATAGTAGCTTATTGCAGGCGATATTGAATCTGGCAGGGGATTTTCTGGGGATAAAGCCAGATAATTGGTAGATAGAAGCGGAATCTCCGAGGCCTGGAGCTTCAGATCTGTAGATATATTGCATCATGTGCACTACTGAACATGGGTTATTGAGGAAGAAATATTACTTATTACTTCTGGGAATGGAAGTACTTTTTAGCTCACTGTCTGCTTTGAGTTTGGATATATATCAGATTCGTTCTGTTTGTCCAGACAGAGTAGGTTGACAGCACATGGTTGGGGGAAGATTGACATACAGAATAATATCTAGCCTCCTATGCAGGCCTCCGGGCTGTTAAGAGTTTAATACTGCATTTTGTATAGTTTTTGATGCATTCTTTTGCCAACCATTCTGCATCCAGCCACCCATAGAAGGTTTGTACCTGACGTACCAGAAGCCTACAGAAATTAGTAGTCGACATGGGGGGAATTCAGGAAGCAGAGGACGGCATACTTCCTGGAAGTTAGTCCTAAGTCCCAAACTGATTTCTTGCTGAAAGAAATTTAGTCTTTTTGAAAATTGCTTCAGTCTTTAAGTCCCGCCTACTTGGCTATGTTACAAAAATGTATACTGGCCCCTTACTCCAATCAGTCATGGGTAGGAAGCACGTTACTAGACGTGTGAAATTCACATTGTCAACATTTTGAATATTGATATTCAAGACGTGAAATCCTTTAACCATCAAAGTCTGTCCTCAGGCTAGCTCTTACATAATTGTGTTTGTGTCGGAAACAGCTGCTGAGGGTTTTGTCCGAGTTTATTCAACTCTACCCCAGAAACGTCAGGCCTGTTTTGTCAGTGCCCTTTTGCGGTCCGTCTGCCTGTGGTTTTAAGGTTGTTACGGGTTATTTTTACCCGAAGAAACACGACCTGTCATCCCGAATCTGTGACAGGAACATCAAGCCTCTCGGGTCTGGTTTGGGAAGTCGTTTTCCATATTCAGTTGTCAGAAGCCAGATTGCATTTCAGTCACATTTTTTTTTACTGAATTTCTCACCACGTACAGGACAGAAGACAGGAAGGCCATGAATAGGACTTGAACATACAGCATCTCTTTTTCCTAAACTAAAAACATTGTTCCAGACAAGCTTGACTCGCAGAGAGTGAGGACTTTATTACGTAACTTTACCAATTATAGGAGGACTCCATGAAGCACTGGGTTACTAAGTTTACATAAGGGAACATTGCACATGTATGTGAATGACTGCCCCCTACCCCATTTTTGAGGTGGAAACTTTCTGTTACTTAGAGATATGTACAGACATGTATTAACTTCTCATACCTTTTTTTCAATATCAAATATTCATATTCTTACATGTAGTTTTGGTGTAGTTGATACATGGACGTTCGGCTTTAAAATAATGTAAAAACTTCCAGCTGTTTTAGAATAAAGATTCAGTAAGTTTTTGTTTCTCATCTTGTGGGGGAGGACAAAACTGCCTTGTGCAGGCCCGGAGGTTGTTTTGACGTGCGTTAAGTATCGTGAGCCTGTTTAAGTAATGAC
This sequence comes from Branchiostoma belcheri, assembly GCF_001625305.1. Lineage (NCBI taxonomy): Eukaryota > Metazoa > Chordata > Leptocardii > Amphioxiformes > Branchiostomatidae > Branchiostoma > Branchiostoma belcheri. The sequence continues at coordinate 3,298,468 of NW_017804353.1, forward strand.
TAGTAATCTGCAAACAACGGCACATAAAGCCACCATCTTAATTATTCATAGCCACAGCCTTAAGTGCCGGCTGGGAGCAGCACGCAAGTGGAACTTAGATCTCACAGGGTCAGCCACGGTCACTTTCTCTCATTTATTCCAAGGAGTTCTTTTGAATGTTTCAAACAAAAAGGTATGGCATGACAAGGCTCAAAATTCTGGCTGCATATTACACACTTTTTTTGGCACCTGAGTGCACATATCAACCTAAAAAAAGGACAGACAGAACAGTTTGTAAATATTAAACAATATTTGACAGCCAACTCTACGAGTAAGTATGATTCTGTAGTAAAAATTGTAATTACTTACGTTTACAAGGTAGGCTGGGCCATGTTATATTATGCTGGTGAATGTACTGTTTGTCACTGCAATGTAATTGTATTGTAATGGTAATTTTTTTTATTATTTGCTACAATTTACAAGTACAAATTAATGAGTTAACAGAACATATTATTAGCAAGAACATTAAGGTTATTGCAAATTCTTGCCTGAAGGCTATTTGCAAGCACAAACAAGACAGTCAAATAATGAAGAACAATTATATAAACACATGACTTAGTACATGTAGTCTTACTGTAGTCTAATGGCTGACACTAAATTAAAACATGTTGGGTCAACTGAAACAGTGGAAAACAAAATAGTCCCCATTTTCTGTTATGTGTGGGTTCTGTGATGTTCAGAGGAGAGTAGCATTATTGAAGACCACAACTTACAGTGTCAAACGTTCAGTGTAAAAGGAAAAGGAATCATCTCAGAAGTTTTCTTATCAAAACCCCACACATGTATGTCCTCTGGAACAGTGAGATTTGGAGACCATAAGAATGGTACATCACAGGGACTGAGATGTTCCCTGGGACCTGATACAAGGGGAAGATTTGGCTGTTGCCATTTGTTTTTGGTGCTGATTTATAATCTGATACATTATCTAACTCAGTAGAGAGTGCATAGTGTTCACCAGGGCCACATTTGTACAATATTGTGTTCAGTGCTGCATAGCAATCACAAAGTGGGCACTGGTAGGGTACTTTCTTTATAATTTGAAGGTCCTATCAAACACTTAAGAAATGGTAGTCCCCATAATGGTAATATAATAATCATTATAATGCACATGTACAATGTACTTTAATGTAGATTGTGGTAGATGAACACACACCACTACCAGTGGGCTAAAGTTCTTGTCCTGACAACTGTGTGGCCAAGGGCTATGAAATCAGGGATGGGTATTGGCTATTGCCCTATGTACTGAAAATTTGACTGATGTGGAAGAATGGCCTAGCCTGAGTGTCAGCCTTGTTAGCTTTCGTCCACTCCCCAAGATCCGCTCCCCGCCAACAAGTTGTTGACGGGGAGCGGATCTTAGGGAGCGGACGAAAGCTAACAAGGCTGACACTCAGGCTAAGAATGGCCCAGGGTAGCCTCAGATGTGATATACAATAATGTAATTGACGATGTGGCTCAAGTGATTGGTTCTAGGAGAAAGAAAACTGATTATATATATATTGGTTAATTAAATTCTTTTGCCCCCCCCCTTTCCACAGGCCCATTGATGACATTGTGTAAAATCAAAAATGTTTTGTATCTTCCCCCCTTCTCTCTAATGGAATAACCTGGAGTCATGGCCCTTTACATGTAATCTAAGAAAAGGTCATAGTCTCATCTATGATAGGTCAGGTGGGGTCGTTGTTCCTGTGAGCCTGTATGTGGTGTAATGTTATAACAGGCGCCGATGGCATTTCTCGTCACAAGAAATTGGCTAGGCAGTCTTAGATTTTGCAAAGTACCTCAAAATTGGACATGGACACATTTTACTGCTTCTTTCATATTCCTGAGTTCCTCTAAGCTATGGTGATTATGGTTGGAGTTTTTATTTGGCACTTCCTCGCTTTGGGGCTTTGCCAGGAGAGCCGTAAATTTGGGTAAATATGGAGGATTTCGACACGTTTTACGAGCATATCCCCGCTGGAGCTGAACCCCTGCAGTCAGGATGACTGTCGGAATTTTGGCGTGACATTTTCAAACTCAACTGTTGCACAACAGTTTATGGCAATGGCATGTTTATCACACCATTTGATGCAAAATGAACCTTGATAATGTCACATATTTTTGACAAAACAGATAAAGCAGATATCTAAGTTACATAGAATTCTTCCATACAAAAATACGAACTTGCAACAATAACAAAGAAATTTCTAAAGGGTTTCTAGCCCTGTGGTGCAAAATTGTGCCCCAGAAATAATGACCTGCACAGTTCCTGTGGGAATCCCTGTCTTGATTAGTGCCAGAGTCTGGGATATTACATATTGACACAACCGCAAAATGTCCAATCCGTCATATTTGATGACCTGCCAAGTCCATGACTGCTTGAGTAATATCGAAAATCAACTTTTAGAATGAAAGCTCGTCTGAGTTGGTAAATTACATTATTGAATAATTAGACTGTTCTTCAACTGAAAAGTGCAGAAAGTCGCATCATTCAAAAATTCTGATGAGTTTAATTTTTTGAGTTGGAGAGCAGCTTGATTGTTTCATTATGAAAATCAAGGTCCTCCTCTACTTGTTTCAGATATGTCACAGATAAAATTGGTAGAATAAGGCTTTATCACCATAGAAGATGTTTGCTGCAAAATTAATGCTATAACTTAACACCATAAGGAAGACTACAAAATCAATGCTCTGACTTAACACTATGAGGAATCCTTTAATCTATATCTACGTATTTCTAAAACCTCTTAAGTGCTACCAACAACTAATTCTCGAGACTCAAGAAAACATAACGTCATGGTTGCACATCTTCCAGGTGTGTTAAGCTTTTCTACCCACACAGACGCATCCTTCAGGCTACTTAGCAGTTCCAGATAACCCCCGATGCCCCCCACCATGAGTGAAGTAGATATTACATAATTGCATGTTCTGACACGTCTGTGTCGGCTGGCCAACCCTGGACGGTGATCCCCTCTGTTCTGCCGTGACATTTCCAACCTCAAACCACTTAGACAAAAAGCAATCAACCCTCGGAGCCGGCCGCGATCCTTCAGGGGACGGCAGGTAACGTGGGGGGCTGTAGATCTTCTCTCGTTTTCTTGACATGGTGGACACTGGAGGCCGTGTTAGCTTAATGACTTGTTTCTCAGAGAAAATGAGAGAAAATAACTTTGTTCTTGGACAAAATAAAAAAAACACAATCAAAAAATCAGTTTCTGAATCAACCCCAAGAGGTTGAAAAGGTTTAAGAAAGTTCTTGCTTTCCAGCTTTACATTTTATCCATCTTATGAATGCATAAATTGACAGGATTTTTCTTCCTTTGCCTGCCCACTTCATTTTATTTTCCTGCCCAAAATCAATCAATCAATCAATCAATCAACGGCAAGCATCAGGGAAGATGCATGGCGGCTGCAGACATGTCCCTCTAGGGTGTTCTGTTTAAGGAACCAAGAAAATGAAAATAAAGCAGCATATGTGGTCAGTTCTTCTCAATATTTGTGTTATTCCAACTTCCTGAAGTCTGAGCACAAACTACCCTGCAGGGCCCAGTGGGTCGTTGACCCTAGCCTGTATGTCGACCCATATCCATCTGCAGAAAGAATCCATACCTCTAATTAGTGAGCTCGTTATAGGTTTATGAGTAAATGAGGCAGCAGCCTTACAGTAATTGAGTTTGTCCAGACATTTGATCAGCTCAAAACATGTGCTTTGTATCTGCATTACAATATTAATTGTATAAACTGTATCTACCAAAGTACAGACTTTCCCCTCAGACTGTTTTCATGTTAATTTCCTAGTCCAGACAGATACTTCTTTTCTAATCCAAGAGTGAACTAATTCTGCTGTAGGTTGTTGGATACACCAGAGACAGGAATTCTGCAGTTCTCCAGCTGTTCTGTGTTGTTAATTGTGTTCCCTTCCGGGATTTGTTCAAGAATTGGAATAGGTTGTCTTCCCTGAATGTTAAACCTGCTTTGTAACCAACGGCCAAAGAGGTCATGAATAATTTTTTTTTCTAAATTGTAGTGCATTTGTGAGGCCGTTGATCTACATGAGTTGTATGTCAATGTTAGCCTTTAGAAGTGTTAATTTAGAATTTTTAGGATGTGTACATCAATGGTTTTTAGTATTGAGGGCGAGTGGACCTCTCCTTGGTGCTGAAAGTTTCATTGTTAATATCTAAAGTTTTCCATTGCATTTCCATTTCATTTCTGAACTTTTGCCTGGGTAACATGATGTCCAATTGCATTTTTAATGCTTCTTTTTCAGTTAGGAACAGTCTAATTCCATAAATGTCAGCTTTTATGTGGTACTAGCGACTAAGAATTCTTGCTTTAGACTATATTGAAAGCCTGAGCTAAAAAAGTTTTTTGGGGGGATGTAGATAGAAATTATTTAAAAATGCTGAGTTGCTATTGCTAGTTTATTTTCACTATTATTGTATGTCTCCTAAAACTGGTAGGTTTGGACTTTCACTGTATTTTAACAATAAGACTAACATAAGGTTAAGGAATTTATGGGGATTGTTTGAAAATAAAACCTGAAAAAAAATTTGTTGGGAAAATTTAAATGAAGATACAAAAAAGCAGATAAGAAGTTGGAGTGACCATTGACCTGAAAAACATTGTGGTATATTATCACAACAATCCCCTACAGTCCTTTTTTGTCTGTATAATGCTTTGTTGGAACCTAGTTTAACATGATTAAAAAATCTTGTGTTGCAGGAATTCACAACAATCTACAAGCAATTTTTCCCTCACGGAGATCCCACAAAGTTTGCTGATTTTGTCTTCAATGTGTTTGATACAAACAAGGTAGGCTGCTGCTTCTCTTTTTCCTGACTGTAAACTCAAATGTTTCCATGTCGTTTTTCTCCCCACAGGAGTTCACCGCGATCTACCAACAGTTTTTCCCCCATGGGGATGCCTCCAAGTTTGCCAATTTTGTCTTCAATGTATTCGATATCAATAAGGTAAGGGTTTCGGCGTGGAAACACGGCCAGGGCTGACAGATTGAAGCAGCTAATGCCTGGCTGGTTGCAGCACAACGGTTGTTCCTTGATGCCCCCCCCCCAGTTGCCTTGCCAGCAAAGCGATGATGCTACATTTTCATTGGACTAACTACAAAGTACTGTAAATATTGAAACTTTTGTGGTGGTTTTATTTTTATGTTACCGTGGTGACCTTAGCACATAAATATGTCTCCTGTATATGACTACTGTACTAGTACTACTTCAGAATTCAAACATGAATATAAAACACTGCAAAAACCTCCATTTTAAACCTCCAAAATAAAACCACCACAAAAGTAGATGAATTTACAGTAACCAAGTCCACTGCATTTTCCCTTGCACATTAACCAACCATGATGTGACATCAAATCTGACGTTTCTGCATAACCTACTCCCTTGCCAAATATTGACATGTATACCATACATCATGTATATGGGCATCTCTTTACAGCTGACAACAAATATGGACATTCTTCATGTTTATAACTAGACAGGACATTTCATCCGACCAATTGACCAAAAGAGTGCATGGCTTACCAGATACTTGACAAAGTATGTTCATTTATAACTGACTGAAAATTATAAAGAAACTTCTATAAAGCTTACACATGTAACAGACTGACTATTGCAAGACATCCTCATCTCAAAAGTAACCAAAGACTTCTGAAATCATATCCAGTTGCTTGAGTAACTGTTTTTGGCGTATCTTATTACCTGGATGTCTAACCTTCACCGACGTAACCAAAGTCTTTTTTGTTCTTTTTCTTTTGACTCGCTGACAAAATAAGGCACACATGTCTAATTGACCAAATATGGATTCCTATTGGCCAAATAAGGACCTTTTGACCAAATGACGACAATGTTGCTATTAAAATTTACCTTTACCACGACTTACGACAAGGCCACTTTTTTGTTTTTTAAAGTTATTTTCATGCAAATATTATAACAATGAAATTAGCAAGTAAAGGTCAATTAACGTAATGTGACTTTTATTTAATGGCTGATAGAAGAATGTTGTAAAGTAATGTATCTATAATTTATGTCTGTATCTACTAAATTAAATGTTTTTATAATGCATTAATTTTCTACTTCAGTAACTATAGTCTAGCAGTAGTTTAGACATATCTGATTGCTTTTGGTTCAATAATAGCCAGCAGTTTCTCCCTTGTATCTGTTGCATGCCCCCCTCCCCCATCTTTGACCTTGATGCAGTCATTGAAGTTCTGAAAGCATGAATTACGATACTGTCGGTATCTGCTTTCTTTACATGTTTCATGATTAAGTTTGCCAGAATTTTTCAAGCTAATAGTTTTTGCTGGACGTTGACAAGACCCAGACAAGACATGTCATGTTTTCCGGGCATTCCCCTGGTTCAAATTACCCCCAGCATGTCCTAACTGTAACTGGATACATAAAACTGCCGTATGATGTGATATTGCAGTGTGGGTCTAATGCGCACAAATGCAGCGACCATGCCTCCAGGCTTGGCAATGGTTGTACAACAACAGCCAAAAGCATTTTTTGCTGGGTTTGGTTCTGCTAAGCTTGCGATGTGTTGAAGGGTGTATATTTGAATGCTGTGCAAAGTATGTTCAGCTGTGGGCAGTTTGTTACAAACGCACAGAACAGCTAAACTGGGCTGTCGTCTGAAAATGCCATATTGTTGTTACAGTCGGCGCGACTTATCTGTTTCCTCGAGGGTGTGGAAGGGGGATTCAAGTCTCCCTTATCAAAATACCAGCCACTTCTATTTTAGAAAGACACTGTGAGGCCGTAAAATCAATCAAATTTGATATAGCAATAAATTATGGCACTCGGATTCATTCAATTGAAATTTAAGAATTTGTCAAGAATATTGTGGCATAGCTGAAACCCCTTTCACACCCTTGCTGTTCCAGCTGTTGCTGCTGATATGAAAGGCTGTGCATGGGGTTGTTGTGGTTGGAAATATTTTTGTTGTTTTATGTTACTGCTAATAAGTCATAACTGTAACTAGGTTTGTAGTACCTACATTTGTACATGTTGGGTTGTCAACTCTCCACTCCTTGTCAGGCTCTGAAAACAACTTACTTTTTCTATTTTATTTTATTTCATTCACATTTGTTTACAATAGAGGACTGGGAAGAAAACAAAAGTGCAGATCAAATGACAATACAGTCAAACGATATGCATTTAAAACATTGGATTTGTGTAAATACAGTAGTAATCAAAATGTTAACACATGTCTGGGCCTCAATAACTGTGACAGACCTTTTAACAATTAAACAACTTGCACACTGGTATTTCTCCCCTAGACAGTACGTTTGACCTCGACAGTCTAGATGCAGGACTATATAAAGAGGAGTGTTGACAACCCTTTTTTGTGCTTTCCTGTCAGAAAATGACCGTTTTTGTCTGTTCGTCCTCAGGACGGTTACATCACATTTAAAGAATTCATCTGTGCACTCTCCATCACGTCAAGAGGGACGTTAGACGAGAAGCTGGACTGTGAGTTTATTTCTTCATTTCCTCTTTTTAACTTAGCATACTGTAGATCTAGCCTTATTCTAGCTCTAGTATGCTTAGCCCGCAGAAATCAAGCTTCTAGAAGCCCTCCCACTGGTCAGGACTAATCAGCCCCTGGCAGCAAGAGATTGTGTAACACACTGACTATAGTTTGCTTTTCCCTCTGTATCTAAGCACTGTCTGTCTGGAGCACACAAAGGCCACACCAAATACGTTTGTTGGCATTTGAATTTAAAAAGGACAAATGCTGACCTGAAAGATTATCATGTTGGTGGTCGGTTAAATTCTAACCTGGAAGATTAACCTTTGAGGGGAAAATCTGCACTGTGACACATACACACAGCTTCAGGGAGTGTAATTTCAAGTCCAGCAATCCAGCCTTCATAATCCAATGTCTTAGAATATTTTTACCGCTTTCTCCAAGAACCGACTAATTTTGTAGGAGTGGCCGCGACCAATTCCGAAGGTCGCAGCGCGTGGGTGGTTTGTCGTGCCTGACAGCTTCACTAATGATCCGCTCACAGCCCTGCATTTGGCCGTGGCTCTTAAGCAGCTGCAGGGATCAGTCACTCTAACTCTCTCTACTCCCATTCTCATCATTATGGCTGTCAAGCTGGGAACAGGCCTTGAGAAGGGATGCTGAACAGTCTCAGTGGTCTGCTGTTCAATTTGTGTATCTGGAGAAAAAAAACAGCAGAATTTGCTTCAACTTGGCTCTAAAGCAGCTAGAGGGATCAGTCATTCTAACTCCCTCAGTATCCATTCTCATCATTATGGCTGTCAAGATGATCACATGACTTCAGAAAGGATGCTGAACAGTCTCAGTGGTTCAATGTTTAGTCCGTGCATCTGGAAAAAAAACAGCAGAATTTGCTTCAACTTGGCTCTAAAGCAGCTAGAGGGATCGGTCATTCTTACTCACTCTACTCCCATTCTCATCATTATGGCTGTCAAGCTGGGAACATGCCTTGAGAAAGGATGCTGAACAGTCTCAGTGATCCACTGTTCAATTTGTGTATCTGATCAAAACAAATTGCAGGAGACTGGTTTGCTTCAACTTGGGGGAATTTACATTAAATTTTGTTTCTCACAATTTGTGGATAAACCGAGTTAGGTCAAACTCAATGGGGCATCATGGTTATATAGTTTTCTTCAATGTTCATTAAAAGATAACAGTAATTTTATACATGACTGACATCTGTACTTCCTTTTGTAGTCTGACTGGGAGAGGAACTTTTTACTGAGCTGAAATTTATTGTGGACAATATATGTCTATTTTACTAGTCTATTTGTACCACTGGTTACCCTAAAATGTTACAATTCCAGAGGGGAAAGTTTTGTGGGTGATGTCTCAGGTACAATGTATGTGCTTGACAAGTACATTCATGTCCATGTACATTTTGTACAGCCACCTACGGCATTGGCACCCCGAGGACTGAGGGTCCTTTCTGACGTGAACATGAATGCTCAGTGACACAGAGCTACATGTTCTGCCGATGATGATGACCTTCTATCTGTACATATCTTGTCTATCCCTTACTAGTCTAATTATTTGACAGTTAGGGCACCACATAATATGATCCGACAACCAGTTTTCTCCACCCTGCTAGGTTTTCTGTTCTTCATTCTGCCATTTCTGGTCCATTCTCTGATCATATAATCCTCCCATCTTTTCCATTGCCAACCCATCTGTCTTCCCCCTTGTACTGTTCCTTGCATGATGAGGTATTCATGACCACTCAATTGGACGTGGCTGTGAATTGGCAGTCGGGGATTTGGTCCGGTCGTTTGCACCCACTGATCACCACTCCTGCTTACGTCTGCTGTCGATCCACACGTTCACTTCAAACACAGTCAGAGTCTGACGGATGGACTTTGGTCAGGGCTAAAAGGAGACACTTCTAAGTGTTGGGATTATCAGATGCTCTGCTCTCGGTGTTTGAAAAGGATCGGCTTATTTATCGGCTTGTTTGTACTTCTAACAGTAACACCCAGACCACCAAGATGGAGTACACCCATTAATTTCTTTGGTACTCAGGCAATTTAGAGTAAAAGAGTACTAGTGAGGTGACAAAATAAGAATAAATCAAAAGTAAGGCTTGGAGGAGAGTTTGAATCCTTTTGACTTTTGCTGTCTATTTCTCTTGGTACAATCATTGTAAGTTTTTCTTTCAGATTAGCTTTCTGCGTAAATCCGAGAACCAATCATTCAATTGTTGTGTACAAACATGGTGTCAATACAGCCTGTACTATGTTGTGGAGAGCAGAAGATTTCATCTTCTTCTGCCAGGCTATGTTTTATGAACTATTTAAATCTGGCAACCAAGCAGAGAAAAGAACACACAAAGGAGAATCGAGTGCACCACCCCAGGAAAAAGGGCCTTTTATCAAAGGCATGCCCCCTTTCAATGTATCGGCAACGTTAACCATACTGTGAATTGATTTAGTGTCTTACTTACTTCGACTTAGAGGCTCCCTTGTTCAACACATGAGGCTGCTTGATAAGCCGTCAGGCTTGGTTTAGGGTCTCTTGAAGTTTGCAGAAGCAGAGGAATCGAGCTGTTTCTGGTGTTTTAAGTTTGCATTTGAAATAACGTGGTAATGCAAGGCCGGAGGGAGTATACGATTGTACGTTTGCAGTGTGGCTGCCATTAAAGATCAGAGTAAAAATTGTGACAAGAAAATGGTGGCAAATATTCCAAGATCTCACAACACACCCACGGTATCAAGTTGCTAATAAATATACTTGTTAACAATTACTATTATCATGAAGTTACTATTATAATGAAACGAGACATCTTTTTGCACAAAGATTGTGTATTTTAAAGGGGGAAAATTATTGTCAAAATTGTGTACAAAAACAAGCTTATCTTTCTTTTTACCTTAAGTTAAGGCCACACCAATTTAACTTGTTGGTTCTCGGATTCGCCTCTTCATTTTTTTCTGATTTGCAAAAAAAACAAAAAAGATTCTGGTTCTGAATCAACTCAAAAATGCTCATATTTTGCCCCCAACAGTTGAGGAAATTCCTTTTCTTCCTAGTTGTTACAGTTTTTTCCATCTATCAATGCAGTGGTTTCATTAAATGTTCAAAATTTATACTTTATAGATTAAATTTTAACCCAGCCTTTTTTATTGACTTCATGGCTCATATTGTAGCATTTGGGGCTATAATAGGATGCCTAGACCTGTTTTTATTTTTATTTTTTTTCGCCCTGTCGCTTCATATTTTTTCTGAAAAAATCCGAGAACCAACAAATTAAATTGGTGTGGCCTAACGTCATCAGATTCATCAGGGTTATCAGAGGGCAGAAAATCGAGATTGCCTTGCACGATCTTGCAACATATTAAAATTCACTGTTGGAAAATCCCATAACCTGATTCACCCAATCAACCAGGCATATACATGTACAGTCATGTAGCAAACGTTTAGCCTTGGCATTACGCTAATGCAGTTAAATCTGACGCGTCCCTGCCTCTGTACTCAAGGACAATCAACCTGACTTTGGGCCTGATTGGAGCCTCTCATGTGCAGCAATACCTTGTCATCTGATTAGCTTACAAGGCAGCATCCTTTAGCGGTCTCATATGGCAGTTTTGTTTGAACATTGTCTCACAGTGCAGTTTATACCTCTGTACTCAAGGACAATCAACCTGACTTTGAGGCTGATTGGAGCCTTTCATGTGCAGCAATACCCTGTCAGCTGATTAGCTTACAAGGCAGCATCCTTTAGCGGTCTCATATGGCAGTTTTGTTTTAACGTTGTCTCACAGTGCAGTTCATGCCTCTGTATATTCAAGGACAATCAACCTGACTTTGAGCCTGATTGGAGCCTTTCATGTGCAGCAATGCTCTGTCAGCTGATTAGGTTACAAGGCAGCATCCTTTAGCAGTCTCATAAGGCAGTTTTGTTTGAACATTGTCTCACATTGCAGTTTCTGCCTCTTTACTCAAGGACAATCAACCTGACTTTGAGCCTGATTGGAGCTTTTCATGTGCAGCAATACCCTGTCAGCTGATTAGCTTACAAGGCAGCATCCTTTAGAAGTCTCACATGGCAGTTTTGTTTGAACATTGTCTCACATTGCAGTTTCTGCCTCTGTACTCAAGGACAATCATTGAATCAACCTGACTTTGAGGCTGATTGGAGCCTTTCATGTGCAGCAATGCTCTGTCAGCTGATTAGCTTTAGACTGGTCTCATATTACAGTTTAGTTAGAACCTTGTCTCACACTGCAGTTTATGCCTCTGTATTCAAATTATTTGAAGCAGGCTTCACTCTTGATTGGAGCTTTTTTTATGCATACTGGCAAACAGCTTCCCGAATATAGCCAGATCCCCTGGTGGTCTCGCTCTGCACTATGGTGGAATTTACTCTACTTTGAGGTATTGTGCAAAACCCAAGCAAAGTTCAGAGATATTTCTGTCCTTTTTATTCATTTATTTGTAATCACCTCAACCTCAATTTGTAAGGTTAGTTGTCACCAAAAGCCCTTTGGTAGTTTACATTGTATAGGAGATTCTCAGAAAAGGCCTAGAAAATGAGAAACATAGCCCCCACACAGCTAGGTATAATGGAAAGTAAGGTATAATGAAGGACTATGCTGTAACTGGCAGAAAATGGACCCATACTTTGTAAGATGCCTTGCTGCCTACTGATGCCAAATGGCCAGTTTGGTGAGCCAATGATGCCGGCAATGGCAGAAGATTACACTTTGTGGTGCACTGTACATCTAAGTTTGCTGTGATATTTTCACTGCATTCACTGTGAATTAGATATGACACAGCAAATGCGTCTGGATTACATTACTCCATTTTTCCAACCTTGAACTTAAAACTCAGGGGAAACCTTCCTTCACCTCCAATTGTGAAATTCAGTCCCAGCAAAAATAATTGAATTACATATTAAATCTCTATCAATGGTGTTCCCTTTCATATTAGCAGCTTAGATAGAAGTATTATATTTTCAGTAAGAAATGACTAGTCTAAATGTACCACCTGTTTGGGGTGAAACATTTAATCTTTGTTTGTTTTTCCAGGGGCTTTCAACTTGTATGATCTAGACAACGATGGCTACATCACAAAACAGGAGATGCTGAATATCGTGGAAGCCATCTATGCCATGGTGGTAAGTTTTATGCACAGTCGTGTAGATATATCTATGTTGATAATTGTTAAACTGCACATGTATATGTCAGGGTAGAGATTGCAATCTGGAAGAAGAGCAGATTTGAAGAGAGCCCAATCAGAGTTTTCATCAATAGAGATTGCAATCAGGATGCTAGGAATGTGTTAGGGGAGTCTTCTATTTATAAAATCTGACTTTCAAGTCAATCCATGCATCTAAAGTGACAATCAAAGATGAAAAGATATGTCAGTGAATACAGAAAGATTTTCAGACTCTGATTGGGATCTTGACTTTCAGGTATAACTTAGGGAAATTCAAAGATGGAAAATGTAAGAAGAATATTACCCATTCTTGTCTTGTGTAATGTAAACTTTGGTGTTTTCATTTTTACTTTCTGAGTAGAAATCAACCTCCTGCACTGCAATGTAGTCAAGACCTGTGATGTTCCAATCAATGTTCTGTCATTCTTTGTTCAATTTTACGTTCTGTCGTTCTGTTGATTTCCTCCCTGTTCATTCCTGTGTTCTGTCATTCTGTTTCCCTTTACAGGAAAAGGTGAGTCCAAATATTGTCTTTAAGAGTCAATAAGACAGGAAAAGTGGCCGAAAGAAGACTGAGTACAGCTTTCTGTATCTTAGTAACACACTAACCACACTACCCCTGCATGTCTTTTGTATTGTGTGAGGAATTTTCAATTGTATCGTTATTTTGTGTAACTAAAGGTGACTGAAATACAATTTTTCTCTCCTTTTTCCCTGTTCTTTTTTTACATATCCTCAGCTATTTCCAATTCCTTGCTTGTGTGTGTGTGTGTGTGTGTGTGTGTGTGTGTGTGTGTGTGTGTGTGTGATTATGTCTATTTTCATGCACTGCATGGTGTTGCTACATGTAACTCCTCTGACAAATTACATGTAGGTAGCCTATAAGCCACTTTACAGTTTCAGGTGTGCATGTGCAAATTGTGATGCATTGTGTATCAAATCCACAGGTTTATGCATATAAACCACATTGCATCACACTATGAGGTGGCTTATTGTTGCCTATCTGAACTACAATCATGACATACATGTATACTATAGCCCCAATACTGTAGCAAGCATTTGGTATAGACTTCTTGCTTGTAACTTGCTTGCTGTTGCCTACATGTATAACCCTATCATGGCCTTTCTGTTAACACCATCATTTTTCATGTTTCTGTGTGAATGTCTCTTTTGCTTCTCTTCCTTCCTCCCCAACTCCCCGTCTCCTTCTTGCCTTACAGAGTAGCTCCCTTTCTGGCGAGGTTGGTCTGCCTGCTTATTTTTCTGTTCCTGCTTTTTTCTGTAATGTTGTAGTAGTCCTGCATATTCTTTTTCAGTGCCTGTTTTTTTTTTCTGCAATGTTGTTGGTCTTCCTGCTGATTATTTTCCTGTGCTTGTTTTTTCTGCAATGTTGTTTTCTCCGTGTAGCAATTAGGCTGTGTACAAGTACATGTACAGGGAGGGTTAGGTACAGGTCCGGACCTGGACCTAAACTAGTGTGATTATCTTTTGTCAGTGATACATGTGTAGGCACAATTCTTTTTGTGGTAAAATCTTTTTGAGATTTTACAAATTGTTGAAGTGAAAGCAGATTTCCACAGTGACATCTCACCCCCAGCACTGGTGCATGTTGTTTGCAGCCACAAACTAACTTTGATCCAACCATCTTTTGCCTGTGACTGTCTCTGATTTGCCACTGCTGACCTCTGACCTGTCCACTCTGACCTTTGCCCTACAGGGCACGATGCTGGAGTTGCCCCCAGATGAGGACACGCCAGAGAAGAGAGTTAATAAGATCTTCGCACAGATGGATAAGGTCCGTATCACTCCTTGCTCAATTTCTCGAGTTCGTAGTTGTGGTTCCTCAGTCTTTAGTCCCTGGTCTCCATCCTTTCCTAGCTCTAGTTTCCCTCACCTGAGAGCTAGTAGGAATAGGATGGATAGCACCTACTGTAGTTCTGCATATTCTTTGACAGCATGTGGAAAAGTTATTGAAAACTTCTTGAATTAATTAATATGTCTAATGTTACATGTACGCATATATATATTAAGTCTCAGTCTGCATTTGCATCTTGAAAAGTGATTTTTGTACTCAGCTGTGTTATTCTACTCTGTAGTGACTGTCAGTTGTTTGTACTTTTAATAAAAGTGTTTATATTCCTGTTCCCTGTTGCATTTAGATGTGATACATGTAGTATTACATGTATGTTTTCATGAATCTGATCCTTTTACTATATGGTCTTTTGTGTTAACTGATGTTGTTTTCTGTGTGATAATGTGCATTTCAGAATCTGTTATTTTCTTCTTTGCCAGCATTCTATCCCCAAAATAAACTAATTGAAAAATGAGTTCAAATTTTGGAATTTCTGCAATTTTTTTGTTGTCTTCTGATCAAAGTTTTTTTACTGTTTTCATGTTGTGTTTCTTTTATTAGAATTCTGTTTTGTTACCAAACTGTTCATCCTTCCCTTGATGTTTGACTGTATGTTGTATTCTTGTTTCTTGCTGTATCTGTTTATATTCTTTAAACCCCTTTGTTTAGATATTTCAGGTCAGAAAAAAGGTTCCTTCCATCTTTTTTCTCCATTCATTTGATCTGTTTTCCAACTTTCTCACAGGACTTTTTCTTATTTAACTTCTTACTTTTTCCAAAAAAGTTTTTTCTTTCATATTTACAGTTTTTCAAAGAGAGGTTCATCTAATAATCATGGTATTTAGAAAAAAGTGCACATCGCTCCATTTCTACTGAAATTGCTGTTTTAAATATGACCCAGAATGAAAAATCCTACTCACTAAACTTCTCATCACCTTTGCAACTTCAAAAGCTACTTCTTAACCCTCTCCTGTCACCAAACTTTCCTTGTCTAAAGCTGTGTGCTCTTGGTGTGTTCACTTTAAAACGTTCTCACATTTTCTTTTTTTCATTTCTTCACCTTTCTGTCTAGACTATGATATTGATTGTTAAAGGTTACACATTTCTCTAATATCTGTTTGCATCTAGATATTGCATATACATGTACCACAATGTCATGTATGATGCTTGTAAGCCATCTTTCACAGCATGGCATGCAAAATCCTAGTAAGATTTGTAAAAGGAGTTTGCAAACCATTTTTCTAATTTCTGTCATAATATAACCACAACTTTGAATTACAACGAGTACATGACATTTATTGTGCACGTCCCATTTTTTGGTCCTTGGGTGCATTTCTGGTGAATGTAACTTAGTAACATAAAGCCTGTATTTCACATGCAGCTAAACACTAACACCAGCGGTGTGCACGTTTTTGTTCAATCCTTCTCTTTCCTCCCACAGAACAAGGACGGCAAGCTCACCAAGGAGGAGTTCAGGGAGGGATCCAAGTGCGATCCCTGGATCGTCCAGGCCTTGTCGCTGGAGATCCCGCAGTGATCCCACGTTGTGCAACCATATCTTTAACCTGTACAGATCCTGTAATACGAGAGATGATGTTCATTTCTTTTTTTATCTAAAGAAATAGTACCCAGCTTTACGTGTATATTGTATTACAGAGAATTATATAAACCGCCTTTCAGTAGAGGTTTTAGCAAGAGGTTGGGAAATTGACCAATCGGAGGGCTCTAGGTTTATCACTTTCCCATCATGCAGTGGTACAGTGACCAATCAGCAAGCTGCAGGGTCTGTCACCTTCCCATCATGCAGTGGGATGGTGACCAATCAGAGCCTGTCACTTTCCCATCACAAAATGGTTGCTGACCAATGAGAAAGAGTCTATCAGTTTTCCATCATACAATGAGATGGCGACCAATGAGAAAGAGTCTTTCAGCTTCCCTTCTTGTGGTACAGTGACCAATCAGAAGGCTTCAGGGTCTGATGTGAACTTTGACCTGTAAACTTTTAGAACCTTTGCTTTCCAGAGAGAAAGGACAGATAGTTAAGCCCAAAGGAGTCTTTTATGCTTCATCATTATTATTAATTCATATCGTAACCAGTCAGAAAGCTCAATTATTGTAATGACAAACCATCTGCGAATTCTTGAACGTTGTTTGTTTCAGAATAAGGACGGAAAGTTGAGCCGTTCGGAGTTTATCTCTGGGTCGAAGAAGGACGCCTGGATTGTCCAGGCTCTGGCTATAGAAATGGAGCAATGATGTCTGTGTGTTCAAGTTTCCATTGTGAGAGCGTTACACATGGTATACTGGGATTCCCCTTTCAAGTCCTCGCTGTCATTCACAAACATGGCTGGTGCTGGAAAACCCCTTACAGACCCTTTGCCTCAGCAAAATTTACAACTTACAGTTATCACCTATTGAAATTTTTACAAGAAAAATCAGGCAATGAAATTTATACCAAAGTATAATACTGCCTCCTCACAACTAAATGCAATTGCCCAGTTTCATTTCAACAACATTCTTAAATATCATAACATAAATGTTTATCTGCTGATGACCCCCATAAAAGCTTTAATCCAAACACATTTCCAGCTATGTTTTACAATGATGACATGCAGGAACTGCCAGAGTGGACCCTTCCAACCACTGACACGTGTGGCTGGCATCACTAACTCGTTTGGCTGTGGTCAGCTCACCGCACTACCAACAACACAGTTGTGCATGTAAGGCTAGCTAGCCTGGTTGCTTAGGTTTTCATTTGATCTGATTGAATTACAGATAGGTTTGACTACCAGTAAGGCCCAATTTATTATCTCCATGGTTCTCAGTAGCCTACGTACCATCAGATTATTGTGGATTTTGCTCTGCTATGCTCGAAAAAATTATGAATTTTTTAACGTAGAGGAGCAAAATCCAGATGGTACCCAGGCTAGGTTCTCAGACATTTAAACTAAAAATCTAGCAAGAGAAGAGCTAGCATGAAAGCCTAGAAGTGGACAAAGATGTTGAATCTCAGGTTCCAAACTTTGCCCCTAGAATCTGTTTTTACGTTGCCATCTTTTACATCTACATTGTCATGTCAAGTACAAGTACCAAAAGGTTAAATTGGTTTAAGCATAGAGTATTTTCTAATTCCATGGTTTAAGCCTTATAGCCTTATTAGGGTAACAGCCAGGCTAGCTAGTAGGGTGCCCCACCCACCACATGCATGTCAAGACATGACTTAAGTGTTAAACACCCCAACCCCACTAGAGCTGGGAGCCTCTGTGCCGGCTTTAACCCAGCTGTGCTTCTGTCACCACTTGCTGGGCATGGCTCCAGTCTCCCAAACTCGTGCAAAAGGTTGCTGCTGTAGGGGCAGATACTTTTTATGAAGCAGAACTTAAAGGAAAATGAACTCTCGGTTCGGTGCAATTCAATTTCTTTTCAGCGCAAGCCCTCCTACTCTCTCTCCCACCCCAAACAACCCTTCGTTGTGGCCCTCCCACTACCCCCCTTCTTCTACCATGGCAAAAGTGGCCTTATTTGGTGTTGTACGTTGCGCGTAAAGAATTTGTGACGTCATATTCGCTATATGTGTAGACCGTAGTTGCAGCCACGTTTCTACATGTCTTTTCCATGTAACCTTCCAAAAAAAGCAACTGTACAATATGTCATTTTGGCAGCCTTTTCCATCGATTGGGGATGCAAATACATTGTCATGGCAAAAAAAAACAATTCCGGTTACTCTCTGATGATGGATTCTTACACCACAGACAGACATGGCTTCAAAAAATGTCTTTTTTTTCTTCTTCATCTTTTGACAAATGTGAACGAACGACTGTGATGCTTTTTGCAGGTTCGAATCACAGGGCAAATTGGCTGGGAAGGCTTGTAATTGTGCAACGATGCGGTAGAATCGATGTATTTACTGTGAATACCTGACATTGTAACAAAAAGAGAGAGAAAGAGTCCATGATCGTAGGGTATTGTAGCACATCAGCAGAACGTGCTGCACCTGTGCAAAACCCACATTTTCATGGTTTTTTGTTGGATGTTTCGTCAACGTTGCATCAGAATTTTCCCCGTTGTAGATGATATATTTTCCGACACACAATTTGAAAACTACAGACCGGATGTCATCCTGATATACACCAATATGACCTTAAACAAGACATTCTGCCTAAATGCTTTGCGCAATAAATTACGGGTTTTGCGCAGACGCAGTACGTTCCCCCGAAGTGCTGGGTATAGTTATAGTGTGCTGCCTGGGGCGCATGTGGACAGAACCTTAGATGGACGACTGAAAGGCCTGTTTCAGCATGATGACAATCGATGCACACCAAACTTAAGGATGCTCCACTGATTCACCTTTGGCATGATGGGGTCCCCTGGATACTGTACATCAAGTTACTTTTGCAGTGGTTTTATTTAGCAGTACAAGTCACTAGGCAATTTTTGTAGTGTTTAAGATCCGCAGTTGAAACAATTTTGTAGTTAATTCTTTGGAAATGCATACCGGTAGTTGCAGTCAAAAATTCACAGTGAAAAATGCAAGATTAAAACCACTGCGAAAGTTTCAAGATTTACAATTTTGAAAATCCTGAAAATGCACATCACCTGGGTGGATAGGCACTACTGTGACATCAGGCACCTCAAAAACAACAGGCACCTGAAAAATCAGATGCGAGCCATCCACCTGCCTTGCCAGGGCAGGTACCTGGCTCTAAGTCTGATTTTTACCAACTGCCTGGTTAGGGCAGGTGTTTCAGGTGTGGTTGTTTCAGGTGCAGTTGTTTCAGGTGCAGGCTGCTCCCACTGACCCTTTTCGTGTCTCTGTCCTCTGTCCTTCCACTGCAGAACAAGGATGGGCTGATTAGCAAGGAAGAGTTCAGAGATGGAGCAAAGAAGGACAAATGGATATGTTCGGCCCTGTCCCTGGACTTATAGCTGACAAGGATGTAAAAAAAACGTAGAAGTGTCAATATCCTGGTCTCGTGGGGGGCGGTAGAGCGTCTCTCATAGGGCTGCAGTGTACAATGGCCCCAACATGCAACCCTGTGTAACAAAATCTATGGCATTCAGTGTTGTCTTTCTGCAGGCGTGTCCTAGAAATTACCACAGGTTTAGAGGGTAGAGGCTTTCCTATCTCTGTTTTAGTCCAATATAGAGGGAGCGTAGGATACTACAGGAATGTGGCAACATTACTTAACCCTCTTCTTGCTGCATAACCCTACAACGAAGGCAGACTCAGTGCTGAAAGGCTACTGCAGCAGGAAGAAGGTTACTGGAAACATACATGTATGAGAACAGGGCA
The DNA here is from genome assembly GCF_001625305.1 of Branchiostoma belcheri. Taxonomy (NCBI): domain Eukaryota; kingdom Metazoa; phylum Chordata; class Leptocardii; order Amphioxiformes; family Branchiostomatidae; genus Branchiostoma; species Branchiostoma belcheri. Next base: position 3,318,321 of record NW_017804353.1, read on the forward strand.
ATCTTTTTCAAAGCGTGTCATGGCAACTTTTAGGATTCTATCGATTGAAGGAAGGAAAATTGGGAAGAATGTTGATAATTCGTATTCTGTAGCTACTCCTTAGTGTAATATGATCTGCGCACTTTGTAATAAGAGATTCTGCTTTGTAATAAGATACTCTGAAGTTATTCTGTGTGGATATGGGATGTTACGAACTGAGCATACGTGTAGAGTTACCTGCGAAATCTGTACCACGTTTCAACGCAGCCGTGTAATATAAAAAAGAGGTTTTTAGCTTTTCTTAATATATATAACTTGTCAAAGGAGGATTCTAGTCAGTGTATGCTCCTGAGAACGCTGTGAATTTGCAAAGAGAATTCTATTTGGTATGACTACTACGTAGTATTGTAACAGTTGAGTTTTCAAATGTAAAGCCACACCAAATTTATTTCATCAATTTCAGGTTGTATCCCAAATAAGCAATTGAAAGAGCAATGGCATTGTGTTTTCATTAAAACTAGTAAGTTCATGCAAGTCAGAAAGGCTTCTTGGACTAACGCAAAATGAGAGAATATGAAACTGTCGTAAAAAAATGCTTTCATGTGGTAAAACACCCCATCCCCTAAAAAAAAACAAATTTGTTTTGTTTGAAATTCTTATTTGGGATCTTCAAGAAGATGCTACTCATCAAAATGAATTTTGTGTTGCTTGATAAGATGAAGGAAGGCTATATTATATTTACTGTAGCTGTGTCTGAACACTGGAGTTGTTTGTGGTTTGCATGCCGACCCTGGAGAGTTTGAAACCGATTTGTGCATTTTCTTGGCTTGTGACACTCTTCTTCAGGGCACGTACATGTCAACTGTTGTCGTATCTTAGCCAGCAGCGCGGTCCAGTTTGAGTTTTTCTAGAGTTTTAGGTAGTCTAGACTTTACTGCAAAGACAAGGTGCATGCTCTTTGTGTTGTCCAGTACACCCATGCTGCTGACATGGTGCAATGTTACTTCCTATGCTTTTTTGGACCCTTCAAAACTCCTGAAATTGTTATGTCGGGAACCAACATACTAGTGTGTACCACAAGGATACCTCCTTGGCCCCCCTTACTGTTAAAAACTTAATTACATCTTAAATCAACCACCTGTTTTAGCAGCAATCTATTTCACTCCTTCATTTGTGTAAGCAGCAATTTTCTTGTCCATGACCCAGTGAACGTGTGTAGAGGTCAGGTGTCAAAGGTGATGTGTCAAATGTCACAGCAGTCATGTGCTCGCACCGCTGATTCTCTGTTCAAATGATCATAAGTGCAATTCTGGGGAAAATGGACGACAAGGGCAGAGAAAATGATGCAGCTAGACCTTTTGTTGTCTTCATTTGTTTTACAACAGACTGTTGACAGTTGACTGTAGTTGAATTCTGACCTAGCTTGTCTGTGCAACGTTGTGTACGTGTACTACTATCACAAGACTGTAACCAGAATGTACTGTTCTTTCTCCTGTCACGAGCTAGTGCAGGATGTGTCAGTACAATTCCTCATTTTTCATCCTAGTCAGTCAAAGTTTGTTAAACAAGAAGAAAGCAAAAGCTGCACATGTCCTACTCATTTGGCAAGATTTCGTCAGGACCTTTTTGTTTTGTCTTATCCCAATAACCAAGGAATTGTACTGGCAATCATTAAAACTTAGTCTAAAGAGTTGAGTTCAGTTGCTTTGAAAGTTTGCGAGGAGACAGACTTTGATGTAACAAAGTTGCCAGGTAACAAAAAAGACTTTCTGTCAGCATAGATAAGCTTAGAGGGGGGAAACCCTAGCAGCAATGTTAGACATTTGCATATCAGGTTTTCGTATAACGTTAGCATAGTGCAAGGGAGGTCTTGAAAAAAAAAAAGAAGAAATTTTATACAGATATTCTAGTCAGATATGAATGTGAGCATGTAGTCTAACTGCAGGAAGAGGCATAGTGGAATATAAACTTTAAAACGTACAACTGTTATATTATACATTATACAAGGGCTGGCAAGTATGTCGGCTGTGTTTTAAACGTACCAAAATTTGACTCGTGTTATTCTGGAGCTGCTATCATCCTGTTCTTTTGCTGTTTTCATGCCACTTTTGTGTGAGAAGTTTGTCTGTGTGTAACTGTCTTCCAGTGAGAGTTTACAGCACAATTTACAGTTTCAGTCATACCAAATAAGGCAAAATAGAACACCACAAGCTGCACCAATCAGAAGGCTGCTAAGACAGCAGGTGTGTTGGAAGAGACCCCTGTCAGCTGATGACAGAACTGCAGCTCAAAACTTTCTACTTGCATATTGAAGAGATATTATATCCACATACATGGTCTTCAGAAACATTAGATTACATTGAACCTGTGTCTAGAACTAGACTTAATCATGTGTGCTGTTTAACATTTGTGTTATACTACTACACATACAAGTTTGTTTCCCTGTTTTGGTTCTTTCTGGAAGACTGTGCACTCAGACAACTTCATGTTGGAATCTCCTGTTTTTGTACATAAAAACGTTCATGTTTAGTTGGTAGGGTACGAGGCGTTCGCGTCCTCCACTAGTGATGTTTTATTTATTGGAAATATTTATGCGTTTCTCCTGGATGTACGTTTTGTACGGTGTAAGAAGTTATCATCAGTCAACTTGCCTGTTCTAAATACATTTCAGTATAACGGAAAGTCTCAGCCTCGTTTTTTTTTTTAGTTATAAGACTCAACCGGTTTAGCTTACTGAACGGGGGTATGCATGGCCTTTTTCAAGAGCAGGACCAGGAGCTTTAATTCCACGTACAAGTAATTCGTTGCTGTCCCGCTCAAATTTAACATATCTGTGTGTGAGGAAAGAAAAATTGGTTGAAACAATGGCCGTTTACATTTAATGTCTTCGGTTGGAACAAAGTGATACAATACTACCATAGTGCAACGTTGCGACAACAGTAGTATATATATATATAGGGTAGCATACGGTAACCCCGGAACTGACATTGGAAATTCAATGCACCACGGTCAAAAGAACACGACCTTGGATTTATTTACCACAAACCTAGACAAGATGTGACACTTGGCCAAATATTATCCCACAAATCACTTCGGCACCGGCTATACGCGTCGGTCCCGTACAATACGGGGGTGCGGCCATTTAAGTGGTTTTATTACCTGGTCAAATTAACATTTCTGTCCTTCATTGTCTTGTTATCGGGGATCATTATTGTATACCCTAACCCTTCGAGTTAGTGAAAGCCCTATTTGCGGCAGAAGGGTGGTTCTTGGTCTAGTGACACTGGGGGAAGCGGCCTGACGGTGAAACGAACTGGTACATTCATGTGAACCAACGTCAGTACCAGATATACCAGGCTAATTTGGCCGAATATGACGCTTACATTCCCGTCGTGGGTGAAGGAAGCAGAACACACTGACAGTGTATGTATATATATATATATATATATATATATATATATATATATATATATATAGATAGATAGATAGATAGATAGATAGATAGATAGATAGATAGATAGATAGATAGATAGATAGATAGATAGATATAGATATATAGAGAAGGTCCGATGCTTTAAGATTTAAAGTAGAGTGCTCAAGCAAGCTACAATAATTAAGTATGTTTGGTTTCCTGGTACAACCTACAAAATATGTGACAATCGGCTAAAATTTGTTATCTCGTTCCCCTGTAACTCCCTATCATATATGGCGCTATGCGGAGGTCATGTGAACTGAAGCCAACACACAGTACTGGGTGGGGGCCCGCAAGCCCTTTTCCGTAAAGCGTAATTGGCCGTTTTAATTCTATATATGTAGAGCGTAGACGGACCGCTCTAATATTTTTGCGTAGAGCGTATTCGGCGTTTTAATTCTACGTAATGCGTTGTAGCCACTTGGAATTTATCGTAAAGCGTAATCGAGAGGTTTCCGAATTCAGCGTAGAGCGTTGTCGGGACCCCCTATTGCAGGCCCTCCTGGGTGGTAACAGGATCCAGACGGTTTACAAAATATACATAGAAACCTAAGGACTGTTACAATGATGTAATCCATATTTAAAATGATCACTGTCGTCTTTGGGAGTAGTCTTGACTTGTACAACGTCACACTGCTATGTTTTTAAGATGTTTAAAGCATGTTTGCCATACACAGACCATACAGATGCTTTTGGTTGTTGATCTTAGCCAAAACAAGCGCCATAGAAGCAAACAACAACAATGACGTAAGTGGGAAGTACCGTCTATTCTGGTCAAAGTACATGCGGAAAGTCCCAGCGCAGAAACAGTCCGTTAGGGGTAAAACTGTCGTATTCGTGCTGCAGGCATCAGTGTCCTGATATCCGGTATACATCCAGGTACGTGCACGATGTTGTACTAGCAGTGTATTAATTTCAGGTTAGTCAGCCCTAAGATAAAGTGGGATCCACCTGATTCTCTTGTTTAATAGATTGCCCTCATGGCAATGCTTCGTTGGTACATATTTTATGTTTTCCTCTTGTATTGACGATCTTCCAGCGTATACACTGGTACGTTCGCCATGTTGATAGGGTACATTATCTAACGATTCTAAGGTATAATCAGTTGTTCTCAATTCTCTTGTTTATTGCTTATTGCACCGCGTTCATGTAATGCTATGTTTTGTTTGTCTTAGTTTCAACAACTTGCAAGCTTGAGAAGAAAACTGATTTCTGTGACCACTACCACATGGTGTTTTTTTTTTATTTTTATGGTGGGCGGAGGCCCATGATTTAGGACATGTGTATATATCAGAGTTGTACACCAATAATTTCTGTTACTGACAGGACGATCCTGTCAGTAGTGCAAAACTTTCTGTTACTGACAGGACGATCCTGTCAATAGCCACAGGCTTATTGTATACTCCAACCGTTTGAGTTAGTGAAAACCCTATTTGCGGCAGAACGGCGGGGGCGGGGGGGTCTTGGTCTAGTGGCACTGGGGAAAGCGGCCTGGCGGTGAAACGAACTGGTGCATTCATGTGAACCAACGTCAGTACCAGATATACCAGACAAATTTGGCCGAATATGACGCTTACTAATTACCGTCGTGGTTGAAGGAAGCAGAACACAGTATATAGCAAATTACATGGTTAAGGAACCCAAAGTGAGAGGGTCCGACGCTTTAAGATTTAAAGTAGGGTGCTCAAGCAAGCTACAACAATTAAATATGTTTGGTTTACGGCTCAAATTTGTTGTCTCGTTCCCCTGTAAGTCCCTATTTTATATGCCGCTATGCGGAGGTCATGTGAACTGAAGCCAACACACAGTACTGGGTGGTAACAGGATCCAGACGGTTTACAAAATATACATAGAAAGCTGAGGACTGTTACAATGATGTAATCCATATTTAAAACTAGAGTCCCACGATCTCATACCTTCGCCAAATGATGTTAATCTTTATGACTGACAAAGCTGATTCCTCCGGATTATGCAAATAGCATCCTCATTTGCATAAATTATATCAGTTGATCATATTCTCCATCAAAAGACAGTTTTATCTTAATAAAGTAAGCCATTCCATCATTTCCTCATAAATTATGCAAATGAGGTCCTTATTTGAATAAGTTATGTTTAATGATGTTCAGCTTCACTTAACTTTTAAATACCCCAAGTATAAAGTTCCAGGCAGTAACCATTATGGAATTATACCATTTTCTCAATAATTATGCAAATTAAGTGTTAATTTACATAATCAATATCTGCCTGTGTTTCTCTCGTACTCAATTTCACATGTCACAAGCTTGAATAGTCCTATAATGTAATGCAGCTGATTTATAGAATTTCCTCATTAATTATGCAAATTACATCCAGATTTGCATAATTGTTGCATAATTATGTCAAGTGTCACATAAGCTACCTACATACCAAAAATCATGAAGATCAGTCCACCGGTTCTTGAATTATCCTCTTTTGAATATTTTCAAAGAAATGTCCCTGTAGTTCCTGAGCAAGCCGCTAGGGGGCCCAAACTTGCGTCACTTCTTCCCGAGCCGAAGGCCTACCTACCATTAAAATTTCGTCACCCCAGCTTGTCCAGATCATGAGATATCAAAACCGGAAGTTCAGCTGCAGTACCATTAGAAGCCGCTAGGGGGCCCAAAATCTAATCATTTTGAGGTCTCATCAAGACCTACCCACCTACCAAATATGAAGTCAATCCATTTAAGCCTTCTCAAGTTATCGTGTTTACACACACACACACACACACATACACGAACGCCTCTGAAAACATAACCTTCTTGGCGAAGGTAATGATCACTGTCGTCTTTGGGAGTAGTCTTGACTTGTACAACGTCACACTGCTATGTTTTTAAGATGTTTAAAACATGTTTGCCATACACAGACCATACAGATGCTTTTGGTTGTTGATCTTAGCCAAAACAAGCGCCATAGAAGCAAACAACAACAATGACGTAAGTGGGAAGTACCGTCTATTCTGGTCAAAGTACATGCGGAAAGTCCCAGCGCAGAAACAGTCCGTTAGGGGTAAAACTGTCGTATTCGTGCTGCAGGCATCAGTGTCCTGATATCCGGTATACATCCAGGTACGTGCACGATGTTGTACTAGCAGTGTATTAATTTCAGGTTAGTCAGCCCTAAGATAAAGTGGGATCCACCTGATTCTCTTGTTTAATAGATTGCCCTCATGGCAATGCTTCGTTGGTACATATTTTATGTTTTCCTCTTGTATTGACGATCTTCCAGCGTATACACTGGTACGTTCGCCATGTTGATAGGGTACATTATCTAACGATTCTAAGGTATAATCAGTTGTTCTCAATTCTCTTGTTTATTGCTTATTGCACCGCGTTCATGTAATGCTATGTTTTGTTTGTCTTAGTTTCAACAACTTGCAAGCTTGAGAAGAAAACTGATTTCTGTGACCATTACCACATGGTGTTTTTTTTTAATTTTTATGGTGGGCGGAGGTCCATGATTTATGCCCCCGTCACATTGTCGACGAGCTTCGGCCGTATTTGTCAATCGCCGAAAGATCGGCCGATTTTGAGATCGACCGACGATCGCGCGTATTTTTGCCTTGAAAATCGTCGCCGTCACATTGTGCGAGGCTCGGGCGATCGCTTGGCAATACATCTATGATAATGAAGTCCCTGTGACATGGCACGCAGAAGAAGCAAGGCCGTACGTGTGTATCCACCAAAAATGAATAGTTTAACCAATTTTTATGTTTGACCTGTCGTTATATTTTTTAAGCAAAGTAATGGAGCGGACTGGCAGAATAAAATAGAAATACAAACAGGAATTCTGTGAAGGATCCAACTCAAATACTACCACAAGAGCCACAAATTTACACTACCGCCTGTTAACACAACGACCACCTTTTTAACCAAACAGGAGTCGGCCGAAGCTCGCTCGACACACGGGAGTACGTCGCTCGAGTTACGGTCGACGATCTATCGATGCTCGCACGATCTATAGACCATTCAACCAAAACGTACAAGACGACATAATGATTATCATTATATCAAAATCTTTTTATACACGGATACCTGATCAAAGCTAATAAGATATATTGTTCTAAAACTTTGCCTGTACTAGTACTTCTGTCTAAAATAGTATGAATCTTCCTGTAAACAAGCCATTCAATGTCAACAAAGTAGACAGAGGTAAAAAGACCCATGCAATATAAACTTCAACTAGTAAGTAATATCTATCACATGACGTTCTTTTGGGCACCCTAAGAAAAAAGTCAACCTCATTCCAGGATGAACAAGTGTAAACGTCAAGTTATTATACATTCATCTGAAATAAGGCCACACACCTCCTAAAGGGACAAGAGTAAAGAATTTTATGTGCGTTCAATCAGTTGAGGTCAAAATCGAGGCATTTGGCCTTATATAGTTAAAACCTCGTCATCTTTTTAAAGTGGTTTTGTTTATTAACGAATGGTGATTTAACAAAAGGACAAAAAGGACGATTTTTTCTATTTTTATCCTTTCTCGTAAACATAACTTTAACAACCAACGGGACGTTGCTCCTGCAAATTTTACACAGTATACTGTCAATGCAATCTGAAATAAATGTCACAGGTGCTGAATAAATAATAACTTCACAGGAGCTCGACCGAGGCTCGTAGAACCTTCGTCCGACACTGGCACGAAGATCGCTCGAAGCACGCACGATTTTAAAAACGTTGCGCAAGTCGGGCGAGGTACGGAAGAGGGTCTCCCGAATATTTCGCGAAGCTCGCGCGAGGGTCGACCGTATTCAGCGACCATCGCCCGATTTTTGAAGACAAAGAACGGCCGACACTCGTGGGATGTACGCCCGAATATCGGTCGACTCTCGGCCGTACAGGGGCGAGTTACAGGCGAGCTACGCGCGAGCTGGAAACGAGCTCTGCGACCTCAAAAATCGCCGGCGACTAGTCGCTGATGTTAACAACACGTTTCGCGTGTCAGCGAGCTTCGGCCGACTCCAAAAAATCGCCGGCGATCCCGAAAATTCGCGCGATGCTCGACGGAACATCGGGCGTACTACGGCCGTAATGTCGTTTAGAGGTCGCCAACTAGTCGGCCGATCGATTTACGCGCAATGTGACGGGGGTATAAGAACACGTTTCGCGTGCAGCGAGCTTCGGCCGACTCCAAAAAATCGCCGGCGACCCCGAAAATTCGCGCGATGCTCGACGGAACATCGGGCGTACTACAGCCGTAAATGTCGTTTAGAGCTCGCCGACTAGTCGGGCGATCGATTTACGCGCAATGTGACGGGGGCATTAGGACATGTGTATATATATCAGAGTTGTACACCAATACTTTCTGTTACTGACAGGACGATCCTGTCAATAGCCACAGGCTTATTGTATACTCCAACCCTTTGAGTTAGTGAAAGCCCTATTTGCGGCAGGAGTGGCGGGGGGGGGGGGGTCTTGGTCTACTGGAGGAAGCGGCCTGACTGTGAAACGAACTGGTACATTCATGTGAACCAACGTCAGTACCAGATATACCAGGCAAATTTGGCCCATATGACGCTTAACAAATCTTGACAAGGATAACTGTCGTCTTTACGGGTAGTCTTGACTTCTTCCAGTTATATGTTCTGTTCTTTTCATACAGCTGCGCTTGGTTGTTGATCTTTGGCATCATGGCAAACAAACAGGTGGAAGCAAACAACAACTATGACGTTAGTCAAAGTACCGTGTATTCTGGGCACAGCGATTCATACACGGAAAGTCCTGACGACATTTAGCACACATCCAAGTACATGAGCGTGGGCGATGTTTTGCTAGCAGCTTACAGTATTTTACAGCAATGAGGTTTAAAAGGGAGGTTTCTTCTCCTTCACACTGACACTGCCTTTATCTTCTAGAACCCGGGTGTGCCTTACTCGAGAGAGTCAGAAACAAAATGGAGAATCCTTTCAAGGACCTTCTTGGTTTCCTGGAAAAAATGGTCGCTTTAAGGAAGTCCAAAGAGGATTTGTCCAAAAGTCATAAACCACGAGCCGACCAGAGCAAAGCAAATAGGTATACAAATTACTTGTCTTTTTTGCAAAGTTCTACAAAACGAAGGGTTCCTTCCTTTTTTTTTTGGGGGGGGGGGGGGGGGTGATACCACCCATACATCTTTTGTTTAGCTATAGGATATAAATATAATGTTTTCTTTTTTTTTCAATCCTGTCGACAGACTATACGCTGAACTCCTCCTTGAGGGAAACTCGGCACTGCAGAATGAGGATCTTGATGGAGCAGAAGAACACTTTGCGTCTGCGCTTAAACATGTGCATGGTAAGTCAATATTTTTAGAACCTCTCAGGTACTTGTGGTTTTTCACATTGACAAAAGACAGCGTGGGCTCTGCTGAGGCAGAAACAAGTTGTTCAGGAACAGCATACCATAATAAAAGTAGAGTCCCACGATCTCATACCTTCGCCAAATGATGTTAATCTTTATGATAGATTATTATAGATTATAGATTCTTTAACCTGATTATGCAAATAGGAAACAGTGATTATGCAAACAGTGTCTGCTCAGTTCCAATCAAGGACAAGCAAGGTAAACTACTTACAAATGAGAAGGAACAAGCAGAAAGATGGGCCCAACATTTCGAAGAGGTGTTAACCAGACCTGAGCCTGATCAACCAGCTGATCCCACTCCGTCTGATGATATTCCCGTCAATACCGACCCCCCCCCCCAGCCATGAAGAAGTAGAAACGGCAATTAAAGCCATGAAGAACAGAAAGGCCACAGGAATTGATGCCATACAAGCTGAACTGCTGAAGGCAGACTGTGCGACAGCCACACTCTTACTCACAGACCTTTTTGCCAAAATATGGGAACATGAAGTTATCCCCCAAGACTGGGGGAAAGGACTCATCTTTAAGATCCCCAAGAGAGGTGTGCTAAGCAACTGTGATGATTGGCGGGAAATAACATTGTCCATCCCTAGCAAGGTGTTCTGTAGAATCCTCCTCAAAAGGATTGACAGTGCCCTAGACACCAAGTTGAGAGAAGAACAAGCAGGTTTTCGTAAAGGTCGTGGTTGCTCAGACCAGATCTTTGCTCTCGGGAACATCATTGAATGGAACTCCCCTCTGCTGATAAACTTTATGGACTTTCAAAAGGTCTTCAACAGTGTACATAGGGAGAGCCTGTGGAAGATACTAAGAGCCTATGGGATTCCACACAAGATAGTTTTCATGACCATGATAGGGAAATTCTACGAACACTTTGAATGCAGTGTCATCACGTAAAGGAGTTTGTCCAAACCTTTAAATTTCTACGTAAAATCTGGTGTAAGACAGGGCTGCATCCTCTCCCCTATCCTGTTTCTTATAACTATTGACTGGGTAATGAGAGAAACCACGTCAGACCGTCCCCGTGGCATCAAATGGACGTCGAACACTTACCTCGAGGACCTCGACTTTGCCGACGATCTTGCCGTCGTTTCATCTGTTCGCAAATCACTCCAGGAAAAGACGGACCGCTTAAGCGACCGTGGCAAAAGCACAGGCTTGTACATTAACAAGAAGAAAACACAAGTAATGTACATCAACACCTTGGCAAACCCTCCCATCAAAATAGACAGGGAGGCACTGGAAGGTGTAGGCGTTTTTACTTACCTGGGAAGTGTTATGAGTGCTACAGATGGTTCACAAAAGGACATTAAAACCCGCCTGGACAAAGCAGGAGGTTCTTTTAGCCGCTTACTAACCATTTGGAAGTTGAAGCAGTATAGCCTCACGACCAAGATCAGACTTTACAACAGCAATTATAATGTGAAATCCGTCCTTCTGCATGGCTCTGAGAGTTGGAGAATGACGAAGACGGACATGAGGACGATCAACACATTTCACAACAGTTGTCTACGTAAGACCTGCAACGTCTTCTGGCCAAACAAGATCTCCAATGCCGAACTTTACAACAGAACTGGCTGTAGGAAACTCACCACCGAGATCACTGGCAGAAGACTCAAGTGGCTATGGCATGTACTGAGGATGCCAGACAACAGGATCCCCAAAGTCGCCCTTATAGCTGGAGGCCAGAAGGAAAGAGGAAAAGAGGCAGACCAAAGACCACATGGAGGAGAACGGTGTCGGACGACCTGGCGGCCATGAGTCTGACCTGGAGAAGTGTCAACAACATGGCGCAGGACAGACCCAGATGGAGGAAGAAAGTCATGGCCTTATGTCTCACATGGGACGAAGAGGATAAGTAAGTAAGTAAGTAAGTATGCAAATAGGACCCTCATTTCCATGAATTATATCAGTTGATCATATTCCCCACCAAAAGACTTATCTTACAAAAATGCCATTCTAGCATTTCCTCATATATTATGCAAATAAGGTCCTTATTATTTGAATAAGTTATGTTTAATGATGTTAACCTTCACTTAACTTTCAAATACCCTAGGTATGAAATTCAAGGCAGTTACCATTGCTTAATTACAACATTTTCTCATTAATTATGCAAATTAAGTCAATTTACATAATCAACATCTGCCTGTGTTTCTCTATTTCTCAATTACATATGCCACAAGCTTGATTAGTCCTATCATGTAATATAACTGATTTATAGAATTTCCTCATACATTATGCACATTACACCCATATTTACTTTATTTGCATAATTGCCACATAATTATGTCAAGAATCACTTAAACTACCAACATACCAAAAATCATGACGATCCGTCAATCGGTTCTTGAGTTATCCTCTTTTGAATATTATTAAACAAATGCCCCGGCAGTTCCAGAGCAAGCCGCTAGCTAGGAGGCCAAAACCTACGTGGCTTCTTTCCCAGCACAAGAGCTACCTACCATCCAAATTCTATGACCATAGCATGTCTAAGTCAAGAGATATCAAAACCGGAAGTTCAGCTGCAGTACCATAAGAAGATGCTAGCAATTTTCTAACAATTTCTAACAAAATCTAACAATTTTCAGGTCTCATCAAGATCTACCCAGCTACCAAATATCAAGTCAATCTATTTAATTCTTTTCAAGTTATCGTGTTTACAGACACACACACACACACACACACACACACACACACACACACACACACGAACGCCTCTGAAAACATTACCTTCTTGGCAAAGGTAAAAATAATACTTTTAAGAAGAGGACAACGTCTTTTCCTCACTACATTTCAGCAAACCTAAACCTTGCTATACCTGCATTTGGAATCGAATCTAGCGGATATATCGATATCTTTGCTCTCTTGCAGACCCGGATTCACCCCGGCTTCAAGAGGAGGAGGAGTGTCTGCGCAAGCTCGGGACCGTGTACGTCAGACGAGGCGAACAGACAAAAGACGGGCAGGACTTCGCTAAAGCCACGGCGCTCTACAACGCCGCTCTGGCCAGGAACGGCGGCAAGCAGCTTCTCATCGACTCCATCAAGGAAGCCGAGCGGCTGTTTCTGTACCACACCGTGGGGATCGACTGTAAACCAGCGCCCTACGAGACCGACATCCAACACAAGAATCGGCTGGAAGAGTACAGAACTGAAGTCAAAGTCCGCCTAGACACGATCCACAAGGAGCACAACCCGTACCGGTATGAGGAAGACGATCCGTTAGTCAAAGAAGTGGAGAAGAAGCGAGCAGAATCGGTCAGGGACTTGTTAAAGGACATATCAGAACAAAGAAAGGACTTAATCAAAGATCTTGTAGAAGAATGTATCGAGACAATCGGACGGCCGCCATGTCGGTACGCTATGGTAGGTTTGGGCTCACAGGCTACAGAACTGGTTACTCCGTACTCCGATCTGGAGTTTGCCATCCTGATAGAGGAGGACAAGGACACTCAGAAGAACAAAGAGTACTTTCTCAACCTCACCTGTTACCTGTACTTAAAAATCATCAACCTGGGAGAGACCATCCTCCCAGCAGTGGCGATAAAGTCCCTCAACGACTTCCATTCAGAAGACCCGGCTGACAGCTGGTTCTACGACTCTGTCACTCCTCGCGGCTTCGCGTTTGACGGGGCCATGCCATGGGCGAGCAAAACGCCGTTCGGTAGAGAGAAGACGAGAACCAAGCCCGCCGTGAGCCTGATACAAACGCCTGCAGGCATGGCTGAGTTCCAGCGACATGACATCGCCCTCGCTCATGGCTACCACCTGTCCAGCATACTGAGGTACGTCTCCTATCTGACTGGGGATCAGACACTGGTGGACGACTACATGGCAAGAGTCATTCAAGAGCTGAACACCTTGGACAAGAACGGTGAGGCTCCAGTTGCGGGCGAGTTGGCATGGTTTTCTATACATCAGACCCCGCTAGAGCACAAGGATATGGAACCCACCGACAGGCTACTGGACGTCAAGAAAAAAATATACCGTTTCCAGACTGTTGCAGTTATGAATCTAGGTCTTCTAGGGGGCGTGTATGCGACAAGCGTCTGGGACACCATTGAGGAAATGGAAGACGCAGGTGTCGTCACTAAAGAAAACGCCCATCACCTGCTGGTGCTGGTCAGCATTTCCGGTGAGCTGAGACTACGGACGTACCTGGAGCTCGGGGGCCAGAAGGAAAACTTTTCCGGTCTTTTGGGAGTGCAGAAACAACAGGACCACAGCGGCGATACACAGCAGGAAGAAGGTGGCGAAGCACTCCTCAAATCAGTGTTCCACGTGCCGGATCAGAAAATGCTGTTAAGGTACCACTACACAGCTATTCCACTTAAGACATACTTCCTTAATGGATTAAAAATTGGCTGTTCTGCTGAGTTCATCGCAACCTTACCAGAACGCAGGGCTTTCTATGATGCCTCTCCCAGGGTTAAGGCAGCCATATGTATAAAGCTTTTGCAGTTCACGGAAGTGTTATCACACACAGAGGAGGCCTTGAAAGCGTTGGAGGATGGGAAAGATGCTGGGCCATGGATATACGGTCCGACGAGGAGTCTTGATTTAAAGGCATCCCTCCTGGGCCAGCGAGCTGAGAGTTACAGCCGGCTGGGTGACCACAGAAAGGCCATCAGCTGCTGGGAAGAACAGCTAAAGATCCAGCAGCAGTTACATAGGCCTGGTTCATCGCACGAAGAGATGTTCATCACGTATAGCCACATTGCGATGGCCTGCGCAGAGCTGTTTATTGCTGGCCATTCTGTGTACTTGGAAAAGCTAGTCACGTGCGCAAAACAGATGAACTTGTTATTGAACAAGGATATTGATGCTGAACATGCGAATCCAGATCATGAGTTAAAAACGACATTATTATCGACGCATTACAGTATGCTAAATAAAATAGAACTTATGGTTGGTAACCCTACTGTACAGCCAACTATTGATCTTGTGACGGCCAACAATCTTGTGAGCAACGGTGAAGAAGCACTTGTACTGAATATAGCAAATATCTTTAATAGAGGAAGTTCCTTTCCCCTACATATTGCTAAATCGCGTCAGGCCCTAGTACGATTATGCACTATGGTACAATGTGATTACACTAAAGCCATCACATATACAAATGAATGGTTGAAAATGATGAAGATCGCATATGGCCAAGACACAGCACATCCTGACATCGTTGCAGCACTTACAGACGCCGGTGATAGTTTGTGTGGCCGGGATGATCATGTCATTGCGGTACGCTTCTACGAAGAGGCCCTAGAAATGAACACAGTTGTCTATAGGACCGGTACGCCACATCCTGATACAGCTAACATACTCACCAAGCTTGGATCAGCATGTCGCAAGGCAGGTGAATACACGGAGTCCGTCGGATATTACGAGCGGGCGCTGGAAATGAAGAAGACCATGCACGGGCAGGATGCGGCGCACCCTTCCATTGCTGCAACCCTCCGTCATCTCGCGACAGTTTATGGGGACCTCGGGGACCACACCAAAGCTATTCAGCTCAACGAGGAAGCCTTAAACATGTTAAAGGTCATCGAAGGGGGGAACAAACCACCTGGAGGAGACGGAGTGAGTCATCCCGACATTGCAAATGTTCTTCATGATCTGGCATACCTGTGGTCCAATGTAGGTGATAACGAGAAAGCTCTTGACTTCTATGAGCAGGAATTGAAGATGAATCAAGAGCTCTACGGCCAGACCACCCCTCATTATGATACCGCCAAAGCGCTCGAAAATATGGGGACATGTTTGGAAAAATCGGGTGATAACTTCAAAGCAATAAGTGTTTATGAACAAGCACTGAGCATGCTGGAAGAGGTTCTTGAAAAGAGTAAGGAACATCCCGACATGGCCTGGTTGCTAAGCAACCTTGGATCAGCATGTCGCAAAGCAGGAGGATACAAGAAATCCCTCCGCTACTACGACCGGACACTGGAAGTCTATAAGACAATACACGGGCAGGATGCGGTGCACCCTTCCATTGCCGAGTCCCTCAGTCACCTCGCGACAGGTTACAAATACCTCGGGAACTACACAAAAGCTGTTCAGCTCTACGAGGAGGCGTTAAACATGTTTAAAGTCATCCACGGCGGGAACGAAGAACACGGAGGACATGAACCGCGTCACCCCGAAATTGCGTGTGTCCTTAATAACCTGGGATTCCTCTGGCTTACTGTCGGTGATAACGAGAAAGCCCGTGCTTTTTTTGAACAGTCTTTAAAGATGTTCCAAGAGTTCTACGGCCCGACCACCCCAAATCACATTACCGCCATATCGCTTGGTAATATGGGGGGAGTTTTGCAAAAATTAGGGGATTACCTCAAGGCAATCAGTTTCTACGAAGAAGCACTGACGATGTTGGAAGAGGTTTTCGGCAAGAATACAGAGCTTCCACACATTGCTTGCTTGCTAGGCGGCCTTGGATCAGCATGGAGCAAGACGGGAGAATACACGAAGTCCCTACAATACTGCGAGAGAGCGATGGGAATGATAGAAAACCTTCACGGCCAGGATGCGGCTTACCCTATCATTGCTGAAACCCTCCGTAACATCGCGACAGTTTATGAAGACTTCGGTGACCACACAAAAGCTATCCAGCTCTACCAGGATGCACTAGACAGGGTGCAAACCGTCCAAGGCGAGAACAAAACACATCCAGATATTCTGAAGCTGCTCAAAAACCTTGAGACAGTTTACACCAAAGCTGGAGATCAAGAAAGGGCCAGCAGCTACCGCGACCAGGCTCGTGCCCTGGAGAAAGCTACCAAGGAAGAAGAAACTCCACATCTTGAGGACACCGAGTCAACAGACCACAAGGAGTAGCAAACTTTTACATTCCTGTGGCTCTACTGTATTCATACATGTATAACTACGGACATACAAACAAATAAACAGACAAACGCACCGAAAAATCCGCCTCAGTAGCTACCGCGACCAGGCTCGTACTCTGACGAAAGCTACCGAGGAAGAAGAAACTGTACACGAGGACACAGATATAACGGACCATAATGAGAAGTGAACTTTGAAATCACATGAACAGGAATCATTCATGTTTGGAGATGAGATGAACACCAAAGAGTACACACTGAGTCATCACGCGTGCTCTGAGGATACACTGCTCTTATTCTGCTGTACTTATCAATTGATGAATGCTGGTTACATGTAGATCAGAGTCGTTTATACTGGATGTCAAATGATGTTCTAAATAGTTCTGATACATAGTCTATGCCAGATGTGTTATGCTATCTTCATTTCTATTATAACAGTTATAGATATGGAAATGAAATGAACACCAAACATCTACAGTGTGCCATGAGTCATTATAAGCTTTTATATATTCCCAGTTATGTTGTATTATTGCACCATTCATCATCTCTAGTGTGCAGAAGGGCAACAAGTTTTTGCATAAACTGTTTTGGAAAGACTTGACTGTGCAGTCATGTAATCTGGGAATTATACAATGCTTACAATTTATCACTGGTAATTTAGAGTCATTTCAACTTGTAAATGTACAATTAGGTTGTAAATGTTGTTTATAAAGTTATACTACATGTACATACATACTCATTTTGTCATTTTGTCATGACATGTAGATACTTCAGTTTTAGTATATTGTTACTAAGTTTTAGTATATTGTTTTTTACACGAAATGTTATAATTGATGTAGTAAACAAAACAGTACTGTTGGTGCAAGGGAGGCTCAAAAGTTCTAGAATCATTTTACCTTTCAAAAAACAGTCACTGATTGAAGAATATTCTACAAACTAGAATCATTTAAATTTATATCTGTTCAGTAAGATTCTAGAGAATAAGAGCATCACATTCCGTCAACTAAAAAACAAAACTTGACACCACCTGAACAATTAATTCCAGTAATTTATTTGAAGAAAATACCATCTCCAACAACAAGAGTGCTGAGAACTATTAATTCACTGTTCCATAAATCACTTCCATCTACAACTTCCCCCTGAAACTTCTAGTTTGGAACAATAACCATGGCAGCATTTTCCTTACCTTGCATGTCCGTTTCCTGTATATTAGAGATACAGACGATTCATGTAATGAGGTGCTAAAAATGTGTTATTCAATCAGCACCAGAACAAAGTTACTAAGACCCTGTTCATACCAGACTTATATTTAGCGGTTTCAACCGGTTTTTCAAAAACCGGTTTTTATTTAACCTGGTGTGAACGCAAATTAACCGGTTTTTTAGGGGTTTAAATCCGATTTTGAAAAACCACCTCGGGAGGTGGTTTTTGAGGGGTTTTTGTGGGGTTTTTCCACCGGAAAAACCTGGTCTGAACGCTAAGGGTTTATTGAACCGGTTTTTTGCGTCATAATTCCGGGGTCACGGGGTCAGCATCCTGGCCGTGTGCGACCTGCAAGCTTTTTTGAGCGCGTTGTTTTGACCAACTTGAGTTCGTTTCCACTGTTTTTCCACGGTTTTTCTTCATTTTGCGATGGAATCAGCAAACGCAACCTGGTCGGCGAACGGGACGCTCCTGATACTTAGGTTGGAAGAGCAGGAGTCGCCAAATTCGAAAAAGCTAGGGGGGGGGGAGGGCTCTACCGAAACAAAAATGTTGGAGGAGGCTGATTTCTTGAAGATAAAGGATCAGTGCCGCACTAAGGTAAAAAAAACTGAAGACGGCATACAAGCAAGAAGGCCAAGGAAAACAATCAGAAGAGCGAGAGGAACAGTTATATTCAAACTGCAGTCATGGCCGATTAATTGGATATTCACCGGACAGGATTTTTTCAAAACCGGTTATCATAAGTCTGGTATGAACGCCAAGGGTTTTAGCCGGGTTTTTGAAAAACCGGTTGAAACCGCTAAATATTAAGTCTGGTATGAACAGGGTCTAACTCACCAACTATTGCAAAAATGTTACAAGGAATGACGTCTGAGGAAATATTTGGAATACACAAGTACAGTGCTTATAGCCTCTACCAGGCCTCTGAGGTGACTGAAAGCCACTGTAGTCCTTTAATTTAGCGGACTAACTCCTTTGGCAATCTGTCTATTTGGCCAGTTTCCAACCGCCTCTGAAGCCTGGTAGAGACTACGGTGCTTAGGCAATACTTCCAAAATGTAAATATAGTAGTTATCAAAGTACTTTAACCAGTGCAGCATGTATATATGTAAATACTATATATTTCTATGTACATAACATTATACAACAACTATGAAAACATATTCTTTAAACTAGCTAGTAAAGAATGTCATGTATATTCATCAAACGTACAGTATATCTATTTATTGCACTAAAGTTACCAAAGGTCAATCAAAGCATTATACATTCTTCACTTTGGAATATTGAATTCTTCATTAAAAGTGTTCATTGAAACTAATACAGTAGATTAACAACATTGCAAATATCAACTGGTGTTATACAGAATGCTAACTCACCTTATATAACACTAAAATATGCACACCTTTTGAAAGACCAACAAACCTTAAACAACACATAACTTAACTTTAACTTCAATGTACAAAATACAAAGTTACAATGTAGAAACTTTGGTTCAAAACGCTGCTCAAAAACTATGAACCAGTAATTCAAATGTAGCTCATGTATTAGTGATAATGTATCATGGAATCCAAACAGACTACTTAATATGTTTATATATGCCATCAATGTATATGATTAATCTCTATCAAAAATCAAACGTTATATATATATAACATACACATATCTACAATAAATAACATTTTGATACTGCAGAATAAGGTGATTACTCAATATTATTGTTTTGTATGACAATGAAAATGAAGCATATTAGATACATACAAAACTGTCAGATTGGAACAGCCACCATATGAACACTCAAATTCATAAAACTGAAACAAAGAAAGAACAGTCTGTTCTGATACCAATGCTAGAATATACATGAAGTAATAGTGGAACCTTACTTGAAATGTCCAGCTAACATATCACAACCCTTGCAGAAGAGCTCAGGAAGCAATTATTATGGTAAGATTGTTAATCACATGAACGTTCATCTCAGTTTGGTAAATACTAGTAAAAGTATTGACACTGAACAGGACTACTCTTTGAGAGGAGTCAAAGAGGCCATCTACATCTACTTGAAGGAATAATATCTACATCAGACCATCACTCAACCAAGACAGAGGGCAAAATACATTTCTGAGCACTGAAAAAGCCCCAGTCTCAAAGCTTGCTAAGGAGGCTAACATTCCCCTTTAAGTAAAGAAGAACATATCTAGTCTTTACACCAGTTCCTGAATAGTAAAATTTTCCCTTATAGCTACATGTAAATCTCAACCTTCCTGTTAGTTAAGAAGAACACACTATCAGCAGGATCGCCGTTATGTCCCCTCCGGCGGCGTGGTGGCGACCGGCTCCTCTGTCTCCGTCAGTCTCTGGTTCATCTCCACGTCTTCTGGTCTCCGAGCCTGACCGCCCCTGGACAGACACAGGAACAGGAAATAACATCAGTCTCCTTGTTTTACTTGTCATTGCGTTGCTGTCATATCAATGTTCATGTAATGCTGATTATATCTTTTAGAAATGGTAATTGTTTATGATTACCATTGCTAAAAAATGAAATGTCAAATCAACTGAACTAGAATTCAGTCTCAATTTTTGAATGATAGCAAAAGTACACCCAGTTCACAACACTTCGTTGACTAACATGTAACTAAGTTGATGTGAAATGATGTACACAATGAAACTGTACTATTCCTTTCATTGATTTAATTGACCACTGCCTTGGTAGCACTTCTCTATCATTGCTGTCCATCTAAGTATGGGTTAGCAAATACATTGTACATGTACATGAATACCTCTTTCCGTATTCCAGATCTCTAGCAAGGATAATGATAAACCAGCCTTACTTCTTGCCCAGTGCCATGACTCCATATATGGCGCCCGTCACGAAGACGAGGCCAGAACCAAACACTGTGCTCATCTCGAAGCACAGCATCATGGGAAATATGGACAACCTGGGAGGGGGGGGGGGAGATACAAACAGTGGTTGGAAGATTCCTTCAAGAAATTCCTGGATCCAGATCGATTTTAAAAAAATGCACTCACACACCGCACACTGACAAATGCAAACACATACACACTCACACATACACACACACACACACATAGTGATACACACATACACACAAATTCACACACACACTACATACAAACACATACACACACAAATACACACACACACAAACAAACACACAAATACACACACACACTACATATATACATACACATACACACACACACACAAATACACACACATGCATATTCACATACACACACACACATACATGCCCACACATACACAAACGCATGCACTAAACATAGAACTTACTAATAAGAAGAATTTTCACATTATACATCATACAATCATACTTACACAAAGTACAGGATGGCTGTAGTACCATACTTACACACAGTACAGGATGGCCTTGTAGATGTACTTCAGGTTCCCAATCCAGGCTGCTAGTCTGTCCAGCCCGTCAAAGAACTGGCAGCAGATCGGAGCTTCCAAAACCATGGTTAGAAACCCTAGACATCTGCAACAACAAGAACATAGGCATGTTTGAATCAACTGGTGTCAGGGCATAATATAAACAATCTGCTACTGGGAGATTACAATAACCAATTCTTGGTGAAACAGATCTCTGACCTTGCTAGCAACAGGGGAAATGGAGGAAACATGCATTCACCTGCGTAGAGCATGTGGGCTGAACGTTTTGCACCTGCACAAATCCTATAATGTACTGTGCATAGCATTTCGGCATGAACGTCTCATATAAGATCGTATTCATGCATATAAGGTTAACACTCAGTATATAGTTTCCAAATGTTGTGTTGGAAAAGATATCATCTGCAACAGGCAAAATTCTAGCTGATGCAATGTTGACCAAACATTCAACGAAAACAGTGAAAAATCAGGGTTTAGAGCAGGCGCAGTACGTTTCACCGACGTGCTCCTGTGTAGCAGCTGACCGATGATGATGAATTTTGTCTTAAACTAGAAGGAATATAAAGTTTGCTTCTTAAGTAGATTTATATCAATTCTTCATGTTCTGTCTCATATTTTCTTCACAATTACAAGTATCACATTCAAGCCAATTGGAGGAAGGTAGCTGATGAGAAGTTATGAAAAATTGTTTTAGCTACAAATAATAATATTATATTATACAGTATGATTAGAAAAAAGATGACTGTCTACATACTAGTAATTCTACTTACACCATGATGACTCCTGCTACTATACAGGTGGGATGTAAAGAGACGCACGCCCAGATGCCCATCCCCATACAGACTGCAATAACAGACAACAGGTTATACAGGACACTGGGCAGAAGCCAAATAAATTATGTCAACACAGATTATGTAACGTTAATATGAAAGTCTTCTGTTCATAATTGCTTATTTACAACGGACTACATGTACGTACAAGACCTTGTAACAGCAACCCCTGAAGCATAATTTTACTTTAGATAAACAAACACATAACGCTACTAGAATGTTGTAATATATAACGTTATACAGCACTGGCAGTGTATATACCTTTAACTGATTATGACTACGAAAAATATGGTAGACAATTTTCTGACAACTATTTGTCATATTTTGACATACCAACAAGCCGTGACGTTGAAGCATCAGAAACGAAAACAACGTCTTGTACTACCTACTTGAACATTACCTTAGCAGTAAAAGATAATAACATGGTCTTAGATTTGACATATTTAAGGAAAGAAACGTCCTACCTAACGCAGCGATCGCGCCGACACATCTTCCTAGAATCTTGAACCACCAGGCCACTTCGTCCTTCCCGGCGTCTTTTCCTTGGTTCATCTTAAAGATTTTCCAGGTGGCTCCGGTCTCCTTAGGTGAGTGAAACGTTCCTTTAAGACTCTCCGGTGATAAAAAGTTCCAGTTCTACCCTAAAGACGTCATACGAGCCCTTTTCTTGACGTGTTTTCATGAGTTTCTGACTCATCCTACGTGGCCGCTCTTGTGACCTTTACCCTCGTCAGAAGCTACCATTGTGTAATATAGGGGTGTTGTAACCAGAAACGAAAGTGTTTCTAATGTTGACGACTTAAATTTTCCCATCGATTTTGACAGCATTACTTGTCGTATATATTAAAGGCCTGGTATCTAGAAATTTGATAAGATTTTTGTTTGATAATAATGTTTGAAATGGACCCCATTCTATTCCCTAAGTGGTGTGTACCGATTCGGGCGATCACATTCCGACATGGGTGTTCAAAAGAAGAAACTAGTACATTTGTACTACTTAGTAGTTAGTCGATTTCGGAATGATTTCCAGTATGCCTCTTATTGTGAATTCATTTTGAAGTATTGTTTGCAACCTTGATCCCAAAAAGTACAATTTTTGCATTCAACAAACAATGACTATCTCCCCCTAGGCCCTCCCAAACCAAGAAATAATGCGCTCCTCCACACTAACCCAGCATTTTTTGCTGCAGTTTTTAGTACTATCGCTAGACAGCGTCAGACACCTGTTAGATCAGCAGGTGGTTTGATAGCCTCGCCCTTTGATACTTATTGTCAGGCGACAGTCCGACTTTTATAGGTCAAAATGCTTCATTTATTAGCAAACCACCGAATGGAGTGTAACATGTATAATTTATTGGCAAATGGAGTGGCTTTTTTTTAGCTATCGCGTGGACACAAACACACAGCAGGTATATTGGAATGGATCAACCTTGAAAAACAACCGAGCTAGAATTTCGTATCTGCTCGGACATATACAGACTCGATGTAAGGTAGTGTATGACTAGCCTAATCTGAAGTGAAATGGTAACTGACTGACAAATGGATACAGCCTGGCCAATTTTAGCCAATTTGATTCTGTCTTTGCAGCCACCAAAAGATCTGCTTGGAACTCCAGAGATTAAGTATAGCCCGGGTGTCATCCTCCGTTATGTAGAACTTTACTACTTTTTCCCCCTTTTATTTTTGTTAACAAGTAAAACGGGGAGCCAGTTGTCATAACGTTAACGGATAGTAACCACTACCAAGCTTATCTACCAGGCTTCGGGAGACGGCAAAATGTATAGTCTCTAGCGGACCAACTCCCTCGGCATGCTATCTCTTTATTTGGTCAATTTCTACTGTTTCCAGCGGTGTCCCGAAGCCTGGTAGAGGCTTAGTCTCTACCAGACTTCTTTTGCAGGCTAAATGAATCGTAGAAATCGGCATAAAAAGGGGATTTAATTGGCAAGAGAAGGTAGCCGGCCATCGAGGGTCCAATCTGCCTGCACGTGCAATTAAATCCCCATTTTATGCCGATGTCTACGATTTATTTAGCCTGCAAAAGAAGTCTGGTGGGGACTAGTAGAGGCTACCCACTACCCAGGCTACAGTAAACTTGAGCACCGATCCTTAAAAACCGATTCGCACCTGTGCGAACGTGCCCAGTTTACACAACCCCTGATCCGGGGCAAACAGCGCACAATGTGCGGCTAATGTTACACCTCTCAGCGCCAAATCTCGGTTTCTCATTGGCTGTTTGGATCCGCCCATTCGCGGGCAGTCGGGCGAGAAATCCAGGTCTTACTGTAGGCAAACACCAAGACAGACGTCCTATACAGTACCAGATAAGCAAAACATCTAAATCTTGCAAGAAACACGCCCTACATTGCTAAGATAAGCTGAATTCTTAAAGATTTAAGGAACCTCAGAATGATCGATAAGGTTTCTTTCAAGCCCCACCGATAATGGTTATATGTCTCTATAAATGTCAGGCAAAGAATGCCTATTCAATAACACTGATAAGAAATGTATACAGCAGGCCGTATTGGCCTTGGCATTATAGCAAGACGTCTAGTCTTTTCCATGGCGATCCGGCGTTCAAGAAAATAAAAAGTTACCCGGACGAAAGACATTGCTGCCGCAATCATTTTTATGTGTTTGAATGCGTAATTGCCTGAGTAAAACGGGCGCTTTGTTCCCGCACACGCATTCGGAGCCCGCAGCCGGCGCGCGCAGACGACACAATGGAACGGCTTCCCTAGCAACGCCTAGCAACCGGCGCCGGGCGACCACGCGAAGGCAGGACGGAGTGCACTCACTCGGCAGATTTGTTCTCCTAATTTCACGGGGAAAACAGCCAAGATGCCGCAAGATCAGCCACCCAAGAAGAGCATACTTATGACTCCAGATCCCTACCATACGCCAGGGTAAGGAAACGTTAAAATATCGAGCTGTCTTGGCGATTTGTTGATAGCAAAACCACTCGGTATCCCCCTACAGTACACCCGTACTTCACTCGGTTATACCTTATCGATTGTTGTTGGGCTGTGTGTAAAAACTGTATGTTTGGTCCCGGTAGATATCGGGATAAGGCACTTCACGTTAGCTTGGATATCTGTAATCGTAAAGAGCTAACTATTACACAGTTTGTGTGTGTAGTCGTAGCGCCATTTTTATGCACTAGTATATAGGCCTTTTGTGTATTTTGATATCTGTGCGTGTGTATGGTGAGTTGTACTCAAAACACTCGGTATTGTATCAACAACGTATCTTCAAAAACACTCGAAATTTTCATCTCAAACTCTCAGTCAAACGACAATAAGATCTCGGTAGCCTGTTTATAGGAACATTAGCTGAAATCCGTAGGTATATAGACACACTTTAGTCCTATACTTGACTGGTTGAACCTTACTATGGTGGGTAGGGGTTAAAATCTCAACACTCGCACAATGCGGGTTGGTGTAAGTGTGTACAGAACACTTCAAATAACCTGGTGATCTACTTAGGTTCAAAACTCGTGGTTTTGTGAGCCTTTAGATCCTCAAAATTAGCTAGGTGTAACTACATGTACATAGGCTTAGACTGCATGGGTCCTACATGTATTTACCCCTTTTGTATATATGTATTTTGACATTTGTGTATGCTGACGACCACGTCATATAACTTTAACATGGATATCTAAGGGAAAAGCTCACGATTTTTATGCTTCTCACAAATATAAAACTACAACTAAGGCCCCACAGTAATCTAGGTTTCATATATGGATGCAATTTGCTTCCTATGTGTTCGTGTATATTTTGATATTTGTGTATTGTGGTTTTCTCTACCATTGTTTGTATACAATGATTCTTTATCGACTCGACAAAAGTACAGGGACTTTCATTAACGTTACAAAATGGCTATCATGTCAACAGAACAACACACACAGGGCAATATTGGAATTTGTTGTACCTGTTGGTTGCTGTGACGTCCCAAAACACCTGTGCCAGGTGTGAATGTCACAGGTGTACAGGTGGTTGTCAGCCATTTTGAAAGAGTCTGTCAACAGTCGAAAACCCCCTACTGAGCCAAGTGTCTATGCGGCGAATGTTTGGGGTCCCTTTTTTGGTGTTTTTGGTTGGACTCTTCGCTACGTTCTTGTAACAGCTATGTCGCAGGTGTGTCACAGGTACAGGTGTACAGGTACTGTCAGCCATCTTGAAACAACCTGTCAATATGCGACCCCCTCCCCCACGTAAGGTTATGACTTATGTAGATATTTGGGCACGTTTCAAAGTATTCCATACCCTAACCGACCGGACCTGAACCATGCCTACACTGCATGCAGAAGATATGTTGACATAACGCCGTGATTTTTGAGAGCTCTCAAGATTGTGCAGGTTGAAACAGGAAGACACGACACGACCTGACATTTCCCCTGACCCTTGAGGTGGTTACGGTAAATACCTGCCGGCGACGTGCTGTAACAACACACTCCTGTCACGCAGCACAGATTCAAGCAGATGTTTGCGGTGGAGAATTGTAACGATTTCAGACGGTCGGGCTTCTCGGACAGTTCCTTAACTTAGCTGTCAGATAGGCCTACTGGCAGTCATACAACGTCACGAACTAAAGAAAATGAATAATAGATAAGATCTATCCCCAACATTTGCTTATGAACTGCCTCCAAGCTGCTAGACTTGAGATACTTGGATACTTTATTTTCCTTCTTTCTTTCTTTCTTTAGTCTTTATTTCAGGTAAAAGAAGTACCCATTAAACAATACATCTTATTATGTCCGTTAGCTGACATAACAATATTTTTAATGATTTTTCAGGGAAGATAGCCAGACAGAAAGTGGTTTGGGCAGCAAAGCTAGGATCTAGATCGATGGGATAATTTTGGCCTTATTGGGATAAAATCTGGCAACTTATTCACCGTGTTCTTGCCCGTTTCTAGTAAATTCAACCCTGACAAAAATCTACCAGACACAAAGAGACTGATATCTCGAGTTTTGAGCCCTCTTATGATAACACTAAGCCACTTTAAGACTACATGTATTAGCAAGTCATCTGCGGTCTTCAGGAATGTTCTTAATGTCATCTTATTGATTTTCTTCGCTGTTGCAAGAGTGACTTGCGTTTTGAAGTACCCTTACATCTGACTCAGTGTCCCAGAAATGTCAGTGGTTGGCTTGAGTTTGCAGGTTTTAAATAGTGTTCGCGTGAAACGTAATTCGTTCTAGAACATTTTTCATGTCGCGGTTTTGTTTGCGGTTCTATAGAACAAGAGACTACCAAAAACAGTTGTGCAAAGATTTAATGGGGTCAAGAGAAGGATGTAAAGAGAGTTTGTGTTTGAATGACGGCGTTCAAAGTCGGGACACCGTCAGGGACAGTGAATAGTGATTGTTGCTGGTTTGAGCCTTTGTTTATTTATGAAACACTCAACCTACTGACTTCGTATTGAGGTCATGAAGGAAGGCGGAAGGGTCAGGCAAAATATAACAAGATTGCTCTGAACTGTTTCAATGTTTTTCAAAAGGTTTCAAAAGGGACGTATTTTTTGTCAAGGGGGGTTCTGTCAAGAAAGCGAGTTGGTTTTAAAATATGACCGTGAAAAACGCTAGTAATATCAGTACATTTATCTACAAGAGTCATTTTCAGACTGAGAAAACAAAAAAATACAATATATTTCATCCATACCTATTGTATGCACTGAAATATAACGATAATAATATAATTGTCGGCGATGTGTGGTACTAGCTTTACCGGTGACGTTCTCACCCATGGCTCAATTTATTTTATCTATTTTGAAGAAGTGTTGTCGATGTAACGCCAGGTAAACAGGTAGACCGGTGTACAACAGGTATGTAGACGTTAACAGGTGGTTGCTAGTGTCTCCCGTGGCATGTCGGGACCACAGCGGCGGTGTTTCTGGCATTTACCAGTTGAGCAACTTTTCGCGGTTTATCTCGGTAATTGCCGCACTTATAGGCCTGATGATTGGCTCGTGTATGTACGGTATGTCCGCATTACCGTGACTTAGCTGTCACACTAGCCTGATAGGGGCCTATCTAGAGCCGTGGTAGTCGTTTCTCATTATGCCTGAATGGCCATGGGTTAGCCGGTTACGGTTCTGGATAGACTCGGCGTATCCAAGAACGCAGATCTGCCCCAGGTATGGTTATGGATACGTGCGGGCTATCCAGAACAAGCTAATGTGCCTGAGTTCTGGATACAACAGGTTCTGGATACTACAGCAGGGCCATTCAAACAAGTACGATCGCAAAACTGAGGGTATTCTTAGGGTAACTGTCGTGCATGTACGCTGTAAAATTCAGCTGTGTCGGTACGGAAAGGGCTGTCTTAAATCTGTATTTCATAGCAGGTATAACTATTTAAAAGCGTGGAATACAATATAAAATCAGCGGCTTAGAAATCTTATCATAACCAAGCATCATTAATTAGCCACCAGATAGAAGAAGCCCAGTGTTCCCGCCTGGTAACATGAAAAGCCCTGGACTGAACTTTGCTACAGCAAACCGTGTTATCTGCACAGGCGATAAACCGAGTCAACTCCGGCTTTGTTCGTGATTGTTTAAGGAGTGGGTAGGAAAACTTTGAACCGATTGAAGTGGTACAATCGACTGGTGTAAAGGAGGATCATTTAGGGGTTTTGTGAAGAAGACAACGCAAAAATCTTATGTACACAGCCTACCATTTCTATAGCGATATCTGTATTTGTCAATATAACAGTCGGTCGGTGTTTTAGCGTTTTTATTACATAAAACATCACAAGATACAAGACCTTTGTGGCGGCGCATTAAAAATAGCAATGAACAATCACGGGTAATATTAACGTGAAAAAACGTCAACGTTGAAAAAATAAATGTCTGACTCATAATGTTTAGTGATTCAAGTTTAAGGAAAAGAACACTTATTAGACCATCAAAAGCGTCTGGGTTCAATGATAGTTTTTTTATTGCCGTTTGAAGTGGTACAAGTAATAGTTTGGAGGCAGGGCCATTCTATCTACATTTTGAGGAGACGACAGAAGAATCTTATTGACAAGACAAACGTACTAATCCCCTTGTGTAGCTCTTTAGCGGTATCCCTATTTGTCAACGTACTGATACGATAATTATAGCTTCCCTTCTGCGAAACATACACTAGTTTGAGACAGAAATGAACGAATAAATGAATGAATGACTGACTGCATGAATGAATGGTACTTGAGCTAATGATTATTTTAATACGCACTATCCACTCCCTCAATTATCTTTATAAACGTTCCCCTCAAGCACATATTAAACAGTTAAAATCTTGTCGTTTTTTTAAATCTTTCTTCCACACTACCAGGTGTTTCTGTTCAGTATCCTTCTCTAGATTAACCCTGCCGTTAACGCTATATCCTAGGTGACGTACAATTGTTATATAAACCGTTTTCAGCCTCGTTAAACCCGTAAAACACATCCTGGTGTGTATAAAGGTGCACAAATCGCCCACAAACTCCTGATCAAACTGACCCACAATCCGCCCTCCAGTGCGTCGGTAAACAGTTCCAGTGTGTTTGTCTGGGGTTTACAGCCTGGAGCGAGTCAACAGGACAGACCGGTATGAGCGGGGCGCGTGTTCCCGTGTTCCGGTCGTGTTTGTTCTGTTAGTACTGTCGCCATTGTCGTCACTAGGCAATTACGTTTCCTCCAACTCCAAGCAGACGTTGGGAGGGATGTTAACGTTTCCTGACCAACATGTCTTTATATAAAAAAAATAACAACAGAAAAACAAAGAAACGCAATTATTCCCAACAGGTATCAAGGCTACTGTCTCCAGTAAAATCTGACCGTCGTTTGTCCATCATATGTTTACTTAGCAAAAGCAAACAATGAAACAAACAAACAGAAAAGGCCCCTGGCCTGTTCTTCACGCACGTTAACGTCGCAGGTATTTACTATCGGATCATTCTTCGCCTATGTTAGTAATAGCAAACGTCTATATTAAAAATAACAAACAAACAAACAGTCTACTTGATGTTGCAGGTATCTGGGGTACTGTCCACAGTTTAAGTACCAGATCGGCTCGACGTTCGGTAACACGACCCACCGGCTCCTGACTAACCCGAACGTCGCTGCCTCCGCAAGCTCCGTGCTGACCGACACCTTCCCACGGCTCAGCCATGGCATCGACAAGGTACGGAATATATTAATTTTTGTTGATGTCTAGTAAGATTCATCATACATATGGAGGGGTAAGAGGGACATGATCACCTTACCTTTACCGGATCTCTCCCTCCACACATAAAATGCTTCCTGTTATCTCTCTCTCATCTTCCATCCTCCTTTCCCTTACTCCATTTTTTCTCTAGGGCGTTGGTTGTTTGAGCCATTGAAACTTTATCTCATTTTCTTCTTCCCACTCTCTTCGTCCCTCCCTCTGTTCCCCCAATGTACCCTTCCTCATCCGCATCGAAGATTCACCCTACCTAGGCCTCACCTTCTGTGCTTCTCATTCTTTCACTCACTCGAAAACTTGTGGGCTTATTAGGTTCATATTATCTCCTACCAATTCTTAAATGTTCATCCATTCCGTTTTGTTCCGACAGGGGGCGTTTATCCGTACGCGCACGGCGAGCTGGGGCGACCAGAAGCTGACGGAGAAGATGGTACCGGGATACACCGGTAAGAAAAACTTATATCAATACAGCATTTACACACACTTCCATGTCAATCAATGGTGATGGTCGCCATGACCGCTATTGTCCCAGATTTTTCAGATAATAAACGTAATGATCTAAGTGTGAAATTCCGTAAAATGTTATCTTTCCGTACATTCTCGTCTCTTGAAACTTTTTGTGAATTAACACAACAGGCAATCTTAAATTTTGCTCTTGAGCTCATATGCGTGACTTACCGTACTTCTTTCTTATATAATTCAAACGGGTTTGTTTTGAATCACATTTACATTGTCAGCCTGTATGTGCGCTACGGTGTACCGTAATAGCTATGTAAAACACATGTACACACCATCGTTACCGACTAAGGCTGATGCACAAGAAAACAGCTAGTAAGATATATGTAGTTGCTTGAGTACCTGGTTTCTTGTGTACCTCGTTACCTGGATGTCTAACCTTCATCGATGTATCAACGACTGATACGTTCTTCTACCCCCCTTTCCCTACAGGCTACATCTCTCTAAGATGCAGAACCCACTAATTTATAAATCTAATCATACGGAATCAAACTATAAAACATTGACCGTTTCTCCCCAGGTTACATCCCTAAGATGCAGAACCACTACTTCGGCAGCCGGTACGCCGACACCTGCAGCTCCGCCATCGCGGACTTCGAGAGCGACCAGCGCGGCCACACCGCCAAGAGAGACGACATGCGGACCCTAACGGCACTGCAGACCGGCAAGCTCAAACCCACAGACGCGCAGAAAAATGTGAGGAAGACCGCGAATTTAGCACTTCAAGGAATTGAACGTTCATTACGACGAAATAGACAAAAGCGTTCCGAAGATATTGCGTTCCATGATTTAAAAAGGGAGCTAAATCTATACCACTTAGACTTGAATTATGTCAGCTATTTCTTAGCTTAAGCTTCCTATAACAAATATGTCGACAATTATTACCTTCCAATGTCTGAATAGAAATCGGCCCTGCAGTACCAAGTAAGCTGCTAGGGGGCCCAAACCTAGGCCGCTGGGGAGCCTCTCCTTCACGATAACAAGATCTATCTATAGTACAATCAACACTACACACGCACATTAACAAATAAAAACAAACACATAACCTTTTTGGCAAAGGAAAAGAGTCATTTTTTGTTCTCTCTGCATGTTACAGCTGATCACAGCCTCGTACCAGACTCCTCTGAAGCCCATCGCGCGGCAGGCCAAGCCGTACTACTCACCCGGCTCCCTCAAGCACATGAAGTCGCCATACCGCATGAGCAACGAAGAGGCTAAGAAAAACTTCATGTCAGGTCAGAGTTTGCTCTCATTTATTCATTGGTACATCTCTTTATTCGTTTATCAATCCAGCCGTCTATTCATTTATTCATTTGTGCATTTACCCCATTCATTCATTCATTCATCCAAGCATCCATCCATTCATTCAGTCACTCACTCATTCCCGTTCCCCAGGCTACATGATGTTGATTTTTTTTCTGATCAATACTGTACCGTATTAATTCATCAATCCATCAATCCAACCCCCCGTTCATCCATCCATCTATCCAGTCATTCATTCATTAGTTCACTCGTTCATTCTCTCCCCCAGGCTACACCGGTTTCGTGCCCAAGGCGCGGGGGCTGATGGGAATGGGCTACCCTGTCCTGACGAACGCCGCTCTGTGCGAGTTCACCAATGAGATGGGCAAGAACAGAACCCTGAAGACTCAACCAATCACCATCAAGCGCGAGGCCAAGGGCAAGGTGGAGACCCAGGCCATCTATCCCGAGGGATCCGGACTGGTTCCGCATTACACAGGCCACATCCCAGGTATCTATTGCGTTTACATGTGCCTTCGCAGAGGGAAGACATTGGATTACATTATGTAGCAAGTCAGGTAGCAAGTGGCAAGGCAGAGTTGGGAGGGGCTGGTCACCATATCATATACATGTTTATCTTCGCAGAAGGAAAGCATAGTGTTTTGCTCCGTTTCTTCTCCTTCCCTTCCAAACGAATAAAGTCAATGATCCGGTCTTGTGTTGACTGGTGCTGTAGCAGACATGTGGCTTTGTATTACATTATGTAGCAAGTGGCTGGAGTGTGCTTAAGTAAGAATAAACAGGATTAATTGATTTGAAATAGAGCTATGCAAATAATGCAATCATCTATATTCACTGTCAGTCTGTAAGCTTGTCTTGAACAAACTTTCCAGATTATTCGAGTACTAAACAAAATCTGTGTTTCTTTTTATCCTTCACAGCGCAAAAGTTCAAGTTCGGCGACACGTTCGGACACAGCACGTACAACGCGCTGAAGATCGGAACCGGCATGACCCCTCAACAGGAGGCCATCATCTCTGTACAGTAACCCCCCCCCCCTCCTGTGCCAAACCCCCCTCCACAGTCCCCTCCCCGTAAAAATGCTCGTGCTCTTTCCCCACAAATTTTAGCGTCCATGAAAAGTGGCCGTAAAGTGTTGCCGATTTGACCGATCCGATTGTGTACTATTTTGTGATTACCCGGGCGTTTGTCATTAAATATGTTACCGGTTTGAACAATTATTTTTGAACAGTTATTTTCTGATTACCGTTTAGGTGGTCATTTACAGCAAAAACAAGGTATATATGCTACAAATCCTTTCCGTGGCTGGGAAATCTTTATGATTCAGTGAATTATCTTACAGTGAATCGTCGATCCTGTATTCACCATTTGCTCATGTGATGGTGACAAAGAACTAGAAAAGAGCCTAGCATTTAAGACACATGGTTTTGAGCCACAAACCTGAACTATAGCAAAGTTCCAGACTGCAGTATATAAATATGTATAACTATATAACGTTTTTATGGAGATATCAGAGTTGGCTGTATTGAATTGAGTGTACCATAACATTTGTGATTGTGAGATGTTCTGCGTTCTAGACTTACGGCATTAGTTTTTTCGACATTTGTAACAGAAATAATAACCTCCAGGAGCTACATATATCTACTATATACTACATACATGCTTGTTTTTTTATAACACGCAAAAATGAGTATATGAAAAGTGCATTGTCAACGAAAAAAGATTCCACACATTTTGGCTCTAAAGCAGATACAAAGATGGACATAATATATTTTAGATCATCTCAGTAAGGTTAAGTCAATTTTGACCCTCCAGCCTAATTAACTCCTGACCCAACTTTCATGCGTAATTCACAATTTCCTGATGTTTTCTGTCCAAAATTGCTGACATGTTTTGATGATGCATATTGTTAAGATACAATCTGACCACATTTGTTTCACATATACCTTATCCATATCTCAATATTAATATAATAAGCACTTGTCAATTTAGCTACCTTTAAACACCTCGTGCTTCGCACTGACATCCTTTTTAAAGACAAATTTGGTATGTACGCATTCAGCAAAGAAAACTCTACAACATCCCGTTGAGGCTGTGTCTAGAACTATAACTAGAACAAAGATTTTTCATATTATATAAAAAAATTGACAAAATATGCCATTGGAAATATTCATGAAGGCATAGCTGAGCACTGGAATCCTCCAAGATAATGGTCTCAACGAGAGATTGTTGTACAACTTGTCTTCTTTCCAACCATCTTTGTTGTAAGTTAGAATAATATAATCTGAGCAAGCACCACTTGACTAAAAAATGGACTACAAAATTTAGACTTTTGGCATCCCTAGATGTGAAATATGACCTCTTTGTTGTTATTTGGGAACAATATGGCTAATCAATTTGTTGACATAGCACCTCACGGTAGGAGAGCAGACTACCTGGGCAGAACAATGGCCTGGCTGTTCACACCTTTACCCGGCGGTGGCTTACCTGCCAGACACAGCTTGGCTTGGTTTTAAAAACAATACACAAACATGTTCACAAGTATGGGAGGTGTATAAACAATTCTCTTTATCTTATCAGAAGTTTTCAAGTGCAACATACATACACATGTGGTTTCCATAAAAATTAACATGGTCATACCTATCATAAAATGTGACTTTTCAAATAACAGCAGTGCCTTTGGGGGGGAAAAACTAAGCAAAACGTACATGTGTCGTTAATATTTTCTACCAGCAAGGGTACAAGTTCATCACAGTTTGATTCGAGTCTTGAATCACACTGTAGTAATACGCAGGGCCAGGGCCTTGATTATAGTGAGGGAATCTCTACATTATTCACAATTCTAAGTTACAATTATAACGTTACTGGTTTACCGGATGGGAAGCTCAGTTTCTGCAAGCAGGTAAAAAAAAATCTGATTTGATTTTCTACATTTATGGTTTCTGTAATTTACCTGGAAGTCTTGCAAAATTATGTCTTATGCCAGGCTACAAGCCTATGATATTTATATAATATTACAACAGCTGAGGCTCTGTATGGATCTATAATAATGTGCCTTTCTGTATGTCGAAATGTTGATCTATCAAAGTTAAACATTTGAAATAGTTTATAGACACAGGAAAACGTTTTGAAGTGGCATTGTTAATTCCTTACAATACACATCCTAGCTTGGTTTTCTAGACAGCCAAGCACCAAGGCCGTTCACACTCCACAGGGTGCCAGGTAGCATCCAGCGGCACCCTACCTAAGAAGTTTTCACACTGGGTGGAGAGGGGGCAATTATCGAACAATGGGAAAAAATTGTGAAAATTGCGGTCAAAGGTGGTTGCTATGTGTTGCCAAGGGGAGCCAACGCCCATTTCACTGGGGGCCCAGAAAATGACTTAACCCTACTGAGATTGATTTCAAATTATATCAAGTCTACTCCAGAGAAAGTTTTTAGACTCTTTGATAAAAGAGCGTTTCTTTGAAAACGTGTTAAAATGCTGTTTATAAGGTGTAAAAGATGGATCTCCAGTAAAAAAGCTCCAAAGTTTCTCAAAGTTTGAAATTTGTATATTTTTCCCACACGTTTTGTTGTGCCCCTTCCATATATGCTGCTCATCAACATATCTAACTAAGCCATAGAAGACATTTTGTACCGATGTATACGAATAGTTTTGCTATTTTTGTGTGGCATCTGTAATTGTACAGAAGACGTACTATGTGTATATGTAGCTCTACCGTTGTGATGTGGTTGCAGAACTGAAATAAATTTCCATCTTAATCGGAAATATGTGAATCAGTGTATTCTTATTCTTTCTGAAGTACACAAATATGAT
The DNA here is from genome assembly GCF_001625305.1 of Branchiostoma belcheri. NCBI lineage: Eukaryota > Metazoa > Chordata > Leptocardii > Amphioxiformes > Branchiostomatidae > Branchiostoma > Branchiostoma belcheri. The sequence goes on from NW_017804353.1 coordinate 3,354,217, forward strand.
ATGATATAGAATATGGTATGTAAAACTTATGAAAGCAAATATGCCGAGTAACAAATGAGCACGTTAAAGAACCGACCACACTTATGAATAAGTACGGACCCTTCCTGGTCTTAGTGGCCGCAATGGTGGCCGTATTAATGAAGGAGCTTAATTCAGATAGCGCTGAATGGCATCCGCCCCAGAGGCTTGTAATTACAATGAGGTAGTACTTGGTGGTACAGACGACCTCGTTCACACAAAATTAAGTTTCAGATATATATAGGCTTGTCATTCGGTCCTGACTGCAATAAAGGTAGAGTAGTCGACAAACTAATAATATGGGATCATCAATAACAATTAATCTCTCTTGATATGAACTGAGCCAAGATCCGGGGACGCCACGTATTTTTAGACCGTAACGCGAAGGTACATGTAGCGGGGGAATAACCCAACTAGTCCAGCAGTTCTTTACAGCGTCATTATAAATACATCTGTCGACCCACGGGCCAACGTATGAGTTAAACTTTAACCAGGAAACGCGGAACTTGATGTGGTCCTTTCTGCACGCCTTATAAGCTCACAACAACACCTGCAGACGGCATTTATAGGTGTGCAGCACAGGTGAGTTTTTCTCCGTCAGGTCTGCAATATTTAGCCAGTTTGGAAGTGTTTCAATTTTCTGTTTCTTCAAGTCTGATGCCCCATTGTTGCCCGTTTTCCGTAAACCTGTGCCTGGAGAGTACTGCATGTACACGTATTTGTTTTGCACTTATTTTACTTCATTTTCTCGCTTTAGAGCGATGTCTTCCTCACCGGGCAGCATCAAGCTGTTCCCTCGGGACAGGTCGCCTCACGGCCCGACTAAGACAGCCTGGACCACCCGGTGCGACCATTTGCGGCCACGGGGTGACTTAACCGGGCGGACCCGGAGCAGACAGCGCAAACCTAAGCACAACACTAGGCCTCCATCGGCGCTTCGGGACATCGGCAATGCACCGGTAACAGAGCCTAAGGTTTGTAACTTTTTGCTGTTGGAGTGTTTTGATGTCCAAAGCCTTTTTCACTCCTCTTAGAAGTAATATAGATGGCGTCGATAGCGGACACGAATAGAGAGATCACGGGTTCGATTCCTAGCTTTCCTGAATAGACATTGTGTCCATCGCAGGGAAAAGGCACTTTACACAACCTCCCTACTCCACCCAGGTGCAAAATGGGTACCTGACTTCAGTGTTTGTAAACGGCGGTGGGAGGAGAGGGATGGGCGCCGCGGCCTTCCAATACCGTGCCCTAGACACATTGGATAAACAACCAACTGCCCCTAAAAGGCTATGGAACTACCATTTTTCGGTATACCCATTTTTCTTAAGAACCCTGCTTCATTGGATAGTGTCACTAATTATAATTTCCATCCGCAGGTTTCGATGCCTTGCAGGCAAGCCGAGAGGTCGTTCGTGTGGGGAGACTTGAGGGTTTCGGAGGAGACTCAAAAATCCCAAGTAGGAAATGTTCTTGTTGTTTTGGTTGGGTGTGTTTGTTTGTCTGTCTGTTTTCTTGACTGGTATCTAAATGCAGTAGAGGGGCTAGAAGTGGGTTGGTTACCGTAGATCGGTCAAGATGGAAGGAAGTGCTGATCAGAAAAATCAGGGTTAGAAAAAAGGCAGTCAAGTCCCTAATGTTGACAAAGAGCCAACAGGAAGTTTGCTGGGTCTGTTGGCCGGGTGTCAGAGGGAAATGCAGTGAGAGGTAGACCGAAAAATCCCCCCAAATAATACATCTCTAACAATGCCACTTGATTTTAATACTATACCCAACACTATGTCTTAGACGGACGTGACACCAGACTTCAGCAGTGAAAGTGAAGACCAAGACGTTCCCAGAGACACTACATCACCTCCCGACCTGCCAGATGATCGGTAAGTAATTTAAACATTTGCTTTGCCATAGTCCCAGCATAATCTCAAAGCAGATGAAATAAGGCTAACAAATAAGCCTGAAGCGTCGCCATAAAACACAAGAAAGGGGAAGCAGTGTCGCAAAAATCAGCCGGAAACATTGATACTATATATGCTCGGGAATTATTCCAAGCGTTATACAAGCTTAAATGGCGGCATAACAAGATGCATTTAGTCCTTGACCTGAAAGCATACATTCAATGGTGGCTTACCTTTCATCCCCAATAAGAGGTCACAATATATAAGCACAAAGGACATTGTCAATATTTGCTCAATATTACTGTACCTAGGCCTGTTCCGAGGTATTTTGCTGCTGAAGAAAAGGCCGAAGTGCTTCATGACGACGACGAAACCAAGCAGACTGCATCAGTGGAGTCAAAAGTGCAAAAGGTACTAGGTTCGAGAGGTTTTCTCATACACAACCAAACTATTCCTACCTTGCTTGCGTTTCGCGCAAAAAGGCGCCACCCTACACCGGCTACATACTGGCGAGAAGCAGAACTCCAGTCAGAAGTTCTGAAGAAGGTGTTTGATAGACAAGGAAACGTAAGCAAGGTGGGAATAGTTTTGGTTAGAAACTATTCCCACTTTATAGGATATAGGGGTGAAGAAAACCCTATATATATCCTATAAACTACCAAGCTGATGAAACTATCTTCGGGAGGTACTAGGTTATACATTATATATTTTTCATTGCTCTGCTTTCATTTTGCCACCTGCACTTTGTTGTATTACAGATATAGAAGTAAACAAAGTTTGTGTTTCCTTTAGGTTTGTTCTGATACTTCTCCAATGACAATGTGACCACTTTTCGGTGGATCCTTACATAATTTTCCAATCGACACAAGCATGAGGAGTTCTGTCTATAGTGACCACCTGTCTGCCTAAACCAGATTTTATTGGTCCCTCGAGTGGTCGTCTTGGGTAATTTCAAAAGTATGTTCTACTTCTTTTCACAGATTCCACTAAAAAAGTCAAAGAGGCAGCCGAGTTGTGACTCCCTGTTCGGCGGGAAGCACGTCAAGTCCGGCGCCATGTGGACGCCGTACGGCCCGCCGCTATATGGGTACGGCTCCTCCCTGAACCCGCCGCCCAGGAAGCGGCCAGACACGCTGCTCATCCTCGCGGCCATCTTCTACTGCCTGGCCGTCCTGACAGCGGTGGTGTTCGCTGTCCTCTTCAAGACCAACGTCATACCAGGTGAGTGACTTAGATTAAGCCCCTGTCACACAATCAGGAACTTATCAGGACACTTTCCCGACCACTACTCAACAAAGGTCGGCACTGGGTTGGGAAGTAGTTTTTCATACCTCAGTGCATCGTGTTTCTCGTAGATAAATTTACATCGAGAATGTTACAGTTTCAAGACGACTGAACTAAAAGACCAAGTTGTCTGAAAACAGTGAAGCTGTTTTGAATAGGCCAGTGGGTTCTATGTTATTTTTCTTCAATCATTGACGAAAAATAACATGGCATCTCCGACAGCATTCCATTCTCGGAGCCTTTCAATTTCTTATGTTTTCCCGATGTTTTGACAGTATACAAGACTCCGGAGCCGGTACCCGCGTGGATGCAGCAGTTTTCCCCGGAGATGCAGAGGTGGTACCAGTTGGCGCTCCAGGCCGCCGGAGGGGACACATCAGCAATACTGCCGCCTGGATACGTGCAGCAACCAACAGTGCCGCCGCCTGTAGAGGAGTGTGAGTTACTTTTTACTGTAGCCCGCACGTACAAGTTTCTACACCTCTGCTTTAACTGCGAGAACTCCCTGCTTTAGCAGCTCCATACTCATGCTTTGGTCTTATCAGTCACATGTAAGCCTAAATAACAACAACAAACCAGTAAAAGATCTGTTTGTGCCAAAAGTCCAGCGTAGCCAAAGGGATACTGTTTTGATTTCTGAGGATCTTTTTTTGCTTCTTTTCAGTTTGCGGAAACACGTCACTTCCCGACTTGCGTCACGGCCAGTTTAACTGCACCAGCATCGCCTACTACAACATCCACGTGCGCATGTGCATCGCCAAGTGTGACGTGGGCTACCTGACCGATGACGCGGGCCTGCTGTTCTGCAACCGCGGCAGATGGGCGCCGATCGCGCCAGAAGTCGTGTCGACACTCGTCGGCGTCGGTCGGGCTGCCGACACGATGCCGAACACCGACCCTCGGGTGTTCGAGTACCTCGGCATCTCCGACGAAATCTACGCGGACGCGGCGCATGGCATTTTGGTTAAGATTAACGCCCCCCACCTGCCTATTGTGAAAACATATTTAGACATAATCTCAGAGGACAACATCATCGACTTCGACATGATGCGGCAGTTGTTGGAATGGATCGGCCCAATACTCGAAGACATCGTGGCCAACCTGGACTTTCTGCAGGTTCTGTCTCGCCTAGGTAGGAAGAATTCGGCCCACAATGTATCCAGCACCGTGCCCATCTAGCTCTATGCCTGAATGAGTGACAGTTAGGATTGTGTACGTTTCTGAATAATCTCCGCGTATCCAAAAACGTATATTTATCCCAAACACGGTGAGACGATCGAGTAATTTGTGAATGTTTGTTTCAGAGACGTTTGGGGCGACCAGGCATCCAGTGTGCAGAATCGTGGACTGCGGAGGAGAGTATGAGGTACTAGTAATCGTTTCTAGCCTCTTATCTAAACAGAAAATAACAACAATCCCACATCTCTAATCTCTTATCTACCTAACCAATTAATTAACTTCCAATCTGAAGACAACACGAATAACATGTGTTCCTCTTTTTCAAAGAATGTACCTCATGGCAAACTCAACAGCAGCTCAACGACCTACATGTCAGAGGCCCGAGTGGTCTGTGAGCGAGGCTACCTGCCCCGGCACCCTGTACTGACGTGCAACGCAACAGGACACTGGGACAAACCCGCACAGTGCGACCCAGGTAGGGTGTCATTGTTTTTGTAAAGCTTTGGGTTAATACTTATCAAACTTATAATTATCGTTGAGCCATTTTCTCTATTGACATAGATAATCACGCCCAATTCTACTTTTCAATTTGGACCTTCGGTCTCATTGTGTGTGTCTTGTAGTAACCTGCAGCCCACCTGAGGACCCCCCGCACGGCTCGTACATGTGCCAGGGTCACGTGTTCTCGAACCGCTGTGACGTCATCTGTGACGTAGGGTACCTACCGGAAACAGACCACGCCCTGGGCTGCAGCTGGACCGGAAACTGGACCGCCTTCCGCAGGGGAAACACGACAGAGATGGAAAATGCCGTGTCAGCAGGTGGGGAAAGTTACACATCTATTGTTTTCATCAGGCACTGGATCCCTGTATGTCAGAATTAATAAATCTATTTCTTATCCAAATCTAGCAACAACTGTGCTGATGACCAGATTTCGTTGATTTCCAAAATTACTGAGAATATTCTAATGGACCCTTTCTCTTCTTACAGACGTTATCATCCCACATACTCTGGCTTGTGTCATCGCTGACTGTGGAAACATTTCGGTGAGTATCTTTAAATTGCATTCAAATTGTTAAATACTTTTACCTGTTACATTATTCTACGTAGGCCCAATGTCTAAGCAGATACCGGAAGAGAAAATTGCAACTAGTCAGAAAAAGGAGACTGGCAAGTGGCGATCTGATATCATCTTCTGATGTGGTTATTGATTGTTAGACGGGCAACATCTGCTTTGAGATTAGAACGAAGTGTTTAAGACTAACATGCAATTCCTCCGTGCACAGATGCCAGCACACGGAGACGTCACCTGTACAGGTACGACGTACGGCGAGACGTGTCATCTCACCTGTCAGGACGGCTACGAACGGCCGGGACAAGATAACTTCACCTGCCAGTTTTACCAACTTTGGAGTGGGGAGCCGGAGTGCATTCCAGGTAATACTAAAAATCTTGGTGGAAAAAAGGTATACCGAGACTGTTCCTTCACATCAATATTGCCTTCTTTACTCCTTTCTTCTTAGAAGCTAAAAGTGAACAACCCAGTACAAAGTTAGACTACTTTAAATGCACAGCTTTTGGGACACTTTTTGTTGAAGATTTTGACAAAGTACTCATCTACTTTTACCAGTGAGTTGCGGACCCCCTCCTGAGTTCCCTAACACCGCCCTACAGTGCGCCAGCGGACACACCTACGGGAACACCTGCGGAGTTACCTGTGCGGACGGGTACGAAGGAACGAACCACCAGACCGTAGCTTGTCATAGCAGCGGCAACTGGAGCCTGCAGGAGGGAGGTACAATCTTCTGCTGCTTTTCCAGCGACCTTTCTTGAACAGGCTGCAAAAGGAAACCAAAGTGCACATGCAGTCACGAGATACACAAAATTGTAGTAGAATTGACGTTTTCTCCATCCTTTATAATAAATTAGCTCCCTTATATTTCTAATGTTGTTCCTTTGTAGTGCTCCAGCCAGTTGTTGGTGGACCAGACCTGTTCTGTCAGAAGAAGGACTGCGGCAACCTTACTGTACGTATCTCGATATATTTTTGTTTCGATCAAAACTGTTGCACAATCAGCCAAATAAGATTATTGACTGCAGCCTTAAGTCTTCTTGAAATGCTGAATAACACAATGTCGCTCAAAACAACAACAGAAACATTTTCTTCAACACCCAGAGCCCTGCCAACGGCAGCCTGGCGTGCGGCGGTACCAGGTACCAGGACTCCTGCCGCCTGACGTGTGAGCCCGGGTACAAAGTCGGCAATGAGCAGGACCTTCATCTCCACAGTCTACACAGCTTCAGGTGTCTGGCTAGTGGGCGGTGGAGCGACAAGCCCAGGTGAAGACGTTTTTACGGTGATAAAAAACATCTTTGCTTCTTTAAATGTGCCGTTTTTGTTTGTAGGTCGTATTTCTTCACTTTGAGAGAACCAACCGTGCACAGGATTTCGAAAAATGCTGGAGATGTCAATAAAATCTTCCTTCAACCGTTTCGTAGATGCGTCCCTTCCGACTACTGCCGGCTCGGCCTGCACGACTGCGATCCTGAGCATGGCATCTGCGACCTGACGGGCCACCAGACCTTCAGCTGCCGCTGCCGGGTCGGGACGATCGGGGACGGGAGACGCTGCGAACGGACTTCCTGTCCGCCTTTTCCGGTCAGTAAAATTCTTTTACCAGCGTTTCCAAGCCCTCTATTCCTAAACAGGACAAACAAATTTGAACGAAAGGGGTTTCCAGATGAAAATACGCTTCAGAGAATACATTGAAGTCTTGAATCTACAGATGAACAGAATCCTGTATACTCTTCTGTATTGTCAGATTTAAGTGTTAAAAATGTACCGTACATTTTGATTGAGAGGTAGCCATCTTGGATCTATGGAGTCCGCCGACATGGGGACTACACATATGCGTAATTTATGACATAACTTGCAAGTACATGTTTCATCCTCACAGGTCGCTGAACCGGAGAACGGTTATTTCGGGTGTTCTATCCCAGCATCCCCTGCAGCTGACTTCTGCCAATCACCTGACAGCACGGCGGCGGAGTACGAGGTCGTCTGTCTTCTCCATTGTAACCCTGGTTACGACAGGCTGATCTATGCCGAGTACTCCTGTGGACCGGACGGCAACTGGACCATTCCTTTCGACACAAACACTACAGAGACCACACCGTGTTTAGGTACATCTTTTTCTGTGTATTTCGCAATTGAGACGCGATCAAACTCAAAATAATGTATATGGTAACCACATAGCATCGAGCTCAGGAATTTTTTACAGCATCATTATTCGGTATCTAAAATTATGACAGATTCTGAAAGCATTCACAATAGAATCATATTGTTTGTGTAGTTATACCCAGTTTTTTTTATAAACGTTGCCATTCTTACTTTAAAACTGCATTAGCTGTGAAGTGCCCGAACATGTCTAGTCCACCACACGGTAGAATGACCTGCAACAGTGGCTACAAATTCCGCTATCCGGAGACCTGCAACTTTACCTGCGACCGAGGCTACGAGCTCACGATTCCTGCGAGCAGCCGTGAGAGACATTGTCAGGCTGATGCAACCTGGTCTGGAAACGACGCAGAATGTGTCCGTAAGTGTGAAATCGCTTTAACGCTGAATAAAATTCGTGAATCGCTGTTCTGAACATACCCAGATAGAAGTACGCAAAAGTTTCTTGACAGCTAAAATGTAGCGATGTGTTTCATTATGAAGAGCATGCGTCTTGTAAAATGAGATCTTTTATTGAATGCCAATGATCTGTGTTGTAAGACAGTAACCGTTATCTAAGATTCAAACAGGATTTGTTACGTATTTTCTACAGCTGTCCGATGCCCAGTACTGCCCATTCCCGCCAATGGGAGAATATCCTGTGATAACGGCTCCTCCTTCCGGTTTCCTGAGAACTGCAGTTTCTCCTGTGACCCAGGCTACGAGCTACACGTGAGCGGCAACAACAGTCGGACCTGCCAAGCCGATGGTACATGGTCTGGGAGTGATGTCACATGTGTTGGTAAATATGACACCCATTCTGTGTTCTTTTATCAAAAGTGACAGTCAAAGTCCAGAGTATCTAAAATTTTGTTTGGTGCAACGCTGATCGCCCAGGAAATGGTGAGGGGTTTGATACTGTAGTGGCTGTGAAGTTTTGTATGTTAACAGAAACATTTCCCATTGTTGCAGCTCCGGACAACAGAGGTACTGAGTTCATAGTAGGGTTTCTCCAAAACGTTGATTACATACTACAGCTTGAGTTGTTCATCACCAGTGCAAGTTCGACTCCCGCCTCGGTCACCATCTCTGCCCCTGGTGCGGGTTTCACCAGGCGCCTGAAGGTCACAGATGCAGCAGTACAGGTCGTGAGGCTTCCCCCGTCCCTCGCGCTCACTGGTAATGAAAAGGCACGGAAGGGCGTTTCCATTACATCAGATACTGAAATAATCGTGTACGGTGTCAACAAGGTAGACAAGTCAACGGACGGGTTCCTTGGTCTCCCAAAAGATGTACTGGGAAAGGAATACTTTGTGGCTTCATACACCTCGCTGGGACCATCAGAATTTGGCATTTTTGGCACTGAAGACAACACAGACGTTGAGGTTACTTTACGGGGGACTACACTATACCAAGGGGTGCCTTACTCTACTGGAAGTGTAGTCAGATTGGTTCTGAACAAATTTGAAGCTGTTCAGTTCCAAGGATCTGACCTCACGGGCACACATATCACATCAAACAAGCCTGTTACCCTCATGTCGGGCGTTGTGTGTGCCAACGTCCCTACTGGAATCGCCGCTTGTGACCACATCTTGGAGCAAATCCCCCCTGTGGACTCCTGGGGCAGGCGGTTTGTTACAGTCCCTCTTGCTGTCCGTACAGGGGGCGATATCTTCCGCATCGTCGCTGCCAGAGACGGCACCACAGTCAGTATCACCGGACATGGAAGTCGAGTAATCCATTCGGGGGACTTTTGGGAGCTGGATGTTCCGTCTAACGCGTACAAGGTTATCACATCTTCTAAGCCAATCATGGTTCTGCAATATAGTAAGGGGGTAAAGGCTGATTCTACAACGGGAGATCCGTTTATGATGTACGTTCCTCCGACTGAATACTTTGCTGCTGACTACACTTTCTCTACTGTAGATGCCGCGGGTTCAGTGTTTGACAGTTACGTTAATATTGTTATAAAAACCGCTGAGAAATCCGGACTCCTCTATGACGGACACCGTCTTCCATCCTCCACGTCATGGGTACGAATTCCTACCACTGACCTGTCCGCTGCCCAACTGCGCATCACTACGCCTGGCACTCACAAGATCAAGCACAACTCCCCTATTGTAACCTTCTCCCTTTTTTACTACGGCTTTGCTTCCGCCGACTCAATTGGTTTTCCTGGGGGCACGCGGTTTGCACATGTCTCTGCCAATCCCTAGATAGCCAGGGTTCACCTAGTAGATATCTGATATGGGTCTAAAAAATTGCTAAAAAGAATGATAGTTCTATGAGTAATGCTTAAATAACCCGCAAGGGGAGTTCATGGTGATATAGCGACTAATGTAACTAGTACCTATAACAATTCGTTGTTGTCCTGAGTCGTCGACTGCGCGTTATATAGATGACGGTCGATTTGCTTCTTTGACTGACAGCAGCATGAGCTGCCAGGAGACGAACAGATGAAATACAATAAACTCTCACATATCTGCAAAGAAGACGACATTTAACACCTGCTCTGATTGAAGCCGTTAAGAAACATCCAACATATGATTTGACAATTTGTTTCGTATGGCTACACATTTCATTGCTTTGTGTTGTGCATTGCTTTGTGATGATACATGTTATTTCCAGCTCAGATCTGTTTGTCTTCGTTTTATTAAAAGAGCTCTACTTATCATAATGTGCAATTAATCTTGTCATTCTGCCGTCCTTTGCAATATCATCATCATCACCCAACTAACTTATACCTCATTCCATTCAGTCATAGACAGCATATACACATCCCATAATGAATTGATAGTATACATACATACATACATACATGGATACATACATACATACATACACAAGCGGAACACAGCCACTACGTATATACCATGGCCAAACCTGAAAAAATAACCTTCATGGCGGATGTACAAATCAATATTTTTTTCTCTACCATATGCAACATCAGACACTTACGGAGGCTAAATAGACAAGGATAAAAATATAAAGACTACATAGTGACCTTTAATAGGAAAGTTTGTTGATCACATTAACATCTAGCGTCATTGCACAGCAAATCAGTCAGAATTGCCCTGATGAAGATGACAGGCGGTCATGGAAACGTCGGCTCGTAAAAAGAAATGGTTGTGATCAAAGAACTTTGTTATTTACCAACCTTTTTTTAATTTAGTTCATAGGTCAGTACAAAATAAGCCTCATGGGAGCCACTCAAAATGTTTTGGGTTACAGTACAGCCAATGAGGACAGATGTTTGTTGACCTGATGAAATTATCTACGGATACACGAACCTTTGCTTTGAAACATCCAATAGCCACAATGTTTGCATAGAATAAGTCTTATCTTGATTTCACTACCGCATTCCTCCAGATACAATATGGCTTCAAGTATTTGCCACCGTGAACGGGACCGGACAGAGAGCCCTTGACGCCTGGAGTGCCGGCCCTGGTGCAAGCGTCTTACACGACAAGAGCCCTTTGGTAGAACAATGGAAATCGCTCGGTATTAAACAAGTACGTTTGTCTTATCTTCTTTTGCTTCGCTACGTACCCATCTTTTATCTATACTATTGTCATTGACTTTGATCGGAAGGCTAGGTTTATGAGATTTATTGTATTTGAGATTTATTTTATTTACTTCTTCATTGATTTTTTTTGTCTACTTCCTCTGTGTTTATACAGTACTGTATATATATCTATCTATATCTATCTATCTATATATCTATCTATATATCTAGCTATATCTATCTATCTATATCTATCTATCTAATAGTATCTATCTATCTATCTATCAGACTGTATGAAAAACATGCCTATTGAATCAGATTAAAAACTCGGCTAGATGATATTCTTGATTCATTACCATTATGTATGAAATGTATTAACCGGGATGAACTGACCACAATCTATTTGAACGTTCTTCCCCACCGTTTGTAGGTGAAGATTGTACTGGAGGCCTCCACTGGAGATGTCGTGTTGATCTTCAATGGAGAAAACACAGACAAGTTCAGCTGGTTCTCCCAGTCTCGTCTGGTCTCCTCTCCGTGGAACGACATCAAAACTGAGCGTAAAAACTTCTTTGGCGTGACAGGAGACCCTATGTTGGACCGGTAAAATACTGTACCATGGACTTTTTGTGGTGGCAAGATTATTTTGTGGTTAGGGTTGTTGACTTATAATATGAAGGTTCTGTGCTCGAATCCTTCATAGGCCACACTGTTGTATCCATTTCTTGAATGATCGACATGTGACTATCATCTGTCAACTCGGAGACCAGACTATGAGGTTTGAACCGCTCACACCGGGATAGGCCCCTATTGTTTCAATACATGTGGGGGGTTCATGAACGATCTCAAGGAGTGGCTGTCCGTAAACACGATGCCTCCCCCTCTTTATGGCACACCCGAGAGAATGAAGTATTTTTACCTGAGTCAAGGAAGAAATGGCGCGACACTGGAGATTGGCATGCATTTGAGCACAGAACCTTCAGATTCTAATTCAACAACCCCAACCACAAAACAATATTTGTTTTGCTAATTACTCAATGGATTCTATGAGTAATTTCATTATTTGCAGTCGAACAAAATGCAAGGGAGTAGCAACAACTTTTGAAACATCTCCTTTTTAATTGTTTATTGCAGGACATTTTTCATCAATAGGAACTACGGCGGCTGTCACAATGATGCTGGTTGGCTCGTGTTGGCTGAGGGAAGACATTGCCCATGGGAGCGGCCGCCTGACAACCAGCGACCGAACATTCTGTTTTCTTTATTACCTACAAGCAGCAACTGGAACGGCGGTACGTATATAAGTCATACATTTCAGTGACTTTATTTTATTCAAGGAATACAACAAGGATCTAATGGAACGAACTTTTACCAATTTGCCAATCTACCACAATTTAGAAAATGGAACAATCTGTGCGAAGATTGGCATGCGTTAATGTAGAATTGTAGATGTTAGCTCGTCCAAAGTGGTCTTCCTCAATATCCTATTATTAGCCTAAATAAAACTTTTATTGTGTGTTTGTTACATTAGCTGTTTATTTATCTTTTAGGGCATCTCGTTGGAAGAGCTAATCGCATGGTCATTTACATCAGAACAGGTAAACTATACATTTCATTTTCAATTATATATCTCAGCTGCATTAAGGTGTCCTCCTATGTGATTAAAAATGAATTTTTAACACTGGATACATTTTACACGTCATGTTGGTTCACGAAACCAATGAAAACCATATTGTTTAGATGGAGCTGACCATTGTTTGGTGGATGTGTTTCCGTTTTACAATGTTTTTTTTTTTTTTTTTTTTTTTTTTTTTTACATAGCCTGCCCCAGCGGGTACGTATACCATCAGATTAGCCGACTGTGCTACAAGGCCTTCAACCAGGATAGTGACTACACCAGTGCAGTCGCGGTCTGTTCTTCTGACGGCGGAACCCTTGCCATGCCCCGCGATGCCGCCACCAACACCTTCCTCATCAACCTGAAGAATGCCGTCGATAACAGCGCTTTCTTTCGTTTCGGACTGACCGACATCCACCAGGAAGGACATTGGGTGTGGGAGGATGGCACTGCTCTTGGACACTTCAGGTGGTGGTATCCAGGACAACCTGACAACCATGAAGGTAACGAGGACTGTGCAGAGTATTTGCCCGGAAATCACGAGACAGTTGCCATCAGGAACAAATGGAACGATGGTTCGTGTTCCAACCACTCCTCCAGGAAGTTTGCTTTCATTTGTCAAGTCGCACCAACTTAACAGGATGGTCTCGACTGTTCATAAGATCGCATCACACACTTTCAGCGTTGTCTGTTTTCTGGTTTGGAGGACGCATGTAAAGCAAAAACTCAAAACTATATACATGTATACGACACGAATAGTTTTGCTATTTTTGCGTGGGGTTAGGGCATCTGATTGCCCTGGCATTGTGGTTGAAGAACTGTAATAAATTTCCACTTTAACAGGAACGTTTTTTTCTTTATATACATGTATCATTCCGAAACATCCTACCTAGCACCAAGAGTCTTCTACCACTCATAATATAAATCACGAACTTGGTACTTCCAGAAAATTTTACCTGAAACTTTGAAGCTCAGCTGCTGTTGTGCCCACTAGAAGACCCATTATCGAGCTTGAACTTCCTCTGAGCGACCCCTACTCAAGACAAACAACATAACATAACCATCCAAAGCTTCTCTAATTATGTAGTCGACATATAAACACACACACACGCACACACATACATACATGCATCATACATACACGCATACATACCCAGCTGCAGTATCGTAGGAACACGCCAGGTGAGTCATTTTTTAACTTTGAACATTTGTTTTGTCAGTATAGATATAACGTTATATAGTAGAGAATTTGGAGATATTGTTGGAAAAAATGCATTTTACGATGTACATCTTGTTTTATATCACTTACTTTAATAAAGCAATTTTTGCTAAAATCAATAAAATGGTATGCTGTCAATCTTTTTGGTTATTTTAGCATAACTACAACTCCCCCGATTTATCTGCATTTGGAATTGTCCATCTCCGACGATGACATTGTTGTATATTGAGAGGTAGAGATTCTAACTGATATGGTTATTTTTCTTATTTTCTAAATCTAGATCGTTTTCTTTCTAATACTTGCCACATAAAATCATTGAAATGTAAAGTTAAAGAAGAAGATGCAAAATGTTTTCGACAGAAAACAAATTTATCGGGCCTCCAACATCCCGAAAATCAAATTTGGTATCGCCCAGAGGTCAAAGGGTTTTAACATCGAAACAACTCGTATCTTCCACGTAAGCAGCCCGCAGTTTTCACATCTTTTCGTCATAACTGTCGACAGTTTCCGTCCGAACAGGAGAACCAGGAGAGTGGGGACCGATACAGGTATAATTCCGTCTTTTAAACAAGTTCTTGGTGTACAAAATATTAAAGAAAGAGAGGAATAGTTGTCTGTTTACTGTAGGGTGGGAGGGCGTTGCTAGACTACATAATAAGTAGAATTTCTAAACGTTTCGTTTCAACATTGACGCTGTATATATCGTTGACAAGTTCCATGATAACTGTTTAACTGAAGACTAGCAGGGTGATTCTGTAAAAAAAAGGTACGAAGGTGATAGGAAACGTTTACTACCCTTAAGTTCAACCTAACCTCTGCTTGGAGATTTCTACGTTTAAAGCCTCAATCGTTTGCAACTATCAAATTCTCTTTTGTTGTGTTGCCTATGACGCCATGGCGATGTACTGATGATGTCATAATATATTGTTCTGTTTACCCAGGGTCTAAGCCTTGCCTAATGGACGAGGTGACAGGAGATATTGAGATCCCAGCTGACCAACAGAAACAGGGACTGGCTGGCAAGATGATGACCCTCAGCAGCCCAGGTCAGTACAAAACTAGTGTGTTTGTTTGTTTGCAAGTTTATTAGCTTTTCAACAGAAACCAAACCTGTGACCTCTCAATCTTCTTAGTGTCTGCTAGTCTAGGCCCTCAGCCATTCACCTTACCATAGCACCTTATATTAATTAGTTCCTCTAGTGTGTATTTTAAGGCGCAAACTCAGCCATTCAACGCTACTACAATGTAATTCAATTTAGTGTTATTTTTAAAAATCTGACAACCAAGTTATGAAATTAATGTAGCCCTAAAACTGGATCAGGAAACTTTTCTGATTTTGCGATCTTGACAGTTTGACAAGGTTCTAATCTAGATCTTCCTGAATGTTGTTTGTTTGTTTGTTTATTTATTAATTCAGCTGCCCGTGAGTGGCTTGAAAAGAGGCGGGGCAACGTACGACCATGGGCAGAGTTCATCGCCACGGCGAAGTTCCGTGCTCCAGCAAACCCGGCTGCGTGGGGCAAGCGGGTGATGAAGAACGTTGAGTACTACCAGGTACGACCTTTTTTGGAATACCGTAATTCACGTTATGTTCACAGTAGCAAAAGTTCGTGGCCTGAGAAAAATGGAGGTTTAGAAACAGTACCTTGAGGGTTATTATTGTAAAGTTAACCATACCTCAGTTCAGTTACATTATTGGTGCTATGGTATTCATTTTCTAGCCTCTGCCAGGCTTCAGAAGCATCTACGAAGAGTAGAAATTGGCCAAGAAAACAGATAACATGATTCCAGGGGCCTGGTAGAGCCTATTGATTTTGTTGGAACTGAAATAAACCATTCGTTCGTTCCTTCCTACCAGAGTAACTACCTGTTTGTGTTCCTGGGCCTGGTGGTATACTGTATCCTGACCAACCCTCTCCTACTCATCGCCCTGGCTGCCTGCCTGGGGGCATGCTACATCATCAAGATACGCAGCGACGAGAAGAAACTCATGCTCATGGGAAAGTAAGTGTTGTTGTCTGTTCCAGGAATGTGTTTAATCAGTAAGGCTTTTGGTCCATAGCAAAAAATAAAACAACTTGTTATGATAACTTGATGATGAGTGGCAAAAAACAAAGGAAGTAGATTAGATGTACACTGTACAATGTAAAATGGTACAATTGTAAGGGTTTCACTGTGTACAATACATGTAGGTCTAACAGTTTAGTTTTATCCTCTCTCAGTGCAGTTTTGGTGGCGGTGGCGTTGTTCACACTCTTCTGGCTGGCGTCAGCGGCCGTGTTTCAGGTCTCACAGTGCAGTTTCTGGGTCTCACATCACAGTGTCTATCCTTCACAGGGAGCTTAGTGTTGCCCAGCAGTACGGGGTTGTGGCGGTGGCGTCGTTCCCGCTGTTCTGGCTGGCGTCGGCGGGCACGGCCGTGTTCTGGGTCATCGGAGCCTCGTTCTTCCTCATCATGCTGCACGCCTCGCTCCACGTGGAGGGTGGCGAGGACGAGACGGAACCCATGCTGGAGGAGATCGTGTAACCATGGAAACGGTGTTCCCATGGCGATGAGATGACAATGTATAGACATTATAACGGACAACACTTACAGATATGATGGTCACATGGTAGGCATGGCAACAGACATGGAGGTCACAACTACATTACCATAGTGATAGGACAGACATGATTGTGTGGCCATGGCAACTGTTACCATAGTGACAGAGCAGACATGGTGATTATGTAGCCATGGCAACAGTGTTACCATAGCAATAGGACAGATATAAGGATTTTGTAGCCATGGCAAGTGTGACCATAGTGTTGGGACAGACATGATGAATGGGTGATTAATATGCAGATTATCACCTTTAATTTTCCATAGCTGTTGTTTCATTCCTGTATCTAGAATCATGTCACCATGGCCATGAGATGTGAATGTGATCATGACAAGTTGTGTACTTTGTGACAAGTACCATGACAAGTTACCAGTGACAGACACAGTCAGGGACTAGAGTAAAATTCTAGTAATGGATATACAGTTGTAAAGACAAAAGACAGATGAGAATGGATTCTATTTTTCTTTAGGGTCTTTCCCCAATTCTTAATTAGTTTCTTCCTAGTAGACGTATGGCTATATTATATATATACTGTATAATTATGGTACTTGGTCCTAACTTTCTTGCCATTTGTGCCTGTCAACTTCCATCTGTGCAATAGAACATCTGTGGAAAGATGTTAATATAACTTATATTATACATGTATGTTTAGTTTTCTACCAACTTGGACATAAACCCTTGGTATAAAGAAAGCTTGCTAGCCTTTTTGTGGGCTCTATGCCTGGGGCTTTTTTGGGTAGGAGGATTCCATGCTGCATTTTTTTTAATGGTATATCACTTCTATTTTAATGTACTCAGATTCTTATACTGGCCAAATAGAAGTGATATTACCAGAAAATTTGTATTGTGAATCAGATGCCCCCACCCAAATAAGCCCCAGTTATAAAACCTTTCAAGAAGGCTAGACTTGTGTGTTGTTGCAGTTTTGTGCTATACTATAGCAGAAAAGACGTGTTGGGGAGCTGTACTGGTGTTTAAGTTACATCAGATGTGGAAATATGTAGAAATATTTAGTTGTGCACTAAATTTTTGTCATGAAATGACGTGTAGTAATCTGGACTGTCATCACTGTATCCATGTTTGTAATTTCCAAATCATGACAACAGAGAATAAATCATGACTTTGTGCACTATACGTGGCTTATTGTGTTTTTGGGTCTTTTGGAAAGTGGTTGTGAGTACATGTATGTTGTTGAAAAACTGGCAGACGATTTTGAATGAAATAAACGAGAAACGACATGATGCATGGATAAACTTATATCTCTTTACTCTGAAAAAAAAAGGTGAATAAGACTATCAGCTCACATGGCCAATGCTAAGCTTAGAAACTGTCTTCCAATACTGCTCTACAGTAGAAACAAAATACACTCTACTTAAAAAAAAATATGCTGTACTTAAAAAAATACACATCAGTACATGTATGAGCTGCTAACCAAACAACAAATGTCAAAATACTAGTACCTGAAAGGCTGCTTGTCACAAAATAGTGCTGAAAATGAAATGCCTTTACTTAAAACTGATGTGTTTTTTTCACATTCGATGTCTAAAAAGCATTCAATTTATGAAATACTAACACCTGTCTTATTCTAAGTAGTCTTTGGTTCATAGCACTCTTTGCAAGGGTGTCCTAAAAGGGACACAGTGCATGTAAAATCAGAAACACACACATACATATAATATTTCAAGACTATATATCAAGCAAAACAATGAGCACAGTTTCAAACAATTGTTGCTCTCATGGAAAGATTTTGAACTTCTGGCAGTCCATGATCAGCTCCACACACAATACTGTTCTTTGTCATCAAGACACATACATTGTAAAACACTTTGCTATCTTGACCATATTCACAAATACAGGTGACATTTTACCAATCTTGTGCGTTCAAATACAAAAGCAAAACCTGTAACACACTAAAATAAAAGCAACATTTCAAACTGTAAATACATCAAACTGTTCATCCTAAAGATCAAATTTCAGCAGCAAGTTTGGAAATCTAACTGTCTCTTGATATATACATGTAACATGCAAAGATAATACTGTAACGAAACATTCATTATATGATAATTATCATAAAAAGTCTAAAAAAAGGAAAACTAAAATATCAATATAGAAACAAGAACTCTAACTAAAGGACCTGGTATAATGCATTTGTTTGCATATTACCATAAGTACTAGCTTAAACATTCAAACCAATGTAAGAGAATACTGTCTAACATAGTCTAATTTTGCAAATAAGGCCATGTTGATTTGATTATATGGATGATATCCTCCGGGAACCCCAAAATTGATGCGCGCGTGCGAATAAAAAAAACGTTTTGCAAAAAAAAAAAGTTGTTTTCGACATTATGAAATCTACGTGGTCATGAGGGTTGAGCAAATGGGACAGAATATGGTTTGGTGAATAATCTAGTCTTCAAGTTCATTTCTTTTCAATTTCGTCTTTTTTCATTTGATTTTGGCATTCTACGACATTGGTATAGTTTTTATTAATTTTTTTTGTAACTTATGGTGTATTTTTGCTCATTTTGCAACTGTTTTGTACGATTTACAGTATGGTTGAAAACTTTTTTTGTTTGGAAACGGCCGAAAATTCATGCGCTCGTGGATGTCATTCATATAATCAAATCAACATGGCCTAATAAAGAAATCTTTTCACAATACTTAAGTAGAGTATCTTTTGTATACAAAATAGATTTGCTATTTTCCTTTAGCAAGCTTAGCAATCAAGTTTGCTGTGCAAACTAGAAATTCTTGGTCCTAGCAAGCAACAGTGATTCATTATGAAAAACTTAAACTTTTCTCCAACTCAAAATTTGACTCACCAGAAATTTTCGACCGAATCACTCAGTCTTCCTCAGCTATCTGACCCAAATGCTGTGGACACGTGATTCATACTATTTTTATTTATCATCTATGCATTCACTGGCTTAATCCAAGTTTTGGACATTTTTCTCAACTGTGCTATGAGGAAGATTTGGTCCTAACTTCTACATATAAAATTTACATTATTGCAAAGAGATAAGCTCCGTTGCTGTTGTAGCTAACTTAGTGCAGTTTAACAGTTTAACATTTTTGCTGCATTTCAGCTCATAGTTGCTGTTTCTCCTAGCATAAACTATCAACGACTGTACTACAGGCAGAGCTGGAGATGGTGTGCCATAAACTTTTTGTAACTTATGACCCACTGCTTATCAAGGCACATGTTCTACATTGTGTATCTGCATTAACATAGAACATAGACATCATAGAAGCAGTGGATTCTTATATCATTCTTTGACTGGAGTTGGACAGTTGAAACTTTGGGTTACCATAGGTCCAACATTCGTGTTGGGAACTACACATTGTAGAGTCTAACTTTGCTTCAGAATACAGATTCCTTGTTGCTTTTTGAGAAATACAGGCACATTCGAAGATCACCTTATACATTTTGCAGTTAATTTTGCTGTTTTGAGGCTGTTATACTCTCCAAGCAGAGACTTACATAGGCTTAGGCTTATTCTTTTCAGGCTTGTCTAGCTTCATATAGTACTAGTACATGTATCTTTTTTGCTATTTAAACAGTGGCGTATTGCATAGATACTGCCCTACCAATTTGATACTTGCAGCCACCAAAAGATCAGCTAAGAGACTGTCAATCTCCCACACATGACCAATGAAATGTAGTCTTTTCTTAGCCTCTACCAGGCTTCAGGGGCAGCTGGAAAGAGTAGAAATTGGCCAAAATTAATAGACAAAGTGGAAAACTGTAGTCCTTTACCAGACCAACTACCTTGCGCATGTTATCTGTCTGTTTGGCTATAATTTCTACACTTTCCTACTGCTTCTGAAGCCTGGTATAGGCTAGTCTTCTCTTAGCTCTTGGCAGATCACCTCCTCAGAAGTAAGCGTTGAGTCTTGCTGCAGCCTCGGGGATGACTGAAGCGTGGCTGGCGAACAGCTTCACGTGCCGGGACACCTCCTGCCACCTGCTGCCGGCCTGCAGGTGAGAAAAGAACAGGTGAAACAACAGATGAAAAAACAGACGGAGCAAAGCAGGTGAGAAAGTGAAGAAGGAATGAGGTAGTTGAGGAATACAGGTGAAACAGGCAGGTACCTTGGTGCCTACAAGCAATTGATGTGAAGAAGGTACCTTTTGCAGATATGTCGTGTGTGTCGCATACCAGTTCTTTTGTTAGAGTGGAGTAACGTTGACTTTGAATGTAACATTACCTGAGATCCATGTAAACAGAGCCTTTTGAATGGGACCATTCCATTTTCAAGGGAAAGGGAGAAGGGGAAGTAAGACTTTTATGGAATGGTGTTTTGAAACATAAAAAGGGATGTTAATATGGTATGCTTTACAATTAATAATAATGAATTAAAAGCAGACGTTAGGTGGGAACAAAAGGAGAAAAATACAGGCAAGTACCATTTTTCTTGGATGTGTTTTTTCGAGGTTCTGGAATGGAATTGCCTGCGTTGTGTAAACATTTGACACGTGATCAACGTCCTCATATAATATGTTCATCAGAGCTTCGCGGCAAGGAAAAAGTTGCCTTGTTGTACATTATATTGTATACAATAGGGACAATAGGGTAAAAGTCAGTCCTAGAGTTCAGGAGGGTAAGAAAAGGAAAACTTCTCCAAATTGTTTCAATGTGTCTTGTTTTCAAAGATAAAGTAACAGTCTGATATCTAACCTTGTCAGTACAAAGACATGGCCACTGGCATTATTGTACACCTCCTGATAGGGGACAACACTGGACGTTAGCCCAACTCACTAGAGACCAGAGGTCTCCCCATGGCTGAGCCCCTCTCCAGGGGGGGCTCCCCAGGTACCTGGGATGGTACCTGGTTGGGCCAGCAGTAGCCCAGTGCTGGCCCGTAAAAACTGGGCTTTAACCATAGCCATGGGTGATTATCATCTTACAACTAAGGAAGTTTTACACTACACAGCCTTAAAAAAGTAGGCTTCCATGCATCCATGGGCATAATGCATCCTAGGTTAAATCTTATCTTACAACTGAGGAAAAACTAAACTTAATATGTACATTTGAAAATGTGTACATACAGAGTGCCTTACAGCACCTGTGCAGTGATCCAAATGTCTTCGTTCATGTATAGCAAAGTTCTTTATTCACAACCACGTCTTGTTTGACACTTGTATGGCTCTTATTTAGCAAGTAGTTGCAAATAAAGGACTTTTACCATTCAATCATTCAACCACCTTATATGTATTCACGAATCTCAGTTCATGTGCAGTAACTACAAATGTATACCTTCATGTGACGTTGACAAAGATATTTGCATTGGACTATTCCATAAGAGAAGTACACTGAAAATCACTGAAGATTTACTCTTTTTCTGTCAAAATGAAAAATGTTTCTCAAACTTTCAATTTAAGAAGTATACAATGACAAGGGCTTAACAATATCTAAAAGCTAACAGTACACTTACATGATGTGTAATGCCAAGGGAAAAAAGGGTTTATCCTTTAAAAGTTTTGACGTTGTGAGTGAACTATGCTCGTTCACTCACTGAGTGAACTATGATCGGCCTAGTATGCAAACAGTTGATTAATGTTTGACATGTCCACAAGTTATGTTAAGCAGGACCTAGGCCAGTAATACGATGTAACGTTTATGAATTTGAAATCTGCATATAATATGGGTGAATAGAACTGTTTAAGATTAATAAGCGAGTGAAAAATGAAAGAAAATATAAGTTCATATCCTGTTAACCTGCCCTTTCTTTAAATACAGAATAAACACTGTTATGACCCTACTTTGCTATCTGAACAGGCCACAAGGGAAAAGTACATTTACCACTTTGACCACATGGAATCATCATTAAACAGGTCATAATCTTCCGCGTTGTGCAAATGTACACCGAGTTTAGCCTGATGAGTCCCTTCCAGGGGGGACTGCCCTCTCACAGGGTCCTACACAGTCGCAGGTTGGACACGAGACAACCTCCTGTGTACCTGGTTGGGCTGGATGGATCAGCCCCCATGCCAGCCCGTAAAAAAACTGGGCTGCACATGGCCATCAAGCTACTGCACTCTGCGGCCATTTTACTAATCAACTAAGGAAGTTTCACACCACTACGCAAAAGCAGAGTTCAGCAAAGTCTAGAAAACTTTTTTTTTGCTGCTGAGGCACGTAGCAAAATTATTTTGAAGGGGATCACAAATTCTAACACAATTGCATACAAATTTCAAAGTGTGTGGTTGCAAAGTTGGTGATATGTAAGTTACTAGATAGTTGAACTTACGGTGACCATTTCTTCCTCCGAGAACCTTTCTCCGCTCTCGTAGTGGAAGTGCCATGCCTCCGTCTCGACCCAGGCGTTGTCCGTGTTCCGCGGGTCGTCCACGTAACCGCGGTAGATCATGGCGGCCGAGAAGGTCTCGATGGGGTCGTCTCGGTCTGTGGGAGGGCTGTCCTTCTCATCTGCTGTGTACGCTTCAAACAGCTGTAATACAAGACATTGCATGGAAAAATTGCATAACAGGCCCTGTCGTACCTAGAGCCATGCCTGTCTAGCTCTATGCCTGAATGGGTTAGGGTTAGGATCACGCATGGTTCTGGACAGTCTCTATCATACCCTGAACCCAGAATCTACATGTACTGATGTAGTTCTATGTCCGAATGGGTTAGTGTCAGGCACTGTTCTGGATAGTCTCCGTGTATCTAAGAACAAAGATTTGCCTGAGGCATGGTTCTGGAAAGTCTCCATGTAAGTTACATGTACATGTATCCAAGAACGTAAATTTGCCCCAGGCACAGTTCTGGATACATGACTATCCAGAACCATGCCTGAATGGCCTGGATAAAGAAATAACTTGTTGTGGCTTACGTTTGAAAACCAAAACCATGTTACATGTGTGACCTTGAGCCTCACCTGTTTGACCTTGCTCTCGTCCATGTTCCTGTCCACCACTGCCGGCTGCTTCCCCAGTGCCTTGGTGCAGAACGCTCGATGGAGAACACTGTACTTACTCTCTAGGCCTGCTGTTATCGCCTGGACAAATCAATCAATCAATCAGCAATCAATCAATTAATCTATCAATCACAGGCTGTTTGCAATTCAGTGCATCTTTTTATAATTTTCGAAAGTTATTTTCAAAGTCTATCAAAAGAGGCCATTTAATTCTGGGGATGCAAGTAGGCAAGTTTATTGAAAATTTCTTGCCAGCATAACTGACCTTTGGTGTAACACACCAACTTCTCAGGCAAGCGATGTGGCAGCAGCTGGCTATATTACCCCAAACAACCTGTTACACCTAACATTTGCAAATCTAACTGTATTTTGATGTTTAAAGCTATCTAATAGTGATGATGCCCCTACTTGGTGGCAGAGAGTTCCACTCTATGATCACAGTACAGTACTGTGTCCCCGTTGATCTGGCCGACTTACCCCAGGTATGGCCCACTCCTCAAAGTCTGGCTCCTTGTAAGACAGGAACTCCAGAACTCTCTTCCCCTCCACCAGTAGGTACTCCTCCTGCTCATCTCCTGTAGCTGGGTCTACTGCATGTTTCCACCTGGAGCAGGAAATATGCATGCTCTTGAATGCCCTACTTGTTTCCACATACATGTAAGAACATACTATTAGCTAGCCTATAAATTACTGTTGTGTAATGGTCACTTGTTTGTAAATCATAACTATTACCAGCATGAGCTTTTGGATGAAAAAAATTAAATAAATTTCATTCAAAGACTGAAAAAATATAACAATTATTATTATTCTATATTTATATTATTAATTATGTTTTACAGCAACAACTTCACAATGGATCAGATGGCAATAACACTGCCTCAATAGTAAATGCATGACATTACATGTACCTTGTGCAGATGGCCAACATGCTGTGGTCATAAAAGTACAGTATAAAATGTATGTATACTATGTACATGTACATGTATGATACCGTACCTTGTGCATATGGCCAGCATGCTGTGATTTGGGCCCCACCTGAACAGCGCCCCTTTGCCTCTCAGGCCAGTTCTGCCCATTGGGTTCCTGTAACAAGCAACAATTGAATTATCTGAAGGATACAGCATAATTCTATCATGATCAAAGATGTCTGTAGTACTAGTATCATTTATGCATAACCTCCAAATGCTGTGGTAACTGAATATTGATCTGAAAAGGTGATGAATGTTAGAGAAGAACTTAGAAAAGTACTAGATTTCTGACTTTTTCAAGGAAGATTTTTGTATTGCAAGAAACATGTGTACGTAGGTGCAATCTTTAGGGCTGTTATCCATTAGCTCTGCGTGTACAATGTAGCTTTTTTCATGATGCACATGTAAACAACTTATAGAATCTAAAGTTAGATAGACAATGTCATGCAGTTCAAGGCAGGGAATGGCCCACTTACTGAGGCACCCCCTCTGATGTGATGTTGTATCGGATGCCGACTCCTGTGTCCTTGTCCTCGATCCACGACCTTCGATCGACCTCCATGACCTCCTCCCTCGTGCCCCCCTCCCCCTCATGACGGATTTTCATCTTGTACCCGACGATCTCGTTCCACACAGGGGCCGGCTGCTGGGCACTGGAAAACATGGTAAGAATTTGTCATCATTTCTGTAAGTTAGTGTTAAAAGAACCCGTTGAAAGGAAAAGAAAAATATTTCCACAGAAGGGAGGCAGGGCTCACTTGCTTGCACCACCAAGCCTTCCAAAGTCAAAGAAGATGTGAAAGAACAAAATTATATTAGTGCACTAGTTTTGTTTGGTATAACATGCATGCTGTATGTGCTCACACTTTTTCCTTTAACCTGCTTGACCAATTAGATTTGAAAAAAGGGTGACTTTTTTTTCCATTTGCATGCTCACATCAGTTCTGGGTTGCCCAGTGAATGTCATTTAATATACAAACAAATCAGTAAGGCCTTAATAAGATTAAATAGCAAGAAAGGCGATAAACCAACCTTGGGTTGACCTCATCAGCGAACTGTCGGAACCACTCAGAGAAGTGTTCCATGGGGGCGGTGTAGCGGGGAGGGTCATACTCCACGAACAGCTTACGCCAGGGAACGTACTTGTCGAACACCGGGAATCTCTTCCTGCTGGTGCCGAAGTACGGAGACTGTCTGGCCGCGATGTGGAGAACTGCCCCAGTCTGGGTGGTCGGAACACCCTCTACCTCACCACTCTCTGGAACACACAAAAATCAGGATATGATATGATGGCTCTCAAAATTTATCCGTAATTTATTGACGTAACACTGTTGAGTACCGAAGGCAGTATTCATTGTGTCAGAGGTGCAATATAGTCTTATCCTTTTAAACATGAAATGCCATTTCCCTCATTTTGAGGGGAAATTTTCCTGGACCAGGTAGACTGCATGAAATTTTAAACCATCATGACTATATAGACTAAGTATTCTAAAGACAACTGACACCAACCACAGCTCTCTTACCTCTCAGCAATGTATGTGGGAGGTTATATACATTTGTATTTTTAAGTTAACACCTTCATTTCCCAATTGAATGAGGTACAATCAAAAGCTATGTTAACATGAAAGAAAACACACATTTTCTGAGACACACAAACACCACAGATACATGCAATTTATAGCATATTTTTATTTGTCTGAAAAGTTACAACCTGCAGCTGTGCAGCTGTCTGTCATTGTCTAATTTTGTAGAAGAATACAATTACAATGTAAGTAGAAGATTAACACAGGTATTTTCTTCTTGTTTTATCTAACAACAGTGAAGACCATTTAAAAATTTAAATTCAACTAGTCTTTACACTTCACTATGTAGTAGTAGGCATCCTTCCATCTTGAGAGGTGATAGTAGCACTATAGCTCTGGTGTGTAATGTCTTGTGTGTCCCATCAGGGTCAAGTGTTTAAATACAATCATTAATAGTTAATTCAGTAGTTCTGAAGTATAGAAACTGTGTGGTTCCAAAATGTCACAATAAGCTGTCCCTGTGTTGCCATGGCAACAGCCCGAGGTCCCCTTTTGTCTGTAGTGACGTGTTTGAGGAACTTTCCTGTCTTGTCAAACATCTCCACACATTTGTTTCCACTGTCTGCCACAATGATGTTCCCTGCCCTGTCTGTACAGATGCCACAGGGCAGGCATAGCTGACCTTCACCACTTCCCTCATCTCCAAACTTGAACTGAAACTGTCGGTCCTCGCTGTACACAAATACACAATGTTTCTCACAGTCTGACACAAGAATGTTCCCTTTTGTATCCACGGCGATGTAGATTGGGTTCTCTAACATTTGTCTTCTGTCAACAGCTTGAATACATGTCCCATCTGCCCTGAACAACAACACTTTGCCATGTGGACTGCCCCTGTCTCCTGTGGTGGTTTGTGTGATGAGGATGCAGTTCCTTCTGGTGTCCACTGCAACTCCTCTCCACCACCCAGAGTTCCCAAGGTCAATCTTTCTCAGTTCATTGCCATGTTTGTGGTACTGCACAGCTAACTCAGTAAGACCTGACCTCCCCACCACCCACAGGTTCCCCTCCCCGTCCACGGCCACATCATGTGGGACCAAGTTTTGTTTGCTTGTCGTGAACTGTCTCACAAACATTCCCTGCAGGGTGAAGACTTGGATTCTCTGATTCCAGCAGTCTGCGATAAAGATCTCCCCTTCATCTGACACTGTAGCACCAAAAGGAAGGTTGAACTGCCCAGTTTCCGATCCCTTCTCACCAAATGTGATGCTCTCAGTGTGACACTCCCCTTGTCTTTGGTTATGGTGATGATTCCTTCCACTCGTGGAAGCATTACTAGATGTAGGTACTTCCAAATTTAATGGTACAACTGCCATGTTTTAAAATTTTCTCCCTTCTACAAGTGGCAGCCAGACCTTAGGTCAAAGTCCATTTTCCACCATGTTTGTTTATGCTAAGGTTCAAAGGTTTGAGATATTATTATGCGCCATTTTTAGACTAATCTTAGCTGACCATGGGTTTGATATTTGAAAACTTTCTAAAACATATCATAAAATGTCCTGAAGCATAACATTGCTCACATTTATGTCATTTCAAGACTTGACATGGTCTTAAAACACAGAAGCAACACCATAGCAACAGTAACCAAGGTGACCCACCTTTCTTCAGGAGGTGTTTGATGGTCTCCAGCATGAGCACGCTCTCCTGCATCATCATAGCAACCATTTTCAGTTTCCATAGCAACACCATAGCAACAGTAACCATGGTGACCCACCTTTCTTCAGGAGCAGGTGCTTGATGGTCTCCAGGGTGAGCATGCTCTCCTGCATCATCTTCTCCACCTTGACGACGCGGTCGTGGAGACGGTCGTGCCTCCTCCTCACCCGCACGTCCAGACGGGACAGGTCCTCGCTCACCTGCTCATAGCTGCGGTGGAGGGGGGGAGAAAATCTTAAGGTGGAACATCTTGAAATCATGACTAATCCATTAATTTTGAACTACAAGTCTTGTATTTGACAATAAGAAAAACTTATCTCCCTACTGTATAACCAGCAGTCTCCCCAGACATTTTCAGGGGAGAGGTGCACCCTACTCGATTGGTGCCGCTCTGCAAATCAGCAAGTCTTCAAAAACCCTAACCCTAACCCTCCCTAACTCTTATACAGTGTCACTAGCACCTGCCCCAAACTCACACGTCTGTCTGTGTCATCTGCTTGTTTTCCTGTTCAGTCTTTTTCTTCTCCCTGGAGTTGTAGCTGTGAGCGCAGGACTTCCAGAAACTGAACTTGTCCTCGTCAAGCTCGGCTCCATCAGGGATGTCTAACCCTCCATCCACCATGTCCTGACTGGAGTAGGTCTTCTCACCGTATGCCACACGGACCTGGGAGGGAGGGAATAATCATTGAATGGATGAATGAATGAGTGAGTGAATTGATGGATACATGCACATCAACCATCCCAACAACACACACAACCAACCAACCAACCACAACAACTTAAGCACTCATTACAAATAAAACAGTCATCCTACCAATTAACCAACAAACTGACCAACCAACCACCCATCCACTCACCTTGGTGACAATGCGGCACTTCCAGCACCAGCACAGGTACCTCCCCAGCATGTAGATGTAGTGAAACACGACCAGCGGTGGCGGCAGGCTGTCACGCCGGTCCAGGTCGATAATCAGTTTGTATCGCTGGTACATCCAGATTTCCCGCGACTCATCCTGTACTCTCTGATATGTCTTACTGAAAACCCAAGAAGGAGGAGACTATCAATGGTTTCCATAGCAACAGTAACTATAGTGGCCCGACTTTCTTCTACTTTCGAGAAGATCCTTGATGAGCATGCACTCCTGCAGCATCTTCTAAAATAAGTACAAGTTCACATACCAAGTTTCCATAGCATCTCTTTCCATAGTAACTTTGAAAGTAAACATTGCTATTAACTCTTAACATGTGTTAAGACCTCGAGTTACAAACAATGAGTGAATAACTTTGCTTTGACACAACAACTCTATGCACATATACATGTACTACTGGATGTTAAACTATAAAGGACACACCCACCACTCAAGGCAACCCCAACTTCATGACTAAGTCTTGAAGCACTGACTGCCTTTTTTGTCTTCTGAAGAAAGCAAACCAACTTACCTAAACATAGCGAAGAGTACAGTGAGCAGGCCAAAGCGCACACAGATGAGGTAGAAGGTGAGGGAGAGGTAGAGGTACCAGTGCCCCTCACACGCGTCTGAAGTCTCCGCAGGACAGGTTGGCATGGTAACGTTGGGGGAGTACCAGCTGGGAGGCTGGTTGGGCGGAGGCACGACAATTAGGCCCTCACAGTTACCTGTACAGGTACAACAATGGACAGGTGTGTTACAGGTGTTACATTACAGGTGGGCATGGTAATGTTCAGTTCAATGATCAGGCCCTCACAGTTACCTGTACAGATGATAATGGAAAGGGTTGTTGCTGACAGGTACAATGCTTGGGAGAGGCATCCGAGTATACCCCACCTTCCAGGTAGCCGTATGGAGTGAGCCATACATGCTGGCAGGGTCTCCAGACCTGCATATGTTGTCCAAACAAAAGCAATGATACTCTCTGGTGTAGTTATTGTTAAAATATGTCAGATCATATATATATTAACTACATGTACATTCACTAGTACCTAGAAAGCTTTTAAGTTCAATCTGACCTTCCAGGTAGCCGTATGGAGTGAGCCAGACGTGCAGCCAGGGTCTCCACACCAGCATCTTCATCACATCACTGTCCAGCTCATGCCAGGGTTGGAGCAGGATCTGGGATACCACACCGTGGATGCACATAAACACAACCAGCAGCCGGAAAAACACCAGCAGGTCGATCTGGATCTGGAACAAAGGGAAAAAACATTGTCACAAAATTTAATGTGATCTCGAAAAGAGGAGGAAAAATCTGGATCAGTGTGATCATTATTGACAGTGGCATGGTTGCAGCAGGATCTGTGACAGCACGCCGTGGATGCACATAAACACAACGAGAAGACGGAAAAACACCAACAGGTCGATCTGGATCTGGAAAAGGGAAAAATCTGGATCAGTGGGATCACTGTGTTTCTATCCAGCTCATTTTTGTGATCTGTGGAGAGAAAGAAAGAGACATTGATGTACAAATGTACACTACCAGCAGTTAGAAAACACCAACAGGTCAATCTGGATCTGAGGGACACATGATCTGGATTTTTGGGATCACCGATGTGCATCAAAATCTGTGGAAGCACGGGAACAACACAAATAGCCAGAAGAATGTGAATCTGGAACAATGTGGGTCTGATATGCAGCTGGAAGAAAAAAAAAGCTGATCTACTTCTGCTAGCCTGTATTCAACTTCCTTTAATTTTCATCACAAAAAAATTACCATTTTCCTGAGCATGACCAGCCTGGGTCCGAGCAGCAGACTGTTGGGGGCGAAGACGTAGAGCAGCCGTAGGAAGAAGAAGAACACCATGATGGCCATCAGCAGCTTGGCGTCCTTCGGGTGAGCGAACCCCACCCGCGTCCCCACCACCTTCATGAAGAAGTGCGCCACCCAGAACACCACGATCAAGGTCGTTTCCATGTAGAGCCAGTAGTTGTACTCACGACTGGAGGACCGGCGAAACATCTGGGGAGAGGAAAAGGAAAACCAGAATTTCGAGAGTTATATTTTGCAATTAAAGCAATTATTATTATACACCATTTTTACCTTCACATACATGTAGTCTAGACCAACATACTACTGCTCTCTTTATTCTTACTCAAAACACATTCATATTATTTGGTGACCAGCCCCTCCAACTCTGTCCTACCGCTAAGTCTTGCTACATAATGTAATCCAACACCACAGGGTGTCTGCTACAGCACCAGCTACATGTACTAGTAACATGATGGTGATGGCTGTCTGGTCCAGCTCATTGACTTTACTTGTTTTGAGATGGAGAACTGAGCAAAAACACGTGACCAGCCCCCCAACTCTGTCCTGCCACTTGCTACATAATGTTCCCTACAGGACACTGGGACCACAATCTCACCTCCGCGTCCCTGTAGATGGTGCGGATGAGCTCGACAATGGAAGTCGTCATCCACAGACTGATGCCCACGTCCAGCAGGGCGCTCCCACAGCCAGGCAGCAGCCCGGAGAGCGACAACAGGAACAGGAATATCATGTAACACAGCTGCAGACAAACAAACAAACAAAAAAGGAGCAGTTAATTTACTCATCGATCATTAACCAAGGTTGTGATCAGGACATCATAGAACCAGCCATGGAGGTCCTGTGTAGAAGAACCATAAAGTACTGCTATCAGAGTGTTTAATATGCACATTTATGGTGACCAGCCCCTCAAAATCTGTCCTGCCACTTGCTACATAATGTACTAGTAACCCAACACCACAGGGTGTCTACTACAGCACTAGTTGCCATTGTGAAAGCTGTCTGATCCAGGTCATTGTCATTTGTTTGGAACAGAAACTGACCAAAAACAATAATGTTTGTCTTATGTGAACTCAAGATAATTTACATGATAAAATAGCCCAGCCTACCACGTGAGCCCAGTACTTGGTGATGGGAGCAGTCCACAGTGCCTTGATTCTGCGGAAGAAGTTGAGCATGCAGGTGTTGAGGGTGCAGTTGCACCTGTAGCCTGCACAGTAACGACAAGACGACTCACAACCTTCCTCCACCTGCCTCTCTACGTACGGATATACCTGGGGAGGGAGTAGACATTGAGCCCAACTTGTTTTCTGGTTACCTTAGCAAGTTGGCCATTCAATGCCAGTTCAGCAGTACTTACATGTATCATCAATACCCTTTCTACAATACATGTATGGGTACATCTCAGGATTATTACAATCAGCAGTGCTAATAAAAAATTCTCAGTTGTTACTGTAACATAGTTTAAATTTTGTGCATTAATAACTCTGCATAGAGGTCCATTGTCACTGATTCATCATTTATGTAAATTTCATTTCTGGCAGGGATGGTGTTCCTCTGTCAGCATGACAAGGACCACTTCTGTCATCCATCTGTAGTCACCTGTGTCCCCATGTGGCTGTAGAGTCCTGTTCTGGCGCCGAACAACTGGTCACAATGCAGGTGGGAGAGCAAAGCAGTGTTCACATGGGGCTGGCACTAGCCTGGCAGTACCCGTCTTGGGAGGGGTACATGTAGTTCTGACAGCAATGCCTTAAAGGTATTGTCACTTCAAACCTACCGGGCTCTGACTGATGCTGTTCTGGCTCTGCTGACTGCCCCGGAGGATCTCCCTCTTCCTCTGGGCCCTCCTCTGGTCCTCTGCACTCGGCCGCAGAAAACGGAAGTCGATGAACAGGAACATGGGGAAGATCAGGAAGGCACTCAGCAGGATCTGGAGACAAAAGATGGTTGTAATGAAAGTAAAGCTTTCAATTGGTTATTTAGTGAATTTTGTATGTTATCATGATAATACTTGTACATGTTGTACGTGACAGTGGTAGCCACCGCCAGCCTTGTTGCCGCCTGGCTACGACATGTTATGCCTTGTTGCATTGTCGATGAAGTAAAACAAAGTAAAACAAAGTGACTGAATGTTAAGTTCTCTGACGCCTCCCTTGAGCCTTTTGGTATTCTAGAAAGAAGAGCCTTTAGTTTTTTATAGATAATAAACAAACGTTTGTTTGTTTGTTTGCCAGCTGGGGAAGATGTTTGCCATCCTCTTCTTGATGGAAATCCCTTCCATGTACTTCCATTTTACCCATTTCTGACAGCAGGGGTGGGCGATGAACTTCTTACACTCAATATAGAATAAAAAACAAACGAACAAACCTTGAGCCAGCTGGGGAAGATGTTTGCCATCCTTTTCTTGACAGAAATCCCTCCCATGTACTTGCGCTTCACCCACTTCTGACAGCAGGGATGGGCGATGAACTTCTTACACTTGCTGTCGTACGCGACCTCGATCGCCGTCTTCACCTTCCAGTCCGGAACCATCTCGTTTAAGATGTCCGTCGCCTTCTTGGTGGACTCCTTGTACCCCATGTCTAAGACACCGACGGCCAGGTCTTCATACTCACTGTTGTAACAATTTTGACAAAAATTTTATTTCCAGCAACATTGAAGTAGTTCCTGGACAGATTTCATTTGGAATTCTTACGTTAAACAAAAATCACACAGTTGTGACATCATCACTAAAAAGCTTTAAGCAAATCCTGCAATTTAATGTGCAAAGATTAGATATAACAGGTCGTTCAATGTGATATAGCTCACTGTTGCGATGTGATATAGCTCACTGCGTGTCTGCGAAGCTGGTGTGTTATGCCGAAAGACGGTTATACGGGCTATACCGATACAGATACGTGTACATACGTGACGAGTGCGTGCATCTCCCTGCGCAGCGTGGCATCCTCCACGTACTTGGTGAGCGACATGTAGACCCGGCGGATGTACAGGGCTAGCGGGATGGGGTCCTCCGACTGCTCCCAGATCACACGCACCAACCGCTGCTTGTTTACCAGGATCGCCCAGAGCAACAGGTCCATCATCACCTGAGGGGAGGGGGGCATTTATGATTATCATAGTCAAGAATTTTCCAAGTCATTCTTTAATTTCAGTCTACCGCAGCACAACAGCACTGCTTTCTGTGTTGGCTTGCTTTTGACCAAATTGGAAAAACAACACCTTCTTCCAGACTTACATGTACACATTGTCAAGATCTATCATTATTGTTGTATGAGATTTTAAAAAAAGATGCCTTTTTCTAACCTCCACCCACCTTAGTTTTTTTCTGGAAGCTGAAGCACATGATGGCTGCCTTCTCCAGACTCGGCCGCTGCTTGTTCGGGCTCTCGTGGCAGAAGAAGTAAACGTCGACCTCTGCAAGTCTGCAGATTACCTTCTTAAGGGTCATCAGAAACTTCTCGGGGAGGACCCCAAAATCCTGCAACATGAAAAAAATGTAACCTCAATCAACATTTATTCACCAGGTTACATCTCTACATTGCTTTGAGAAACAGTATTTTCAAGAGTTTTGCGGTGCACATTCCTTTTAACATATAGTTTAAGGGCAGCAGATACATTGTACATGAACATGTATATGGCAGAATTATGTTAGCAAACATTATCAATAATAGTATCAAACAGTGTGTCTTTTCAAATTTAAAGCAAGCAGGAATTTGTTTTAGAGAAATCTGAACTCCTAGAAATTTAGAAAATTCTACAGTGTTTTACATTTTGTAATCCTCTGTGGCATGACAATATGTTCTTATTCTTAATCTTTATAGTTACTGTAAGATCAAGATATAGAATACACGTATTTACAAAAAATAACACTAGAGCTTAAAAATGCTGTACTTACAGGCAGGTTGTACCCCATGGCTCCAAACACTCCCTTGATAAACTCCCTGTCCTCTGCTTTCTGTCAACAAAAGGATAAGTTGTGTCAAAGGAAAAATTTGAAACTCATTAAATCATCCATGTCTTGTTCTACACCAAAAGATGGCATGATTTTGAAACTGTAGCCTCTATACCATACAGCTTTAAATAGTATATTTACATTACCTTAAGATGATTTTAAATACGTACCTGGTGTCCAACATTTGGGTGCGGCAAACTGTACTTTTTAGTGGACCAACTCCCTCAGCATGTATCTCTTTATTTGGTCAATTTCTACTCTTCCCGGACGCCTCCCAGAGCCTGGTAGAGGCTACAAAATGTATACTGTAAAAAAAAAAAAACTATAAATACCTCGAACAGTCTCCTGTATCTGTGCCTGGTCATGAAGTTTGCCGGGTCGAAGCCTTGAGACAAGAAAAGCTCCACAAACTCCTCCCGGTCCTTCTTCAGTAGAGCTTTCTCAAACAGCCGAGACGGGATCTGAGAAAAAAAACAATCATGTTCACTGATCTAATTCAAGTCTACCAACAGGGTCCTTTCAGTTTCAAACAGTCAAGTACAGGTGAGTTTACCTTGATGTACAGCCAGTACAGGTGACTTTACCTTGATGTTGTCGGGGAAATAAGGAGACTGGAAAATCTCGGAGAGCGCCAGGTCAGGTCTGTTCCACTGCAAGGTCAGCTGAAGGTCGCTCTGCACAACGTTGTCATCGGAAACATCTGCTTGGGCTGCAGACATTAAAAAAGGTAGAAAAAAAAAAGAAAAAAAATTAGTTCATGTGATAAAAACCAAAGCAAAGTCGAATGTACCATAATTTTCAACACAAATTGTTGGGAATTACAGTTCATCATTATTATGCTTCAGAATATCTCATATCTCGTCTTCATCCAAACCCAGAGCAGGTCATAAGGACAGAGATCAGGCTCAATAAATGGAAAACTTGAACATGGAAAATCATGCATCTTCATGTATAGAGCACAGTAAGGGGACCAGAGTGTCCTTCAAACGTACCTTTCAAGATGGCGGTGAGGATGTACTTATCCAGGTTCTCCAGGTCGTCATGGAAACTGTGCACCTCCAGGATGCTGAGGAACACCTGGTCCTCCTGATGGGGGGGGGGAGATGTGTGCAAGACTTGGTAATTTGATTTGTTTTATTGAAATTGTAGCAATACAATACATGTGGGTCAGGCAGCTGTTGCTGGTGTCATGTCCCACACATAGAAACATATACACGACAGAACGATGCTCATTTTTACTTGAGTTTCATGTAAGTGAGGAAAGTCGAGAAGTGCCTTTCCCAAGGGCACAAGATCGTGGCATGCCAGGACTCGAACCTGGGAGCTCTTGGTTCTGAGTCGAGCACTCTGCCGTTATGCCACACGATCCGTCAAGGTGTGCAAAACTTTGTCATAAAGATTTAAGACATAAAGTACCCGCATGACAAAACTTGTAGCTTAAACTCTGGAGGGAATTGCATCAATGCCAAGGAGCTTGTGACTCATCAGGCTCATCTTAAATATTTCAGAAATTGTTCTTAAGTTCAAGCTCAGATTAAATTTTAAAGAACCTGGTGTCAGATCAAGTTACCAATGAAATCATACAACTGTTACGGCTTACAGCTATGTGAGTGGTACTTTGGGAGTATACAAGAAGAATAGTGAGCGAGTGAGCTACATGTACATGTACGTGAGTGAGCTACATGAATGAGATTGAGTGAGCGTGTGAGTACTGTGCATGTGTGTGTGTGAGTGAGTGAGTGAGTGAGTGAATGAGTGAGTAAGTGAGTGAGTTACTGTGTGAGTGACTGAGTGATTGAGCGAGTGAACTGTTACTGCATTCACTTTTCCTGTTTAGTGATTTGCACAAAACTAAATTTTCAAACACTTATTACAGACTTATCTGCCCTTGACCTTTTGAAGGTTAAATCAACAGGATGAAGGTCACTCTGACCTTGATGGCATCGTTGACACAGTCGATGATGGACTCCTTCAGGTCCTGAACCTCCTCCTGAGACAGCTGGGGAAACGTCTTAAAGATCCGTCTGGACAGCTCCGCTCTTAAGTACTGCATCCAGTCTTCCTGGGCAGGTCTGCAGTAAAGACAGGGAGAAAAATCTTATAATATTGGGAAAAATGTCTTTTAGAAATTACCATTCCTTAGAACTGTCTTAGAAGTTCTCAAGTACTGCATCCAGTCTTCCTTGGCAGGTCTGAAGTAAGGCTGAGAGGAACATCTTAAAATGTCACTTGAGATGGATTTGATTCAAATACACATATTATGTAGTATGAAAGGCTAAGTACCACCAAATCCAGTCCCTCTGGGGAAGTCTGCTTTGAAGATAGAGAGGAATGCCTGTCTTAGCATGGTCTTAGACATGTCAGACTCTTATAGAAGTAACCATTCTTGACAGATTCCTTCTGTCCTGTAATAAAAAAAAAACTGACATTCCAAAGCCAAGTTTAATAAGGAAGAGTATTTTTATCGTCAATAATGTTTGAAATTGGGCATTTTTACATGGAATCGAATCAAACCCATCTCCTACATGTTTAAGGGTAAGTTTCCCAGTACAATGACCCTGAAGGACTGTACA
This sequence comes from Branchiostoma belcheri, assembly GCF_001625305.1. Lineage (NCBI taxonomy): Eukaryota > Metazoa > Chordata > Leptocardii > Amphioxiformes > Branchiostomatidae > Branchiostoma > Branchiostoma belcheri. The sequence goes on from NW_017804353.1 coordinate 3,391,147, forward strand.
GTATGTCCTCCCAATGTCATGCATGTCGTGGCTTACAATGTATAATATATCAACTCTTCTGTGTGAGCAAACCGGTTCAACTTTCACTATAGGAGTTCCACTAATGTCAACTATTTCACACGTCCCACAAGGAGGACTGAAAACCACGGACAAATAAAAAGATCTTCATTGTGTAAACAATACCGATCCCTTCTGTGTTTAACATGGACTTGCAAATATAGAATTAGATAGGAAGGGCTTGTGGCTAGGCTAGTGTCAGACAATGGCATCCAAAGTGCCCGAGGACACAAAATTATACAGCAAAGTTTGTAATTAAAACTACTTCAAGCATCTTTTGTGGTAACTTCAAATTGAAAACCTCTGACAAATCAAAGAAGCCGTAGGAATTTTGGCACATAGACGCATGACTGCTTATAGTACTATAGTCTCATCAGGAGTCAGCTTAAATGTTGTTTAAACATGCTTTTGGTATGCAAACCATTTCACAATCTTGTGTAAGGGAGCTTGAAAGTCCATTGGACAAATAGAAGGAACCTTAGAATGTAAACAAATACATCTCCTCTATGTTAACATAGCCCTGCGACTGTCAAATGGTTTTCAGACATTCACCAACAGAAGGCTGGGCATCCAAACTACAAGCTTTCAAATTGGCAAACTGCCTTCATGCACAAGGGAGAGTGAAAAGGAAACAGCCCTCAAGAGGCCACTGCAAACAATCTAATTCAAATTTGTTGGTGGTTGTTTTTTTCTTATTACATAAGTTGCTTGAAAACACTGTGAAATCAAAATTTCAAGACTGTTAGACAGCCTATGAATGTGACACACCTTAATACCCTTTTGGTAAGGTATTAGTACCATTACTTTGAAAATTTATTGCAGAGTCAAGGAAAGAAATGGGTGTAGCCTGCATGGCTGACACTGTGGCCCAACTCTTGCCTTGCCAGCAAAAATAGACCCAAAAGTCAACATTACCCAACCCTGTAGCTGGAGTGGTTTTTCCTTTGTAAGGCACCAGAGGGACAAGGCCATGACACTGGGCTTGTTTGGTGTCTCCAACGAATTTCACATCATTTAAACATTGTGTCAATATGAACTTGGTACTAAGAATATACACTATAGGTTATTCACCTTAGTTTTTGTCTTTTAATTTCTTCGGGATTGAAGCTTCTGGTTAAATGTATGTTGTGAATTTTACGTGACATTGACAATATAGGATTTTTATGATTTATAGTCAGCCTGTCTTTTAATAGATGACTTTGATGTATTTTTTACATTTTAATACATTTAATTTAATGTTATGATATAAGACAGAGTGGAATCAGAATTTAGAAGATTTGTCGGAAACAGTCCTTACCTTTCTTTAATCTCCTCATAAGCAAAGGCCAGTAGATCAGCTGCCTTGCCACTCCCCTTCAGTAGCAGCACAGGTGTCTCCTGCTGCACACACCCCCGTACATACTGTATACTGGCCGGCCCTCCCTGCACCAACACACACACCACAGGGTTCGCCTTCTTTCTGGAGGTTGTGCCCGGAAGAACTGGAAATAAAGATCAGGTACATGTACATTGTATAACAAGAAAGGTAATAATTGCAAAGCAAAAAAAATAAATAAAGTCATAATGTTTTTAACCTTCACATGATAGTTAATAAGCTACAGCTCTGTTTATTCTTAATTTCTCAAAATATTCAATTATATGATGACCAGACCCTCCAAGTCCTGCTACTTGCTACATAATGTAGCCCAACCCCACACGGTGGCAGACTACTAGGGAGCCGGCAAAAAGCGAGGTTCAGTCAGGCTACAGCACTAGTTACCATGGTGAGTATTTGAGAACCAATCTTTCCTTATTTACTATACATGTAGCCTTGTTACCAGACCTACTATAGCTCCTGAGTCCTACATCCTCTCTGCAAACATCTACATCTAATATTATAGGTCTGGCAACCAGGCTACTATACAAGTCATGTATATACGTGTACACATGTAGTGCTGATAACCAGAAGTGGGCCATACCATTGTAGACCTGGCGGGGTGATCTGTAGTGGTGCTGCAGCTGGAGGCGCAGGTCCTGCTCTGCGGTCCAGTTGTCGTTTGAGCCGTCGTCCACCACGATGAAGTGTGTGTGGTCAGGGTTCAGCTCCCACTGCTCCTTCATCTCATCCTGGACAACCCGCTGTGTGCCCATCAAATATAAATCGATCAATAATTGACCAATGAATCAATCATAAATTATGAAATAATCAGTGATTATCCATATTTTGGGACCTTTCACACTAAACTTCCTGTCTGAGCCCCAACATGACTAGCATTTGGAAAAAACAAAGGAAACACACATAAAGACACATTAATAAGTAAAATACATAATTCTATGCACCATTGACACCAATTTCTCCTTGCTGCCTAACCCCATAATCAATACAAAGCTGGTGCCAAATGACTACCTTAGCATGCTAAAGGTTAAAGACAAAGCTTTAAGTTGTACCCACCCATCTCGGCAGCATCTGAGCCACAGCACAGAACGGCAGGATCCCGACGGCCCGGAGCGTGGGTTGGTCGTCCTCTTCCTTCACCACGACGTACTCCCGCCGCGCTTTTTCCCGCTTCAGCGCATCTCCAACCAGCTTCCCCACGCCCAGGTTTGCCCCATTGGTGATCAGCCACATGTTGGTGGTGGAGGCAAGCTGGGGGGAGTAAAAAATGTAAATACTTTGATGGCCATTGGTACACTTTGGTATGTTCCAATGCCCCTATGTTCTGACACCCCTGTATTCCGACATTGGGTTAGGGTTGTTTGAACATACATGTTCGTTGAGTATAGCAGAATAAAGGGCAGTCAGATCCTAGGGTTGTAAGTAAGCAAATGTTCTGGCACTTCAAATCTGAAGCAACTCCAATCTTTGTTCTGATAATAGTCTGTGCCTTGCTGCACACTATTTTAGAGAGTGAATACTAGGTACAGTCAGATTCAAGTTTTCCTCCCTAACCACCTCCATTTCTATCCTAAGCCTTTTTTCGTTAAAATTCTACTTTTGTTTAGAACAAGAAGCAAGGTAACAAATGCATGATCATGGCATTACCATACCAGTGGCTATCTCATTCATTTATTTGTTTGTTCATCCGATCCAAACCTTGATCAGTCCCGTCTGTAGGGCGTCGTAAATTTTTCTCCGCTTCCAGAGGCTGAAGTAGTCCGGCTCGCAGTAGAGCGACAGGATGACCTTTGGCCTCTCGATCCGCCATGTTCGATGGAGGTGTTCGCTGATGACGTCCATGGAGGGGCAGTTCACCTTGTTCAGCAGCAAATATGGTCGACCCTGGGACAAACACAAACAGACAATCAAAACAGATTGAAAGTGTGTATGAGTTCTCTGAGTTGACAGAATGATATCTCTAAAGGCTTACATGAAGATGGAAAACCATGATTTTGAGTATATGAGGCTTTTGTATCCTTGCAGGAGAAATAGAACAGAAACCCTTGTAAGTCAGACTTTATCTTCTAAGTTGGAAATCACAAAATGAATCATGATACACACACTACTTACAGAATTTTTGTTTATGTATTACAATTTTTCACATACATGGAAGGCATGGTGGAAAAGTTGGTAACAAAGCCAACATGCTGACAAGGTCATACAAGTGCATTTCAGACTTAAAAAAAAACAGAAACGTACCTCCTCCCCGTATCGCAGTGGTAGCACCCCCTCCATGTATGACCCCTGGGGCAGCAGGAACTGTAGGGAGGTCGTTGACCCCTGGTTGTTCTGTTCCGCCAGAAAGTCGGCCAGCTCCATCTGAAGGTCGTCTTCCTCACTGTCCTCGCTGTCACTGCCACAGCACTGGGGAAGGGAAAACAACAGCTGTCAAACCTCAAGGTGACAGACTGGAGAAGGTAATATGCAGGGCTCAGAATACTTATTGGTTTCAGCAAACCTGCACTGGTGCAGGTGAGGTGCACTGGTGCAGGTAGCACTGAAAATTACCTGCAACAGCCAAATTTTACCTGCACTACCATTTAAGAAGTATGGATCATGTCTAAAACTATTCAGAAACCATTGCCAAATTTCTTTCCACATACACCTACATGTGTACATAAACCCAGTATGGACTGGTGTAGGTTTGGGGTAGATAGATATCAGAAACACCTAAATAGCTCCAATTTTACCTGTAATAACCAGTGGATACACAGATGATATTTTGAGCCCCAGAAATGGGTGACAACTCCTCATCAGATGGCAGGCCTTAGATTTATTTCATCACAGGACTTGAGTTAAAATGATTAAAAGTACCTAGCCTCAGTAAGGACATCCGTTATTTACATTGCGTCATTGACTTCGAGTGGTGTTGAGTGGCATCAAGAGGCTTAGTAGGGGACATGAGATCGAGAGGTCACAGGTTCGATCCCTCAGCTGGCATTACGCTGGCCATAAGCTCTCAGGGAGGATGCCAAATCCCGTCTATCTAAGATTATGTACTTACCTTCAGTTTGTTCTCCATCAGAGACTGGATTATTTCTGCCAGGTTAGTATCCCATCTGAGTTGTCAATGAAGTTAATCCTCTCTTGACTTCTTTGACTTTTGGGGAACAAATTTGGATGCTACATGTATATGTCAATACTATAAGGGTGACATGTCTAACACAGTGAGCTGCCTCCCACTACTACATAAGGCTTAGCACAAATATTAATAGTAGAAGAAGAGACAATACTTACTGTGAGATACTTAGATGCATGGTGTCTTTTCCAGAAGCATGGAAATCTTGTTTTTGTTCTGAACCGTGGCCTATGTGACAGCGTCCTATGCGCCGATGTCGGTGGTGCGTGAGTTCGTTCCTCCGCAGCCACCTCAGAGACCTTCAACCCATCGTCATCCGAGGAGTTGTCGTCGGAAGACACTTGTGGGAAACGTCCGACCATTTCAGCTCCTTGTAGGTCACAGGTCATAGGTCAGAAATGTCCAACCATTTCAGCTCCTTGTAGGTCACAGGTGATAGGGCAGGTCATTCAGCATTGCCCTACAACAGTAAAAAAAACAGCAGACCTGTAAATAATCTCAAAATTCAACATGCCAGTTTGGACAACTGGACGGCCCAATTCACACTAGTATGTTATAAACGGGGCATATCCATTCTCTAACCACTGTATTTTTGTGTAATTTTGAGGCTTCAAGTCTAATGGCTACACTAGCGACTTGCGTCATAATATGATATATATTACACAAGCAAGTTCGATTTCATGTTATATGAGCCATGGCATTGAATGTCAAATTGTCGTGCCACTAAGAAATTCCCTAATGAGTCCCGGTGACGCCATGTAGCGCACGACAATTTGACATTCAACGCTATGGCTCATATAACATGAAATCGAACTTGCTTGTGTAATATCAAGGACATTATACACAGTGTATAATGTCCTTGGTAATATATATTATGACGGTAGCGTAGCCATTAGACTTGAAGCCTCAAAATTCTACAAAAATACACTTGTTAGAGAAGGGTATGCGTGCATTACAATAAGAGAAGAATTTTGTGTGTCATCAAGTATGAAAGCATTTGCATTTGTTTGCAAATACTATTCGTGCTAACGTTAGGACTTAAGAAGAAAGTGACGCTATGTACTTTGGCATGAATAAGTCCAGGGTGGACTACCTAAGGAATGCGACACTGATGAGAGGATGTCAAAAACAGATTCACCTACTACCGGTATCTCCACTTACAGTCTATAAGTAATTATTTCTTTCGGCATTAAAGATTTTGACAGTATACAGAACTATATGTATGACAGTATCCAGCCGATTAGTTACCGGTAGCCTGTTAAATACTGTCTTGGTTACTTGGAGATTAGGTTTACCAGTGCTATAGTATTATAAAGTGAACAGCACTTACTAGTGGGACATTTCCGGTGGTCGATACTGCATGCACCGTCTTACGTCGCATCAAGTACATGATTGCACAGACTCCTGCGCAAAACGCGCTCTCTCCCAAGAAGCCAAAATATTCGTCGTAACGAATGTGGGCTTACACCGGAAGAAGAAGAAGAAGAAGAAGTATCAAAAGCGCGCCAAAAGTGCAGTGTTCCAACATGTTCAGGACATCACTACTGGCCGAATACGGCTCTGAAACTGAATTTATAGCAGAGGGAACTTTGTCGTTGATTAGCTGCACCCAGAAGTCCAGGCCAGGGCTAGCTCAGTTCTGTACAAATAGTTGTCGAGCTCTTCCGCAAACAAATGTTGGTTCCTTGATGTTTGGTCTATCCGATTTATATAAAGGGGTGTTAGCTTATTTTCAAGAAAACATGTTAGTCAAATTTAAAAATTACTACGTATGCATCTATTCCTAGTATTGAAAAAAGGCTATATGTCAAAATATTGGTGATTTGTATCTATCAAGGCACGAACATATATTGTGTTAGTTTCCATAAAATAACGCCCGTGATATGTCTCCCCTTACAAAAGTGGACTAACCTTTGAGGATTTAGGTCTCTACCACTCGTATGGGGGGTGTTTTATGTTTCATCGTCTTTAACATGAGGTCGTTAATCGACACTAGTAGTTGTTTAAATTTAGATTCAACAATAAAATTGATATAACTAAGATGTTTTTTATATTGAAATTGAAAAGTAAGACTTACTGTTGATATCAGAAGCTAACCATTTTGAACCATTCTCCCTTATAAAGACAGTGGGCCAATCCAAGCAGCTGCATGTTGCATTTGGGGAAACCAGCTTTCCCCAAATAAATAAATCTCTGACCCGACGCGATTTTCGACATTCTATAGCGTTTGAATCTATCCAAAACCATCACAGTCCGGTAGGTAAGACATTCATTTACCTTTCTACTAAACAGTTCGAGCTTATCGACAGGGAAACGTCACAAACTAAGCAAAGTGAAGTGTGTCCTGACCCAGATTATGTGTGACCTACATATTTTGTACATCTGAGATGGGGGGGGGGCGCTATATATAAAACAATTTGTATAATGAGTAAGTTGTAAATGACTAAAAGTCAAAGGCGAAAGTCTCTTCATGTTACGCCTTCTTGTGTACGGATGCTCAACTATGGATCCGATTGATACGCGAGGATGAGAGGATGAGACTCAGAGCCAACTTCTACTTTATTTCTTTGTTCTAGGATCTACATGTGGTAACGATCATTTCTAGCGCATGTGTAGGTGGGCAAGGCCCCTATGGTGTCTATTAAGTTTGCCTGATGAGAACTTAGTATCTACATGTACATCTATCTACATCTATAGGTTACTGAAGAATGCCCTCACGGGGCTTCACGTTCAGGTGATGTATCTGGATGTGTAACACTTTACTGTTTACATAACTTGTAAACTGCTTTTCTATCTACCATTTTTGTCTATCCATATTTTGTCTGCCTGTTGTTGTGACCTCGCTCAATGAACAGCTGTCACCAGGATCATTTGAGCATGCCATGATCAAATGAATAACAAAGGCTCAAACATACATATCTCTCAGCTTGTTGGGCAGCTGTGACTTTTGGGGCCTCAGGCATCGACTTGGAGGTATTAAAATCACTTGTCAATAATACTGGAGGATGAATTTAGGATAACAAATATTGTAACATGTATTACATAGAATCAAAGTGACCAAGTACGCTTAAAATAACAAATAATATATTTACAGAGAATGCATGACGTTGAATTAGAGTGCCGCGTGCCTGCGAAGCTGGTGTGTTACGCCGAAAGGCAGTTATACCAGCTATACAGATACAGATACAGATACAGATAGAGTGAAGTGAAGTAAACTATCTCTCTGAGCCTCATAGAAAAAGGAATGCAGATTCCATGCATTTACATAACTTTCCCCTCTGTGTAGGAATGGAGGAGCCAAGCTGTGGGTTTCCTGCTGACGACCTGCCTACAGAGTGTTCTGGGAATGAGATGGAAGATCTTGGGAACAAGATGGAACAACCTGGGAACGAGATTGAACAACAAGGTAATGAGATGGAACAACCTTGGAACAAGACTGAACACCTTGGGAATGAGATTGAACACCCTGGGATCAAGACTGAACACCCTGGGAATGAGATTGAACACCCTGTGGTCAAGAATAAAAACCCTGGGAATGAGATTGAACATCCTGGGAAGGAGATGGAACAAACTGAGACCGAGACTGAACACCCTGGGGTCAAGACTGAACATCCTGGGACCAAGACTGAACACCCTGGGAATGAGACGGAACACCCTGGGAATGAGATGGAACAACCTGAGACCGAGATGGAACAACCTGAGACCGAGATGGAACAACCTGGGAACGAGATTGAACACCCTGGGATCAAGACTGAACACCCTGGGAATGAGATTGAACACCCTGTGGTCAAGAATAAAAACCCTGGGAACGAGATTGAACACCCTGGGATCGAGACTGAACACCCTGGGAACGAGATTGAACATCCTGGGATCGAGACTGAACACCCTGGGAACCAGACTGAACAAAGTGGGGCTGAGACGAACCTCAGGAAGTACCTGGCATCAAACTCGGAAGGGCAGAACAACGGAGATATTCTGAGTAAGGAAATGCTTGGTGCAAACTCTACCCAGTCTGATGAACCCAACGTTTGTGGGGTGTGTGGATACAGGGCAGCCTACAAGTCTAACCTAACCATACATATGAGAACACATACAGGTGAGAAACCCTACAAGTGTGACCAATGTGACTATTCTGCTACACAGAAAGTCTGTTTAGATAAGCACATGGCTAAACACACTGGAGACAAACCCTACAAGTGTGGGGAGTGTGGATACGAGACAGTTAACAAGTATCACCTAAAAGTACATACCAGAATACATACAGGTGACAAACCCTATGCGTGTGGAGTGTGTACGTACAAGACAGCTTACAAGTGTAGCTTAAAAGCACATATCAGAACTCACACTGGTGACAAGCCCTTCAAATGTGACCAGTGTGACTTTTCTGCAGCACAGTAAAAGTAATCTAGACCGGCACATTGACT
>NW_017804353.1:3400182-3425511 GCF_001625305.1 Branchiostoma belcheri
AGCTATCCATACATATGGCAACACATACAGGTGAGAAACCCTACAAATGTGACCAGTGTGACTTTGCTTCCGCACAGAAAACAAATTTAGACCGGCACATTCTTACACACACGGGGGAGAAACCCTACATGTGTGGGGAGTGTGGATTCAGGACAGCTGGCAGGCAAAGCCTAACCATACATATGAGAAAACATACAGGTGAGAAACCCTACAAATGTGACAAGTGCGACTATTCTGCTACACAGAAAACCCACTTAGACCGGCACATAACTATGCACACCGGAGACAAACCCTTCACGTGTGGGGAGTGTGGGTACAGGACAGCTTACAACGCTCGCCTAACTATACACATGAGACAACATACAGGTGAGAAACCCTACAAATGTGACCAGTGTGATTATTCTGCTGCGCACACAAACACTTTAGCCCGACACATGGCTACCATACACAAGGGCGACAAACCTTACATGTGTTCCATGTGTGGATACAGGACGTCAGACAAGTCTGCACTAACTGTACATTTCAGAAGACACACTGGTGAGAGACCCTTCAAGTGTAATCAGTGTGACTACTCTGCTGCACAGAGAGCTGCTTTTGACCGACACATGGCCAGACACACCGGAGAGAAACCCTACATGTGTGGGGAGTGTGGGTACAGAACAATTGCCAGAGATAACCTAACTGTACATATGAGAACACATACAGGTGAGAGACCGTACAAATGTGACCGGTGTGACTTTTCTGGTAAACGGAAACGTGATTTGGACCAACACATGGCTTCTAAACACACTGGAGAGAAACCCTACTTGTGTGGCCGCGGAGAGTGTGGCTACAGGACTGCCATCAGGTCTAACCTAGCTACCCATATTGCTAGAAAACATGCAAGTGAGCACGAGAAACCCTACAAATGTAATGTGTGCAACTATTCTGCTGCATGGAAGTCTATTTTAGACACACACATGGTTAAACACACTGGAGTAAAACCCTACATGTGTGAGAAGTGTGGATACAGGACAACTACAAACTGTAACCTGTTAAAGCACATGAGATCAAAACATGCAGATGAGAATCCAGTACAAGATCAGCAGTGTGACTCTACAGTCTTCCCTGATCAGAACCAACTCATGGCTCCACACACTGAGATGGTTCAGGACAAGGACTTACCTGTGTTCACAATGTGAGAAAACATGAAGGAAAAGGTGTGAAATACCACAAAAAGGATGGTAACTCAGTCTCACCTGGATTGATCTAGTGATGATGATCGCAGTGATGATGATCGCAGGTTCTTCGTGTCCGAAGATTGTTTGTAGTTAGTACATCATTCAGCACTCACAGCATTTTTATGTGACGTCATTGGGACTCCAACAGGGAGGCAGGGGCAGCTGTGTGTATTTCTGTACACTTACATCAAGTTAGGAGACCCAGGAATGCCTGCTACCTGAAGCTAGTCTCTACTACCAGACTCCAATAGGTTGCTGGAAGAATAGTGGAAAATTTGCCAAATAGACTGACGTCAGAGGAGTTAGCCAGCCATAGAATTACTGTCTGGAACTAAACAGCTTGCAAGTTGCAATTTTATGGCTCAACTCCTCTGGAATGTTATTCAACCTATTTATATAATATGTTACTACTGGTACTACTTTTTTTTACTACAGTCTGATAAAGACTACTGTATTAAGTGTTTTTAGACATCTAGAGACCTTGTACCCTCTGAAATACTGACTTTATGAATAATAGGAATAGTTTAATAATGTGAATAGTTTAACAAAGATGCCAGAATAATATATTAGAACAACTTGATGCTAAACTAAAACCTAGGTTAGAGTGTATATTATATGCTTGAACAAACAAACTAATCTTTAAGTAAGTCATATATGCTTGATCTACAATCCATTGTAATATAAATCAAGCACACCAATATTGTATCATACATGGCACTCATGGCATTTGGCATCTTTTTGCTTCATTGAAGTAGAAAATGAGTAGCCTCTACCAGGCTTCGGGAAGCGGCTGGAATGAGTAGAAATCAGCCAAATAGAGAGGTAGCATGCCAAGGGAGTTGGTCTGCTGGTGAGAACAGTTTGCCGATTTCTACTCTTTCCAGCCACCTCCCGAAGCCTGGTAGAGGCTAAAAAATAAGTGAAAGTGCTGTACAGAAGTAATCACTAATACTGATGCATGTGAGATATTGTTGTGTTACTTTCGTTATGTTAGTTATAATCAATACAATTCATGTATATATCTCTCCAATGTTGATTGAATAAATAGGTAACATTAGTATGTGAGAATTTGGTGCATAATTATTGTGTAACAGTTAGTAACATTAGTTAAGTGTAAGGAAAGTAGATACAGAACTCTTTCTGGACGTTCCTCCCCGACGTTTTGAAATGGAACATTCCAGAAGGGGCAGGAAGAGCCTTTTGCTATTTGGGGTGACAGCTGTCAAGACCCCATAGACTTAAACTGTTTGCACTGTTACTTTATTGCTGTTCCCTGGATGGTCAGCATGAAGAGCTGCATATTTTTGGCGTTGGTCGGACTGACCACTTTGACCACTGTGCACGTGTATGCATATGGTGGGTAAAATTGTGTATTTACATTAACATATGTTACCAAAATTTAATCCCTGAGCCCTTATTGGAAAAAAGCCATCCCGACTGTTTTACCAAACGTTTCAAATATCAATTTTATCAAACCCATTATATTCATAATTTTGTCTTCAGAGATAATGTGTGAAACCCAAGATCTTGGTAGATAATTAACGGAGGGGGGGGGGGCTAAATTCGCCACTGTACCGTAAATTCGCCATTTAATGTTTCCATTCTTGAGGTGGAAAGGTACAGCGTTAAGGTAACTTTAACAATAAGATTCAGAAAAAAAGGGCAAATTTACGGCCCATTACAGAATTAACTTGAACCTAGTTTCTCTCTAGTTGACGAGTACACGGACACGCTGACGGGGTGCCAGTGCTGGTTCGACAGTTCCCGGTGGGACTGTGCCTGCTGCCGCCCGGGCGGGTGTCAGTGTTACACCCCCCAGCCGCACCGCTGTATCCCGTGCGGCACCGACTGTGGCGACTACCCCTTGTGTAGGTACAACTTCGTGTCCTCCTGTGCAGGCCTCCGGGCGGGTGGGAGTTTTGATACTGCGTTTTGTAGAATTTTTAAGGCGTTCTTTTAATTGCCGGCCATCTCATCTACAACCATTCGCCTGCACAGGAGGCTACAACTTCGTGTCCTCCTCTGATTTGTGCAATATACACGCCGATTTTGACATATTCTATTCTAGAGAAATTCTTCGCTTCTTCTCGAGTCACTACTTCACTATGATATACTCTCCCGGTTCTAGTACTCCACATACCCCCTTATAAACGCTTTGTTATATACCACGTTGATGTCACATATGTACAGTATATCAAACATAGGGAACTGAGATGTAAAACGAAACACCCACATATTTTTAAACTAATGAGGATACAGGAGCATTACGTATATGGCGGAGGGGGCATCTAACAGGTGTTCTGGCTCCCATCACCCCCGGCCAGTGGACAGTCCCGAAGTATACTATCATTGTAACATGGTTGTCGTGTAAATATGTTACCTGCTCTTTATCACAAAGGAGAACAGTTATCAATTATATATTTTTTTACAGACGAACACTACGATTAAACAACAATTTATAGACCTTAGAGGATAGCAAGCTAGATGATAGAATAGCACAAAATAGTTCTTATGATATACACACAGAGGAGAATCTAGATATGTTGCTTAATGCAATGTCTTGAACACATATAGCTCTAGACATCTTAAGATCGATGAAGACATAGAAGAAGGTTTTTCAGACGTGTTTTCCAACAGTCCCCTGGGCCATAGACAATGGTGTTGAGCAGCACGTGGCCAGTTCGTGTCCGCAGTGCGTGTGGACTGTGATGACCATGTTCCAGTCCATCTCTATTCCATCTGGGTATGTATCCATATACTAGATAGAATTATAATCATACATGCAACAGTTACAACCGAAAACGTCCTTACGTTGTTACCTCCGGGGAAGGAGATATCCTTCCGCGAAAGGGTTACTAGTATGTAAGTGGTCGATGTTTTTGTGTTCGCAGCTGTAACTCACAGTGGGCTTGACCAATTTCTTTGGGTCTCAGTATATAAATTGCTATTGGGGTCCATGATGCGAATCGTTTTTTTTTTCTTCCCACTTGCTTCAATGCAGTGTACCGTTACTTATTATATTCACAAGTGTGTGTGTAAAAATACTGTACCGATACACACGTAAACACGTAGTGAATGAAAGAATATTGAGACAACACAATCACAGCAACACATATTATGGTCCTACCGTGACTAACAAATACGTATTTCACGTTGTTTATTTTCAGTTTCGTCACCAAAACCTACAGTCCATCAGACGAAGATCTGATCAACCCAGAGCGAGGCTGGTGGAAATTTAAGGCCGTCCACGCCTCGGACTACCATGTCCTACCGGTGATGGGTTTTGCAGTAGAATTTCCATTTCGTAGAGAGATAGAGAGGCAATATGGTGCACAATAAGCTCTTAGTTCGTTTGTTTGTTTGTTTGTTTGTTTGTTTGTTTGTTTGTTTGTTTGGATCTTTGTTTATCAGAGAAGCCCAAATCGGCCTGTAGAATAAAGGACATGTGATCTTAAAGACACAGGTCAAAGTTGCCCGGAAGTCTATACCATCTGTCATCTCCTCCGTCTAAAGGCGATAACACGTCTGAAGGGTCAGCATAAAACATGATAAATCCAAGGCACATTTAGGTTGGTATTGAGTAGTTCGCCAGGGAAAGTTGCTTTTGCTCCGCCCCAACCACGATAAGACTGGATACCAGGTTTACCGTGGCCGACAAGAACAAAATTTTACACCGCAACTTTTGGTGTTTTACACCGCAACTTTTGGTGTTTTACACTGCAACTTTTGGTGTTTTACACTGCAACTTTTGGTGTTTTACACTGCACCTTTTGCTGTGTTTTATACTGCAACTTTTGCTGTGTGGAAAACTTACACCCCTCCCCTTTTATAATGGACGGTCCCCCTGTCAGGTCAAAGGTGACAAAGATGCCGGCGGCCTGAGAGTCACAGTGTCGTGCTGTGACTGAGTGTGAGACATCAACAGAATGGGATCTTAAGAAATTGATCAAGCTGTGAATAAATTGATGATTTATAATTCTGTCTGTTCTTCTTTGTGTTCTAACTTTACTATACTTACACAACACTGTATTGCCTCCATGATGACAGTTTATAAATTAGTAATTGACTAATTAACATTGATTAGATGTCTTATTAACTATAAATATTGTATACAATATTATTCTACATTTGTATACGAGCGATCGCTGTTTTTGTTTACATTATACGCATGCAAATTATTTGAAGACATATGCAAATTCTTGGTAGGCAAATCAGCCAACTGGCACCCACTTTTTGCCTACGGTGACGTCATGGCGATCGCTCGTATTGTTCCCTAATGATCGATAACTTACCTGAGTCAAGAGTCAACACTTCATAATTGAAAATAAGTCTTTATTGCTTCATAGTACCAAGTGGTGCCACATTTGACTCCAATAGGCCCAATATTTACTCATCAAATTATTAGCGACCTTGCGAGTCCGAATTCTCTAGCTGGAAAATGTCACGTGACTCAAAGGCCTTTAGAAAAAAACTAACGTCACAACGTAGCCAAGCTTTTCCTCTAAAAAACTTATGCACGAAAAGGATAACTCAGTCGACGTAGTTTGCATGCCATCGTTGTCACCTTTGACCTGACAGGGGGACCGTCCATTATAAAAGGGGAGGGGTGTAAGTTTTCCACACAGCAAAAGTTGCAGTGTAAAACACAGCAAACGTTGCAGTGTAAAACACAGCAAACGTTGCAGTGTAAAACACAGCAAAAGTTGCAGTGTAAAACACAGCAAAAGTTGCAGTGTAAAACACCCAAAGTTGCAGTGTAAAACACCCAAAGTTGCAGTGTAAAACACCAAAAGTTGCAGTGTAAAACACCAAAAGTTGCAGTGTAAAACACCAAAAGTTGCGGTGTAAAATTTTGTTCTTGTCGGCCACGGTACAGGTTACTTTTCATGCTAACACCGAACATTGTTGTCAGGTCTCCCGGCTTCAGACGTTCCGGAGCGAGGGTCACACCCTGATCTTCCGGTACTACGTCCTGGACCTGTTCGTCCACTCGGACATCAGCTCCGCCTTCCTGGCCAACCTGCAGGCGGACCTGAACAACGTCCGGGCGGCTGGAGTCAAGATCGTCCCCCGCTTCTGTTACACGCTCACGGCGGTAGGTGATGGCATGGGTCATTGTTATGTTGTTTATACTCGACAATTAAAGGAATAAACCCATCATTTTTCACTTTCTCATTCAATGTTACTTTAAATGAAACATTGACTAGTAACCTGAGTAGAAAGGTAACATCTGCAAAGCAAATGCATAATGTTTACCTTGGCATATCTGCTCTGTTACTTCTTACTCAAACACATTCATTTAATGATATGGTCAGACAGGCGTCTAAATCCCTCCTGCTATGAAATTGCGACATGATATAACCCAACACTAGTTACTATGGTGACAGACGTCTGGTTGTCATTGGCCATATTTATTTGGAAAAAAAGAAGAAACAGAGCAAAAACAACATGTTTTCCTTCAGTAAACGTAAATATTGAAGGCTTTGTTTACATTTTAGGGCGACTCTACTGACGCCCCCTTACCCCAAGCACTGCGTCACGTGGCCCAGCTGAAGCCATTTCTTCAGGCCAATGGTGACGTCATCGGTGCGGTACAGACGGGCTTCATTGGAACATGGGGTGGGTATTTCATACTTATCATATAATATCCTCCAATAAACACTGTCCCATATTTATATTTGCTGAAACGTTGTTTGCATGCTGCAAAAGCGCCCTTATGCTAGGAAAATCAACTAACGTTAGTACAAACTTTCACAATATCACGGAACTCGCAACATGAACATTACATGTACAAGTGCTTCTTGTACCTTAGAGATTTGCTAACCGCAGTTCCACCTTTCCTGTCTCCAATAGGTGAGGGGTATTACAGCGACAACTACAGCACGCTGAACAGTGTGGGAAACCCTATCATAGTAACAGATGACGACTGGGCCAAACGTGCCACACTGTTGGATGCGGTCCTGGATGCGGTCCCAAACGACAGGTCAAGCTTTACATCGTATAAAATCGGATGAAACTCTAATCTACGAGTAGGTTCAGTGTTAACGTCCCTAAGATTAACACAGTTTTCCTCAAAACAAAATTTTACTAATTTGGAGGAAGGTTGGCGACAGTGGTCGTTGAAAATTTCATCCATGTGTGCCCTTGTGTTGGAATAAACTTAACATCGTACTACCAATACAGGTGGACTTCCATGATAATTGGAGGAAGGTTATTATTAAGGTAAAATTTAAATGCTTTCGATTTTCCCTCCGAAGAAATATCCTTTAAGTTCCGCACATATTTCTAGTACATGTATCTCCAAAAACTATTCAAAGTAGTCAAGCGGTATGGCTAGATCATTGGGTTAATATTCCCTTTATACATCAACACGTATTTGTACAATGTAGAATGGTCCAGATACGGTACATGAAGTACAAACGGAGGTTTACCGGTGATGACTCCCCATTGACTGAATCAGAGGCTCGCAGTGGATCCAAAAAAGCTCGCATTGGTACGAGTACCCATTTTTTTCTATTCAGTTTTAATCCTTTTGAGCCACTGTTTTCTTGCATTGCTGATGTTACAAATTACCAGAGATGGTGTGTAAATACTCTCAGTAGCTCTAGTGCCACTCTTCTTTATCCAGGTCATCACAATGACTGTTTTCTGGCCAGCGACAGAGACTGGGGAACGTTCCAAGACCTGAGCGCGGACTACCCCTACCTGTCAGCGGACACCAGGTACACTGTCATGGGCGGAGAGACCTGCAACTACAACCCTCCACGGTATGTACGCGATTGTGGGATAAAAAGATGCTGTCGCTTTCCATGGGACAGAGAAGATATCGGTACCATCTGAGGTGGCAAATTCTCATTATGGTTTTTAAAAAGAAGGGTGTCTGTGGAATAAATTTTAATATAATAGCCGTTGCAGATTGGTAGCTTTGACCTTGCTGTCTGGCCTTGAACTTTGCATTATAAGTGCAAAAGGATGCGGTCCAGATGGCAACGGCAATCATATTGAAGTATATTCCACAGACACCCTACTTTTCAAAACCATATGTGAAAATTTGCGGGTCTGGCCCATGGACAAATAGGCTTAACAAGTACTAACAGATCCACATCCTGACTAATGTAACAGATTTAAATTTGTAGTTTTCATCTCTCGAGATTGAAGGATGTCTACTGATGTTTTCCTCATCATTTGCCCTGTACATCCTGTACTGTCACGGTCCAGGTCGTCTTGTGACACAGCCGAGCGGGAGTTGGCTCTCTTCCACTGGTCCTACCTGAACCCCACCTTCAAGCAAGATGTCACAGACGAGTGGAAGCAACAAGGCTGTTACGATAGGTACGGGATCGTTAATCTTGTCTCTCTAACGTGGACATAATTGCTTATCAACCCTTTGATTAGCAGATTCTCAGAATGGGGCTAGTAAAGTTTGGCTGATTATTAGCCTGAATAAAGCTATATGCATGTTATTCACACAGCGCCAAGTAGGTATTGGTCACATAAATTGACCGCATGATATGCAACATTTAGGTCATTATGTTTGTTTGCTTTCTGAGGCAAAAAAGACGAAGCGAAAACGACATTTTGGGCTATAGATGCAACTGCTGCCCGCTAGAACTCATGACTGCACTACTATAATGTTTCGTGTAAGTGTAAGGGTATGTCAAGGTCAAAGACGAAGACATGGTAGCTTAAAGTGACCTCAGTCTCGATGGGTGACCCTTACAAGTTCGTAAGATGGCCGCCGATGTTGTAGATGTACGTACCCGGGACAAATGACACAGGAGCCAGAGCTACATAGTGACGTGACTGTATTCTCTTCTCTCTCAAACGGGAACTCTGCTGAACTGTTCTAACTACAAGAGTACTCGGGCTTTTATATAGTTTGCCCGCCTACACACAGGTTTCTTGGAACAAGTTGGATTCTTCGTATATCAGTCATCGTGAGTCATATCCTCTCCCTTTCTTAAGACGTTACTGGTCAGCCCCTTGTATCCCCAAATATGGTTATGGTCAAGCAGTCGGGCTTAGACCCCATGGGAGGTTAGGCCATTACTGGTGTCACTCAAAGGTCGCCTACACTTTCTCAGAAGACAGGAGGGTTACAATGACTCACGGTTGCACCAGGAATTTGTACAAAAGTGTAACAGAAACTAATATTATATATATAGCAAAAACTATAACATATCAGGTCAGAGCACCCTATTACATGCTCCCCTTTCAAAATGGAGCCGCAAAAACTATAACATATCAGGTCAGAGCACCCTATTACATAAGGGTGTTGTTTATAGTGTTACAGCAGCGGTAAGTTGTGATGTATGAAAAGTCATGTATACAGCCATGACTAGTAGTAGGGATTTAAAAAAAATACATTTTTGCCGTGAAGAATCGGCCGGCATCTCGGTTACCGGTTGGAGCTGGTGTCCGGTACGTACCGCAGCGCGGTGCCGCAGGGAGGGACGTTCTGCGGCCGGCTGGAGATCAGGAATGTCGGGTACGCCGCGCCCTTCAACCCGCGGGACGTCAGAATCGTCCTGCAGCAGGACGGGTGAGACTTTTTAAAATTTAAAAGTTTCTTTCTTTTTACCAACAAAGCTAAAATCACTGTACCCATATCCCGATGTTTATAAACGGTAATAGCAAACCTGAAGATGTTGGCAATAATCCTCACCTAATGATGTTTCAAACTGAGAAGAAGGTTGGAGTGTTCGGTACTGTATCGGTCAAAAAAGCCTGTGATTCTTTTGGCATCCAAACACCTGCCTTACTGACATTGCATATGTACACAAGGGTGTGCTAGGGTAACTAGAACGTCACATCTGATGACGATAGTCTTTAATCATGCAGTATTTCAACATTGTTGTTTCTGCGGACAGCGTCATCGTGACGTCACTGATGGTGACAGGTGTAGACCCACGTGACTGGCATCCGGGTACTTTGCACACTGTCCCCATCTCTGTGCAGTTGCCTAGCAACGTGACGCCAGGAAGCTATCAGGTCAGAACAGACTTCGACCTGTACTTAATGTCAAATTCTGTTTATTCATATTGGGAGATATTTCGACGAAAATAGCTCAATGTAATTAGTAACATGACAACTTGTCAGAGACAACGTCCGGCTTTTAACTATAGCTAGACTATATTAATGGCACATACCGTATATTCGACTGTAGTAATTTGTGTACAATGTACACTATAGAGTTCCTGGAGTAGCAGAGAGACTACGTGTCTTAAAAAACTTCCCACCCTTCGTTCTCCTCTAGGCTGTGGCTGTATAACGGCATTTGGGTGTTGTTTCAAGTCATGAAGTGATTTTACAAATGGATCCTGTGACGTTCGCAGGTGTTCCTGTGGCTGTCTGACCCCAGTCCGACCATCTCAGACCGGGCGGAGTTCAGCATCCTGCTGGCGAACACCGGAGTACCGGACCCCCTCACCGGCCTCAACAACCTCGGGCATACACTGCAGGTACTCTTATTTATTTGCTTGTTTGTTTGTTTGTTTGTTTGTTTGTTTGTTTTTTTGTTTATAAGCATATAACCAAAGTATAATCTGCAGAATTCAACCGTTTCCCCTTTTTTATTTTTTTTTTAGATCTGGTACCATATAATTTAGATAGAGTAGTTTTGATAGAGTTGTAGTCTAGGCTCATAATTATAACAAAAACTGTCTTGTCGATTCTGCAGGTGGAGCCGACTGGGTCCCACTCGTCTTGCTGACGCAGGTGACTGTCTTTCAGACTGTCTTTCAGACGACATTCCTTCGGAGACATCCGTGTCAGTACATCCGAAGCACTCATACTGATCAGTGAAAGAGAATAAAAAAATCTTACTATCATTAACAGTTATGTATTGTATCTCTTTTTGTTTCTAATGAATAGAACACACAATAACGCAGAACACATGCGCCCGATTAACCCTATAAAACAATGGAAAATGTGTGTATGAACAGTTGAACACTAACCCTTTAGTTCTAAGTACTAATTGAAATAACCCAAATGACCCTGTCTGTCACATACGTCATGCAATCATTGCACGACCGCAAACCGAGGGCATTGTTGGAATAGTTGTGCATACGTATGCTGCCATTCAGCTATTTTGTTACTGTAAAGACTAAACACTGTCTTAGATCCTTGTCAGTGGTTGGTTCTGTCACAGCCTGCCTGAAAGGTCTACGGCATGAAAATCCGACGACGACCTACCTACGACGAATTCGTCCGCTACTAGCCGTAGGGTCTTTATTCGTCCTTCAACTTTAAAGGCCAAAGGACTTTGAGAGGTTCGTGACTCTGTGAGTGTCCCTTTGACCTACAATGTAACTGTGACGACTGGGTGACGCGTTTCCCTCAACTTTGAGGACTTTGACAAGCACTTAACAAGTCGTGACTGTACCTGTGCCGCTGTGACGTAACTGTGACGAGATCTTGACGCCTTTTGCTAACAATGCAATTGATTGCTTGTTAGAAATGTTTGATATTTCAAAAAGGATGTGACTACGTTTTTCTCAACATACTAGTACTGCACAAATCAATAAGTTACAGTATACCGGATGGCCCATATCACACTAAAAATACTCACACGAACGGCCCAGAATCCGCCTACACACGCCCTAACAAATGGGAAAACATTCCGACCTATCTACGTGTTTTCCAAACGTCCGCTGATAACGTGTGTAAATACCTTAAGCAATTCGAGCCAGGTGAGTTTGCACAAGCTAACGTTACTCTGCGTCGCTGTGTATTGTGGAGTTGAAATAAAAGCACATACCTTAAAATAACCTGTTCACCCGTGCACTGTAACAATACAAGCAGGTTTACGCTATTGGAAATTAAATTCTAAAGCGCATAAACTTATCAGAACAAAGCACGCGTCAAAGCGAAGTCTCCATTCTTTATCAACCGATAGGAGTCTGTGTGTTTTGTCTTTAACACTACCCATACATTCTTCTCATTATTTACCATCACTCATAGATACTCGTAGATAGCATATAAAGCACAGCGGATCGTAGGTGACGGCGCACTTTGGCGGCAAAATGTCTCTCAGCGGGTTGGTATTCTCTCTCCTCCTCTCTGTTCTGGTGACAGAATGTTTGTCGTGTTCTCCGCCGATGAACTGGAGCCATCAGACGGTCGAGCAGCGCGCGGCCATGGCGCACAGGATCGTGTACGCGACCGACGTCGGGCATCAGAACGTGGTTCTCAACCCGCTCGGCGCGTCCTACGACGGGCAGTTTGACGTGCACTGTGTGCTGAAGGTGCGTTGTTGCCATATTTTTTTCTATTCCACATTTATTACAAGACATGACGACGGCACTGTCAAGTATTTTTAACTTATTTTTATGCCGCCACCAACGCAGACAAACGCATGAACGGACGGCAGACGTACCTGTTGTTCCATTGCTTCATTCACATATAGGAACATTTCAAAAATAATGAAGTACTTCATATACTTTTTCTTTGTACTTTGGCCAGGCATGAATCTTCGTTTTATGTGCATTAGTCTTTCAGACATTTTGTCATATACGTATATATGAATGTGTTTGATTAAGAATTAACAGAGCAGACCTTATGCGAAGGTAAACATTATGCATTTGCTTTGCAAATGTTACCTTTCTAGTTAAATATCAACAATCAGGATTCAGAGCCAGTAGACCCCATCACTTAGAGGATATATCTGTTGTGTTTGTAGGGAGAAGAATTCCAGTCCAACCCGGTGTCTGTGGCAGACATGGGCATCATCCCGCACCTGTGCACGGCTCACACCGTGAAGGAGGGCCGCTCGTACTTCCTGTTCCTCATGGGCAGCGAGGAGGAAGTCGTCACCGTGCACGAGGTCAACTACGAGATCGGGGTCTTCGATGATCTCGACGGGTATCGCGACATCTTCGATCGCGAGTTCGAATTTTACAGCAGGTAATCATCATTATTGGTCGACCGTATTGGTCGGGGTTATACGCCCCTTACGAGGTGACATACCCTTTCGTTAGCTTAATACAAGACAGGGTTCACCAGGCCTCCGTCCAGGTGATGATGTAAATAACAAGCAATTAAAGTTACAGACTTCATACTTGGTCATAGATAAGAATTTTTGTGTCTTCTGATATGACGAGGCAGTTGCATGCCCTTGGTTATAAACTAGTTATTGAAGCAACAGTAACGTCTGCATCAAAGAAATGTAGGTTTTTTTTTACTAGGGTATACGGGCTTTAGCTATTTCGGACCAGAACTTTCAAGGCCTGTTAGAAACTGAAATGGCAATGCCAGTGGTTAGAAAGAGTTATTGTGTTGACGTTTTTCACTTTTGCATTCTTTATAAATTTGTGATCTTCTTTTTTCACACAGGTGCCTTGGAGGGAACTCTCCAACCAGCAAAAATGCCAACACGCCCGTGGAACGTTAGCACGACAGCACATCCAATATACATTAACACCTATACAAATTACCACGACGACATGGCAACATGGAAAACAGTAACCGTAAAAGAACAGGATTTTGACAAATCTGTAATCAACATGCATGACACAAACTGTCTAATCGACGTGTATGAATAGCCATAGTGTTCATCATAGACATTTTGTGTTTGTGAAAGAAAATAACTACATATTATATTGTTTTAAGCGAAGCTTGCAATAAATGTGACGTTACGAATGGCGTGTGATGTGTCAGTACCTTATCTACTGTTATCTAAGCTTTAATAGATGCATCCAAACGGAATACATTTTCTGGACCTAATGTTTCCCGAATTTTCCTAAAGAAACCACTCCTTAGCTTCGGCAGCTACTTGTAATTTGGCCGTGGTAGCCAGCGACATTAGCGGAAATTACGGATGATGTCACCCAGGCTAAATTTGAAGATATTCAATGTAAAATACGCATGGCGGTGAAGCATCCGATGAGCAGGATGAGATGAGAAGCAGTTCCGCTAGGTGCCGCTCCTACCGGTCCGGGCGTGGTGGTTGTGGTCTTGGGCGTCTTTGTCGTTGTCTGCCCCGGGGTGACGTCACACCGGAACCGGCCCAAGGCCGCTTCAAATGTCTGCCGTTACAGAGGGGGAAAGAAATCCTGATATATATGTCTTTGCCTATACACAATTTGCCTTTTTATCCTTTACGATTATTTTTCCTTTACTTGATGTTGCATTAAGCCAATTTTCAATTCAGCATTTGATATTACTAGTATATGAAACATGTGGCATTGTTACGAAAGCATTTGGTAGATGGGGTCTTAACAGGAAGTATTATCAGTAAAAGCCATCCGCAACGAAAAAGTATTCATGCTAACTTAAGATAAGTTTTTATCTCCAGACTCACCTGTATGTTCTCGCTGGAGTATTCATACACCCCCTGCTGGTGGTTCACTTCGTCGATGTTGTAGTATCCGTCCGCCTCGTCGTACCACAGAAAGAGAAAGTAGTCCGCCCCCTCCCTGACCTCATGCGCGGTGCACTGGCCGCCGAACGGACTCGGGACGCCCATGTTCTGGACGTGGAAGGGCGACGCGGGCTGGCCGTCACCCTTCAGGACACAGCGGAGGGAGAACTGTGTCCAGTACGACACGCCGTTCGGGTGTCGGGTACGGTTGTAGTGGAGCTGGTCTGTCCCCACCACGATCCAGTCCGCGTTCTGTCAAACCAAATAAGTTCATGATTTCATTTAGTAAATCATCACATTTGAAGACATACACAAAGCATTAGTCACTTTTCTTTCAGTAGTATAATCCAATTCAGTACTGCATCAAAATCAAGAACCGGGGTACGTTGGGGTACCTGTACAAGTATCCATAGGCTTTGAGTCTTTTACAGGTATTCCAGCAAGATGGATTTTTGACACCGCTTCGTCAATGCATTGACCACTCAGGCGACAAGATATTCACTATATCAAGGGACAAAATAATCAAGTCTTGATTTGCTTGTTACCAGGAAAGTCTGCTAGTAACAGGTTAGTCGTTTCGCCAATGACGCACGTCTCGGGACTCAACTTCGCCAAAGTCTCTCACCTGAATACGGGTCTGTAGAGGAAGCGGTTTCCACCCTATCGGCTCCGAGCACGGCGAGACGGGACCGACGTGAACCATCAGAACAAAGAACGTCCCAAACACGACACTCACTGCCGCCGACATGACAACTTTCCCGTTTTCTTACCAAACCGTCTTCGGCAACCGCTTCCCAGAATATTCACGGGTCAAGTGACCAACTTATCAGCTGTTTGTTGGCATCGCACCCACGGCGTTTCCTTGACTACTTCCGCACATTGTCTCCTATATTAGTCATCGCAAGCGCGTTGCTAACCAAGTTTCAAGGAGCACTTTTTGTTGCTTTTCTAGTGATCAGCGGCCGCGGGGGTCCTTTTATAAACAGAGCATGCAGCAAAAGAAGATTGAGCGACTTGGATTTGACTAGACGTGGGAGTGACTGCATCTTAGTGTATCTAAGTACTTAGCATTTTTATTGTCATACCACTACTTTGTCTCAAAGACCATAATGATAATGGGTAGGGTTTTCAAGTTCGCAGCAGTACTAGTAGATGTGTGTCCAAATTCTAGACCAACGTTCAGTCACCATAATGATTGTGCACTGCTGTTCCTTCTTTTGTTGTTTTCTGTGTGATTTAACACGTCAATATTTTTCATCCTCGCTCCTCAACCTTGACCTTCACACCTTTACTATGGCTGACGAAGTGTTACTTTTTGCTCGGTTGTCTGGGAATGATGGGCCTAACGTTTCATTAATAGGGCACTGTGTCAGGAACGTCTTACGACAGGTTTGCGACAGTCGTAGATGTGTCGTAAAAAGTTCAGCTGTCTTGTGACGGAAAAGGTTATAGACGGCTAGCCTCACTAAAAATCCTACGACGCCTCTAACATTAAAACAACAACTACAACCAATAAAGCTAAATAGTTTGTCCTTCCACCACCACCCCACTAAATACTCTGGTTACCAGCACTCAAATAGGTTAACGGGGATGTGGGTATCAAAGTACAATCTAGAGAGGGTAAACAATTACAATTTAATTACAGGTTTATGGCTAGAGACGAACAAAGCACGCTTACGTTACTTATGGGTGGGTATTCAGGTAACAAAGTTTAAATCAGCACTAGGGCGACAAGGCGGAATAACATGTACAATTTAGGAGATACGTGCTGGCATAACAGTTGGTCTTGAGTATTAGACAGATTTCGACTTGAAATGCATAGTAAATAGTCGAATGATTTCTGTTTTCACGTCAGACATATCATCAATAGTATCTAAGTTATGCAATATTTTAGGACAGGGAAATTTACATGTTTACAGATATTTTCTTGGCGTCAGAAACACTGAGTACAAAGTATTATATTTTAACTTTGACGTCCAAACAGTATCAGAGACGGGTGTACATAGGGTACGAGCTAGCGGAAATAAGTGTCTATTCTTCTGTATCTTCAATTCATATAGCACAATCACGGTTATTATTATTCATCCAAACACCTGTACCATGGCATGTATCCGTAAAATATAGTTCACTAGGTAAATGTACATGTAGCTAAAACCATGGCATGGGAGATGTCGTCAAAGTGATTCCGAGTCTTCCTTGTCGAGGAAACTGGACGACTAGAGCAACATGGCGATGTTCGCTATGAAGAGGAAAGCTGCAGGTACTATGGCATGTAGGCTTATTTTCGTTGCGGCAGCGCCCCCTACACAGCCGTCCTTGTCACAGCAAGACACGCAGGAGAACACACTGTCTTCCAGCTTGCAGGCTGCGGGGTTGGCCCTCTTACCTGCAGAAAAGATGCAAGATGTTTGATACGTCTTCCATTCGTTCCATCTTCGTTGTTTATCATTTCTATGTGTTTGCCCAACTCATAAGTACCTTATACAGTGTTATACAGTGTTCCACATTATGTGTTATACGTTATAAGGAAGTCGAAAAATATTGATGAAGTTTTTTATCTGTAACTGACGAATGTGTGTTGTTCGTACAACTGTATTTCTCTCACCTGCATCACAAGCTTCCTGCGTGTCACAGACGTTCTTCCAGCCTTCACCTCTGTCTTTAAACTCTGGAAAAGGTTCACATACACACAACGTTGCAGACATTACCTTGGGTACTCTAAGCTGTCTGGGTACATTTTATTAGATTGCGATAGCATAATGCGACTTGGTGCCACCGTTGCCATGTTACTTTTCATAAAACATGCCACCCGCTAAAACAAGACCACCTCGGCTTCGAATTCTTGCATTCAAATGTAATGTAATGCATTAGCCACCATCACACATAACCTACACAAACTCATATGGGTGAACCAAAGTGTACTGGAGGTATATTGTACTGACATTATATAGTCAATATGTCATATGTCAGTATGCCATACGTATATACGTAGACATGTGCACCATGCAAAGGCGTGAGTTACATTTCATACTACCTAGTATATAGTTCAATGGGCACCAGAGAGTATCACACTTTCATTATCTGTTCGACCTTACCATGCACTGCTGAACTGCACATTTCATTAAATTCTCATTCTTTATTCTGTTGACTGCGGCAACCATGTACATGTACATGTACAATGCTATATACATGTACCGCCGGTTGCAGCTATTGTAGCAAACAACTATCCTTTATACCACCATTCTAGCTACTGTTTGCCACCAAAGCCACAATGTAAGCGTATAATTGTAGTCCCTACTGGAATGGGTGGTGACACAGAGCTGGTTGACAGAGCACGTGACCCACGGTTGCTCCAGGCATTGTGCCCTTGTACGCTCGTAGCCACACCAGGGACACTTCACAGCGTTACCTGCAGAGAGTAATGACCCCCCCCCCCCAAAGTACATAATTCTGTCAACTGGTTTGCTAGTTTGCAACATTCCCTAAACAGAGACATTTAGCCACACAAAGTGATCGTAAACAAGTCCAAACCAACAAAATTTAAGCAGTAACAATCAAGCAAATTCTGAGCTTGCCAAAAAATTACCCTACGAATAATTACATGAATGTATGTGGAACCCATAGGCGTCAATCTAGTATAGTATACCTTACAGTAAAGCAAAACATCAGCACCTTTTTGCAAGAGCCCGACCAGCAAAATAAGCCTTCTGAAAGGCGTGAATATTTGTCATCTCTGCTTAAGTTGAAGACTTAATTTTGTTAAATATACTAACGTAAACCCAGAGTGATAAAAAGGGGCACATTACCTGCAGGTATGCATGCCAGTACGACTACAACCACCGTGTAGAACAAACGCATCTTTGTATTGCTTCTCTCTTGCTATTCCTCGTTCGTCCAAATAACGATGTATGTACAGCTCACTGAATGATATAGTTCAATACACAATTTGGGTGTTAACCTGTCACATTGAATAAAATGCTTCGCTAGTCATTTGCGCTCTATGGAATTCTGACATTCTTTCATGGCTTGAATTGAACATTTCTGAAATATAAAAAAAAATGATAGCTTTGAAAACAGGCCCAATCATCGAAAGTTTGTTGACACGTAAAATTGTATGTTCTGGCGGCTCTTAGAAAAGGCTCAGCTGGTAACTACCGATAATTAGGATACGACGCATGAAGACTGAATATTTTATAAGGGGACTAATGAATGGCCCTCAGGCTAAGAGTACGGTGTTTATTTCCTGCTGGTCGAACAACGACGTAATAGCGAACTGCAACAATGCACCTGTTATAAGTAATGATTAATATGCTTAAGAGTTGTAAGCAATGGTATGTACGCACAATATGCATATATGATGGCGTCGACATATATGTTAGATAAAAACAGAGGTTCAAAGCAATATTACTGCATAACATAGTTTTGATGATTATTGTACATGCATATATTCAGATAGACTAGGACTAGAATCTTTTCAGCATAAGGTGGTACAATTTTTAGCATGTACAATGAAATATTACTTTAAAATTTTACACACGATCATATTTGAATCAGGCGTGTTTTCTCTCAAAGCTTGTGCTTCATGTTTTTAATTTGTCTGAGATGTAATCACTTGCAGTTACGCTCTATTTCCACGTTAAAGCTGCTGACTGCCCAAAATGGGAATGTTTGTATGGATGACGTCACAGCTGCCATGCGTAGAATGGGCCTAAAACATTGCCCTGAAAATCCTTGCTTTCCTCGACAAGTTTGGAAATTTTGAGGGTAAGAAGGGAAAGGTAGGGTCTACACTTTCTCAGTTTGGTGAAAACGTGATCAGCTAAGCAGTTTGCCGTAACTTGTCGGACAGGTTTGAGCCGCTACATGGCAACGCCCCGGATGAACTGATGGGTAACTGAGATCAGAGGTAGGCCGTATTTTACTGTTGTTAACTCTTGTACCCCCGTAAGGACGTCATTGCAATTGTGACCTAAGCATTAATGGGCGCATTGTATCAACCAAGATAGGAATACTAACCAGCCATTCCATGGTATTAACCCTATTTATACCGGGCTTTGTGGTGCATCAAGCCTCCGCCAGTCCGCCCCTAATTAACTATAGAAAACCTGTTTTAACCATAGCATACAAACAAACATGACAGCATTCAACACTTGTTGCCCTAGTAGTACGAAAGAAACTAATAACTTTCTCAGAAAATTAATAAAACATAAGACAACTTTCTTTAAGATCTACATAAGTTGTATCGTAAACTCAAAGCACCCATCTTTCTGCAAGAAAACGAATGGAAATCTTAAAGAACATGGAAAGTTTCTCTATGCACAGGGTCACCTCGCTCCAATGGCTAGGCGCAGGGTCGCTTCGCCCCAGTGACAACCCTGAGTACCTGAGTAAAACATCTCGTGTGTCTACCTGATCACTATATGTTCTTTAAGAAGTGATGAAGAATTCACGCAAGCCCTAAATGTTAAAACGATGTGACTATACATGCCAAACATCTGAAAGCGAGACTTTTAGAAAAATGTGAAAGCAGCCTTTTTGACAAATGTGTGATTTGCCCTAGTTGCTCACTAGCTGTTAAATCATGCAGGAATTTCTCATTGTCCCTAAACTCTGACTGACTCCTTTTGTGTCGATCAAAAACATTCTGCTGCAGGTTTCAGATGATTGCGCAGTTCTGTATTTTTCACAAAATTTGAGATTTTCTACAAATTTGACAACGACGCTTTTCCATTTTATTGTCGTTACATCCACATAGATAGATGTAAATCCACATAGATACTCCTGTTAGTGTAATTAGTGAAATTAGCAGGGTACTAGGGTTCATTCAACTCCAGAGGTCATTTTGCGGGCGTGTTTTGTCTGGACTGCATGGACCTTACCCTTTCCTTGTCAAAATGCGAGATTTGTTTATATATTAACCAACCAATTCTCTTGACTAATCTCCACCACCACGAAGGCACTAGGTCTTTTAACCGTTGATACACTGGATCATCATGGAGTATGAAGATGTACTGCGGCAGTACCTCGGTGAGTTCGGCAGGTACCAGAAACTGGCAGCTGTGCTCATCATCCTGGTCGGTCCGTCTGTCGGCGCGACAATGCTCGCCCAGGCTTTTCTGGCGGCTACTCCCGGTCACCACTGCCGGCTCTACCAGAACAACTCTTCGGGCATGTATGGCCACCCCTCCGGTAGACTCAATGTCAGTGTTCCCATGGAAAACGTGGACGGTGCGTCGAGGTTCAGCTCGTGTTTGATGTACAACAGAAGTGGTGGAACAGCAACAGGGGATAACCTCACAGTAATATCGTGTATCCACGGCTGGGAGTACGACCAGAGCATATATCACAGCACTGTTGTCACAGAGGTAAGTTCGCCATATATAGTGCAAATTGTCGGTAGTTTGGAGTGGGGAATACGAAGGTCAAGTTCAATCATGGGAATTCTAGCTACTTTCTAAGATGCTGCAGCAGTAATTGCAGGTTTTATATGTCCTGAACTGTAGGTCAAGATACTCGAGGTACTAAAAGTAGGTCATACCAATGGTTGACCGTTCACAAACAGGGGGGAGGGGGGGGGGCAATGATAATAATGATAATACCTATTTCAGGAAACCATCTTGAGTGCAGGTGCGTTTAACCAAAATGCCCTGTTTTGCGCTGATTTTTTTTAGTAATGGTTAGATATGATTTGCATTTTCCCACAAGTACGACCTTGTGTGTGGGCGCCACTGGTTAAAGGAACTGGGTCAGTCCATCTTCATGGTGGGGATGTGCGCTGGGGGTCTAATCTCAGGAATGACATCGGACAGGTAAAAATGTTTCTTTTTTCTCTGGAAGAAAACAGAAACACAATGTTCTCACCGTCTGCCATGAAGGCATCTGGGATCATTGCACAAAAACATTTTACTTTGTACATTTTCAATTATATTGTGAACTAATATTGCTTCTTTACAATAGAAATCATTGTTACTTAAAGTTACAGTCAATAAAAGTAATCCCAATATTTCTATGTTTCGTCAGATTTGGACGCCGTCCAACGGTTCTAGCCTGCATCCTGCTGCAGCTGAGTTCTGGACTTGCTGCTGCCTTCACCAAAGATTTCATTGCCTTCGTTGTTCTCCGTCTGCTTGCCGGCGGCGCTGCCAACGGTCTCTTCTACGTCGGCTTACCACTCGGTATATTAAGTTTGATTCTCATGTCACTCCGTCCATTAGGACAGAAAGACTAAACACTTGACATTTGAATATTTCTTACACATATACACAAGTCTGTCACAATCTGCCTTCATTGATGATTGACGTGTTCCCACTTTTGTTGTCCAGCCTTAGAAGTTATCGGCTCGTCCAAGCGCAATGTGGTGGGAATGACGATCTCGATGAGCTTTATCGTTGGTTCAGTCGTTCTCGGAGGCCTTGCGTACTTTCTGCGGGATTGGTGGAGCCTTCAGCTGGCCCTGGCACTTTTATCAGCGCCGCTGCTCTCGTACTGGTGGTACGTTCATTTGAAACCTTGTATAATGCACAGCATAGTTGAAATGTCTCTTCGCTTGCTAGAAATTTTGTATCTAGGAAATCCAATCCTCTTACGAACTGTCACTTGTAGGCTTCTTCCCGAGTCTCCGCGATGGCTCCTGAGTAACAACCGGACCAAAGAAGCCAGAATCAGCATTCAGAAGGCTGCCAAGGTCAACAAGGTCACCATTCCGGATGATGTATACCATAAACTGACAAAACCGAAAGGCAAAGAACCTGGGGAAAAATCCAAGAAGTACAGTTTGATCGACCTGTTCCGAGGTCCTCGTCTGAGGATGAGTACAATAACGATGTCTTCAGTCTGGTAAGTGAGGGGTACAGCACACGTATATTAGTGATATTTACTCGCCTTCTTGTAAACACTTTTCTTTAATCAAAAAATGTCCACTGTGTACTTAAAAGGAAGGACTCAGCAACAATGATTTTAGATAGTTTGGATGAACAATATTTTGTGCGGAAGTGAAGATAGCTCATTTATGCAATTCAAAAATATCTAAAATTTAGAGACAGGGCGAACACATATATTATCATGATGAACAATAGTCCTATCTTGAAAAGTTCACCTGTGTTGGTAGTTATATGTTTGAATATAAAACGTTTGTGCCAACACAAAGAGAAGTATTTTCACCTGGAGCTTTCGACCAGTAGCTGCTTCTCTAAAGTATGACGTCACCATTGGGTCAAAATTATTTGGTAAACGATTTCGGCCCAGTGTTGACGTCACAATTAAACATTGGTCCTTTTTGCAGAAACGACACAAATAATGATACACATTTCTTACCAATTTTTTCACGTCTTGCTTGTTCGTTTGGTAGGTCTGCCACAGTGGTCGTGTACTTCGCCTTGATCATCGGTTCTGCCGACCTGGCTGGTGACCCTTACCTGAACTTCGTCCTGGGAGCACTGCTGGAGATCGGGCTGTCTCTTGTGGGTTTGGTTGCCATGGAGAAGTGGGGGAGGAGGCCTGTGGTTGGTGGATATCTGTTCCTGTCAGGAGCCGCCTGTCTGGCAGTGGCAGCAAGTCCAACAGGTGGGCACACACATCCTTCATAAAGCTTATATAGAATCAAAACCTCGTTGTAAGTTCTAGCACACATAAAATCGTACGACCAAAGACATCCTTGGTACCACGTATATGACAGAGCTGATTATCAACAGGAACCTGCGACATCCCTTTTTGTCTATTTAACATGACACATCCACGACTGTTATTTCCCAAGTCTGTCGCCACTCTGAACTCGCAACTCGCAACTAGCAGACACACATACCCTTCATACTGCTCATCATATTCGGCCATTAAATGTTTGTACTTGGTGTCAGTCTTTAGTTTCTTCCTCTTTGGAAAACATTTCTTGTGACATAGGAAAACAAATCTACGGATACTTTCAATGGAAGTTTTCACTTCTTCCCTGTTGATGTGACATGACGTTGCAGAGCGACAGGAGGTTATTCGATATTTGTTCTTGGTCGGTCGGTGTGCCATCGGAGCCGCCTTCACCACTCTGGCCGTGTACACCCCGGAGGTTTTCCCCACCGTGGTCAGGTAGAATCACCAAAAATGTTGAATTGTGCATGAACTATTCACTCACTTGCTCTCTTATTCGCATGGTCACGTTGGGCCTTTAGAATTTAGGGACCCTTATACCATATACGAGCGGTCGCCGTGATGGCAATGCTAGCGAGTGGTAGGCCAAAAGCGAGCGGCAGTCGGGTGATTTGCAACCAGATAATTTGCATATCTCTACAAATAATTTGCATGTACATTATGTAACCAAAAACAGCAATTAACTCGTATAAGTGTATGACCAGCCCCCAAGTTTATGTTGTCCTAATGCTATAGACAGGCTTCGTCCTTTTGGCTAATATGAACTAGTTTCTGTTTCTTCAGGACGATGGGCGCGGGCGTGGCCAACATGTCGTCCCGTGTGGGCGGCATCCTGTCCCCGTTCGTGTCCCTGCTGGCTGACGTGTGGCCGCCCCTCCCCATGCTCACGTTCGGGGTTCTCAGCACTCTGGGCGGCGCCGGAGTCTTCAGTCTGCCGGAGACGTTCGGAATCCCTCTGCCGGATACACTGGAAGACGCCGAGAACTTGGGAAGGTACGCTTTGGAATGATAACACAAATCGTCTTGTATTGAATCACAATTTCATAATCTGTGTATGTCTTAGTTTTTGCCCTCCTCTTCTCTGCTTACGTTGTATATGTGAGTTCTCTTTTTTTTTCCACAGAGAGCAACAAACAAAGTTTGACACAGCAGGAAAGATCATCGAACCCGAACGCGACCGTGACCTCAGCTACATTGGACCTGTTGTAGTTAGTGGCCATGTCATCTGGAACAATGACTTTTTCTACTAGTCAGACAGGGCAATGTACATGATTTACACATCTACAGATATTTCTTGGCGTCAGAAACATAGACTACATGTACAAAGCATTATAATATCCTTGAACATTTTGGAAATGTAAAAAAATAAACAGCCCAATCATCGGACGTTTGTTGACATGTCTAAGTGTATGTTTTGCCCGCTCCTAGAAGAGGCTCACCTCGAAAATAGCGATAATTAGGATACGACGCATGAAGTCTGAATATTTTATAAGGTGATTCCTTCCATGTAATACTGCATCAATGCACCTGTCATAAGTAATAATTTTTAAATCAAAATGTGTTTAAGAGTTGTGGAGTGGTGGTATGTACGCACAATAAAATGGCGTCGACACATGTTACATAAAAAAGCCGTGACATTACTGAGGATCACAGTAGTATTACTAGATAATATAGTTTGATGATTATTGTACAACCATATATTTAGATAGACTAGGACTAGAATCGTATGAGCATAATCTGGTACAATTTTTAGCACGTTGTACAGTGAAATATTATCCATGTAATGTGTTGTCAAAAGCAGCAAAGCCAATTGCAATCGGCACTCATGCACCGACTTTTACACACGATCAGATGTGAATCAGACGCGTTTTCTTGCTCTCAGAGCTGGTGCTTCATGTTTTAATTTTTCTGAGATGTAAACGATTGCAGTTACGCTCTATTTCCCCGTTAAAGCTGCTGACTGCCCAAAATGGGAATGTTTGTAGGGTTGACCTCACAGTTGCCATGCGTAGATTAGGCCTAAAAATGCCCTGAAAATCCTTGCTTTCCTTGACAAGTTTGGTACAGTTTGGAAATTTTGAGGGTAAGAAGGGAAAGGTAGGGTCTACGACT
>NW_017804353.1:3425531-3432763 GCF_001625305.1 Branchiostoma belcheri
TCATACTGTCAAAATGGAATGGCTTTGAACAGGTGTTAATTGAGTTAATCCAATCAAATCCAACAGCCAATCAGCAAGAAGAAAAGATTAGGCTGCGTCAGGTTCATGCTTGCATGCCCATATTTGGGCCCGCCCCCGAATTCCTTTCTTATTACGTCACGCGCGTACGCCCCACAGTACTTTCCTATGGGAACAGCTAAAAACGCAAATAAAACGATTGTAAAAGCTTGTATCAAAAAAAATAAAAAAACGCCTAGGGGTATTTACCCACTCTACCTTTATACGAAATTCCAGGTCGTTTGCCCCAAAAATGAAGGAATTGAATCAATTTAAAGAAATGGCAGGAGGAGAAGAAGAAGGAGGAGGAGAATCATCAGTAAAAACAGTATTTCCCTCCATACTTAAGTATGGAGTGAAATAATTATTGTACAACCATATATTTAGATAGACTAGGACAAGAATCGTATGAGCATAATCTGGTACAATTTTTAGCACGTTGTACAGTGAAATATTATCCATGTAATGTGTTGTCAAAAGCAGCAAAGCCAATTGCAATCGGCACTCATGCACCGACTTTTACACACGATCAGATGTGAATCAGACGCGTTTTCTTGCTCTCAGAGCTGGTGCTTCATGTTTTTAATTTTTCTGAGATGTAAACGATTGCAGTTACGCTCTATTTCCCCGTTAAAGCTGCTGACTGCCCAAAATGGGAATGTTTGTAGGGTTGACCTCACAGTTGCCATGCGTAGATTAGGCCTAAAAATGCCCTGAAAATCCTTGCTTTCCTTGACAAGTTTGGTACAGTTTGGAAATTTTGAGGGTAAGAAGGGAAAGGTAGGGTCTTCACTTTCTCAGTTTGGAGAAAACGTGTTCAGCTAAGCAGTTTGGCGTAACTTGTCGGACAGGTTTGACTGGGCCTGGCAAGCACCGGATGGACTGATGGATACCTGAGAAAGAGATCAAAGGTAGGCTGTGTTTTAATGCTGTTAACTGTTGCAATTGTGTCCTAAGTATTAATGGGCGCATTGTAATTAAGTGAAGCAAAGGGATATGTAGTATCAACCAAGGTAGGGATACTAACCAGCCCTTCCATGGTATTGCCCCTATTTAGACCGGGCTTTGTGGTGCATCAAGCCTCCGCCCCGAATCATGGAAAACCTGTTTTAACCATAGCATACACACAAACATGAAATCATTCAACACTTGTTGCACTAGTGGTACGAAAGAAACTAATAACTTTCTCAGAAAATTAATAAAACATAAGACAACTTTCTTTAAGATCTACATAAGTTGTATCGTAAACTCAAAGCACCCATCTTTGTGCAAGAAAACGGATGGAAATCTTAAAGAACATGGAAAGTTTCTCTATGCACAGGGTCGCCTCGCTCCAATGGCTAGGCCCAGGGTCGCTTCGCCCCAGTGACAACCCTGAGTACCTGAGTAAAATATCTTGTGTGTCTACCTGATCACTACTGAGATACCCTAAATATGAAAAAGATGTGACTACACATGCCAAACATGTGAAAGAAAGAATTTTGGGAAAGTGTAAATGTAGCCTTTTTTGTGCTTGCCCTACTTGCTCACTGTCCATGAAAGTATGCAAGGGCACCTTATAATTTCCCATTGTCCCTCAACTCTACCTGACCCCTTTTATGTCAATCAAAAGCATTCTCTTGCAGGTTTCAGATAATTGCGTAGTTCTGTATTTTATATAAAATTTTAGATTTTCTACAAATTTGACATTTTCCATTTTACTGTGACAGTCGTTACATCCACATAGATGTAAACCTACATAGACACACCTGTTAGTGTAAGTCCAATCAAGGAAGTTAAATACTTCAATTTAACCTCCTTGGTCCAATGCATTAGTAGAACTAGAGTTTATTCAACTCAAGAGGTCATTTTGCGGGCGTGTGTTGTCTGGACTGCATGGACCTTACCCTTTCCTTGTCAAAATGCGAGATTTGTTTATATATTAACCAACAAATTCTCTTGACTAATCTCCACCACCACGAAGGTCCTAGGTCTTGGTCATCATGGAGTATGAAGATGTACTGCGGCAGTACCTCGGTGAGTTCGGCAGGTACCAGAAACTGGCAGCTGTGCTCATCATCCTGGTCGGTCCGTCTGTCGGCGCGACCATGCTCGCCCAGGCTTTTCTGGCGGCCACTCCCGAGAACCACTGCCGGCTCTACCACAACGACTCATCGGGCATGTACCCTTCCGGTAGACTCAATGTCAGCGTTCCCATGGAAAATGTGGACGGTACTTGGAGTTTCAGCTCTTGTTTGATGTACAACGGAACTGGTGGAACAGCAACAGGAGATAACCAAACAGTAACATCGTGTAACCACGGCTGGGAGTACGACCAGAGCATATATCACAGCACTGTTGTCACAGAGGTAAGTTCGCCATATATAGTGCAAATTGTCGGTAGTTTGGGATGGGGAATACGAAGGTCAAGTTCAATCATGGGAATTCTAGCTGTTTTTTGTGATACTGCAGCAGTATTTTATATGTTTTATATGTCGCTGTCATGGACTGTAGGTCAAGGCACTGGAGGTACTAAAAGTAGATCATACAAATGGTTGATCGGTCACAAATGGGTCGGGGGGGGGGGGCAATGATGAATAATAATAATAATAATGATACCCTAAACAAAAGGGCGGCTTTACATCTTTCGGTCATTTACCTATCTCAAGCAACCATCGTGAGTGCAGGCATGTTGGACCAAAATGCCCTGTTTTGCGCTGAATATTTTTAACAATGATTCAATATATGATTTGCATTTTTCCAGTACGACCTTGTGTGTGGGCGCCACTGGTTAAAGGAACTGGGACAGTCCATCTTCATGGTGGGGGTGAGCGCTGGGGGACTCATCTCAGGAACGGCATCGGACAGGTACAAATGTTCCATTTCATTTTCTCTGGAAGAAAAGAGAAACACAGTGTTCTCACCGTCTGCTCAAGTGTTTTTTTTTCCAGTCATGTACAAAGGGGTGGCACATCTTTATTTCATCTGCCAGTTGGAATGGTATTCCATGAAGGCATCTGGGGTCATTGCTTAAAAAACATTTTACTTTGTACATTTACAACTACATTGTGGACTAAATTGCTTCTTTACAATAGAAATCCTTGTAGTATAGACACACATCAGTGTATGTTGCCAAGACTTTTATGTTGCAATTTTGGGCAAAGTGTCTTCATTCTCTGAGTCTGAGAAGATCATTTAAAGAAAATCAAGTTGCGGAATTTTTTTGCCTAATGTCAAATATAGCACCACATTATCACCATGAGAAGTCATCTGAAACTAATAGCCTAAAATGTTCTTTACTTTGAGATTTTAGTCTGCTTTGATCGATGCATGCTCCGACTCCAGTGACTCAGTCACACACATCAATAAAATGCACACAAAAAATTTTAAAAAACTAGCACAAAGTAAATATCTACTTGGAGCTTACGCACGAATGGTTGCATGGTTCTCATTCTTTGTGTTCCTCCATACACCATGCGTTGACTCTATCCCTCATTGCCGACAGTCTCCTACTACTACTCGTACCTGCAGCTGGTGGAAACATTTTACTTGAAGTTACAGTCATTAAAAGTAATCCCAATGTTTGTATGTTTCGTCAGATTTGGGCGCCGTCCAACGGTTCTAGCCTGCATCCTGCTGCAGCTGAGTTCTGGACTTGCTGCTGCCTTCACCAAAGATTTCATCGCCTTCATTGTTCTCCGATTGCTTGCCGGCGGTGCTGTCAATGGTCTCTTCTACGCCGGCTTAACCCTTGGTAGACTACGTCTAATTTTTATCTTACTCCATTCATTAAGATTAGGCAAAAAAGACTAAACACTTGACATTTGAATATTTTTTAAAACCTGCCTTTATTGATGATTGACGTGTTCCCAATTTTGTGCCCAGCCATAGAAGTTATCGGCTCGTCTAAGCGCAATGGGGTGGGAATGACGATCTCAATAAGTTGGGCCGTGGGTACAGTCGTTCTCGGAGGCCTTGCGTACTTTCTGCGGGATTGGTGGAGCCTTCAGCTGGCCCTGGCTCTACTATCAGCCCCAATGCTCTCATACTGGTGGTACGTTTATTCAATTATATATAACCTCATTGGTTCATTTGGTACCGTTGTTACAATTGAGTACGGTATCATAGCAGACTTGCATGCATATTATAATGTGCAGCATATTTGACATGTCTCTTCGCTTAGTAGAAATTTTGTTTTTACAAAATACACATTTCCGTAATCTTCTTATTAATTGTCACTTATAGGCTTCTCCCCGAGTCTCCGCGATGGCTCCTGACTAACAACCGGACCAAAGAAGCCAGAATCAACATTCAGAAGGCTGCCAAGGTCAACAAGGTCACCATTCCAGATGATGTCTACGATAAACTGACAAAACCGAAAGACAATGAACCTGGGGAAAAACCCAAGAAGT
This sequence comes from Branchiostoma belcheri, assembly GCF_001625305.1. Classification (NCBI taxonomy): domain Eukaryota; kingdom Metazoa; phylum Chordata; class Leptocardii; order Amphioxiformes; family Branchiostomatidae; genus Branchiostoma; species Branchiostoma belcheri. The sequence continues at coordinate 3,429,980 of NW_017804353.1, forward strand.
ACAGTTTGATCGACCTGTTCCGGGGTCCTCGTCTGAGGATGAGTACAATAACGATGTCTGCAGTCTGGTAAGTACATTCTTGTAATAGCTTAAAAGGCACAATGTGTGCTCAAAAGGAAGACCTCACAACAATAATTTTCAATGGTTTATATGGACAATATTTTCTGCGGAGGCAAAACTTCTAATGAATCCAAGCAGATTCTGTGGGCCAAGAGGAGTCTAGAATCTGCTTGGAGATTAGTAAAATGTTCTGACGTAAGTTACCAGTCACTCTGGTCTTCCTCAGTAAACTGACCCAGTGATACTTGTCACCTGGCTTCCCGGAGGCGTGACGTCAACACTGGGTCAAAGGCTGCTAAACGATTCGGTCCAGTCCTTTTCCCAGGAATGGCACACAAAATGACACACAATTCGTTTTTTACGCCTTGCTTTCTTGTCCGTTTGGTAGGTTTGCCACAGTGGTCGTGTACTATGCCTTGATCATCGGTTCTGCCGACCTGGCTGGTGACCCTTACCTGAACTTCGTCCTGGGAGCACTGCTGGAGATCGGGCTGTCTCTTGTGGGTTTGGTTGCCATGGAGAAGTGGGGGAGGAGGCCTGTGGTTGGTGGATATCTGTTCCTGTCAGGAGCCGCCTGTCTGGCAGTGGCAGCAACTCCAACAAGTGAGCACACACACAATCCTTTATACAGTATAGCTTATGTCCGGCAATGATAATGTTTACGTACGTGGTGACAGTCTTTAGTTTCTCCCTCTTCGAAAACATGACTTATGAGACATAGGAAGAAAAATCTACCGACGCCTCCTATCCACGTGAACGTTTGTTTGCACTTCTCCCTCAATGTTTCGACATCTTTCCAATGCATGATTTCTTGACTTCAGTGTATCTAAATTGACAAGGCATTATGGCATATGTTGCAGCTATGCAGGAAGTTATTCGGTACCTTTCCTTGGCCGGTCGGTGTGCCATCGGAGTCGCGTTCAACACTTTGATGGTGTACACCCCGGAGGTTTTCCCCACTGTCGTCAGGTAGGATCACCAAACACGAAGTTGAATTGTGAATTCACTTGCTCTCTCATTAGCTCAATCACTACGTTGCGCCCTCAGAATTCAAGGACTCAAAAACAGCGATAACTCGTATACGTGTATGACCAACCCCAAAGTTTATGTTGTCCTAATGCTAGCTATAGACAGACTTCGTCCTTTGGCAATCCTAAAAAGGATGAAGCTAATACAATCTAATTTCTGTTTCTTCAGGACGATGGGTGTGGGCGTGGCCAACATGTCGTCCCGTGTGGGCGGCATCCTGTCCCCGTTCGTGTCCCTGCTGGCTGACGTGCGGCCGCCCCTCCCCATGCTCACGTTCGGGGTTCTCAGCATTCTGGGCGGCGCCGGAGTCTTCAGTCTGCCGGAGACGTTCGGAATCCCTCTGCCGGATACACTCGAAGACGCCGAGAACTTGGGAAGGTACGCTTTGGAATGATAACACAAATCGTCTTGTATTGAATCACAATTTCATAATCTGTGTATGTCTTAGTTTTTGCCCTACTCTTCTCTGCTTACGTTGTATATGTGAGTTCTCTTTTTTTCCACAGAAAGCAACAAACAAAGTTTGACACAGCAGAAAAGATCACCGAACCCGAACGCGACCGTGACCTCAGCTACATTGGACCTGTTGTAGTTAGTGGCCACGTGATCTGGAACAATGACTTTTTCTAGTAGTCAGACAGGGCAATGTACATGATTTACACATTTACAGATATTTCTTGGCGTCAGAAACATAGACTACATGTACAAAGCATTATAATATCCTTGAACGTTTTGGAAATGTAAAAAACTAAACAGCCCAATCATCGAACGTTTGTTGACATGTCTAAGTGTATGTTTTGGCCGCTCCTAGAAAAGGCTCACCTCGAAAATAGCGATAATTAGGATGCGACGCATGAAGACTGAATATTTTATAAAGTGATTAATAATGGCCCTCCGGCTAAGAGAACGTTGTTTATTTCCTGCTGGCCGGACAATCATGTAATAGTGCATCAATGCACCTGTCATAAGTAATAATTTTTAAATCAAAATGTGTTTAAGAGTTGTGGAGTAGTGGTATGTACGCACAATAAAATGGTGTCGACACATGTTATATAAAAAAAAAGCCGTGACATTACTGAGTGAGGATCACACTAGTATTACTAGATAATATAGTTTTGATGATTATTGTACAACCATATATTCAGATAGACAAGGACTAGAATCTTTTAAGCATAAGCTGGTACAATTTTTAGCACGTTGTACAGTGAAATATTATCCATGTAATGTGTTGCCATAAGCAGCGAAGCCAATCGGCACCCATGCACCGACTTTTACACACGATCAAATGTGAATCAGACGCGTATGGTTGCAGCTTGTGCTTCATGTCTTTAATTTGTCTGAGATGTAATCGCTTGCAGTTACGCTCTATTTCCGCGTTAAAGCTGGTGAATGCCCTAAATGGGAATGTTTGTAGGATTGACGTCACATTTGCCGTGCGTAGCTATAGACTAGACCTAAAAATTGCCCTTGCCCTGAAAATCCTTGCTTTACCGTGACAAGTTTGGTACAGTTTGGAAATTTTGAGGGTAAGAAGGGAAAGGTAGGGTCTACACTTTCTCAGTTTGGTTAAAACGTGTTCAGCTAAGCAGTTGGCGTAAGTTGTCGAGCAGGTTTGACTGAGCCTGGCAAGCCCCGGATGGACTGATTGATACCTGAGAAAGAGATCAAGGTAGGCTGTGTTTTACTGCTGTTAAC
>NW_017804353.1:3432783-3435360 GCF_001625305.1 Branchiostoma belcheri
CCCCGTAAGGACGCCGTTGCAATTGTGACCTAAGCATCAATGGGCGCATTGTAATTAAGTGAAGCAAAGGGATATGTAGTATCAACCAAGCTAGGAATACTAACCAGCCCTTTCATGGTATTAACCCTACTCATACCGGGCTTTGTGGTGCATCAAGCCTCGGCCCCTAATCAACTATCGGAAAACCTGTTTTAACCATAGCATACATACAAACATGACAGCACATAAACACTTGTTGCACTAGTAGTACGAAAGAAACTAATAAATTTCTCAGAAAATTAGTAAAACATCAGACAACTTCCTTTAAGACCTACATAAGTTGTATCGTAAACTCAAAGCACCCATCTTTGTGGAGGAAAACGGGTAGAAATCTTAACGAACATGCAATGCTACGCCCAGGGTCGCCACGCCCCAATAACTAGACCCAGGATCGCCTCGCCCCAGTGACAGGCCTGAGTTCCTGAGTCAAATATCTTGTGTGTCTACTTGATCACTATTGACATATTGCTTAAAGGACAAATCCAATACTTTCAGTTTTGGGGCCTTTCCACCCAAAATCCTATTATGTAAATGGTGATTTATTGGTTTCTGCCAACCCCGCACATATTTGCGGTTATATCTGACCCGCTCGATGTTCCCCGGCTAGCGCCCGATTGTCCGCTAGGCGGCGCAGCGACTGTAGATTTGACGTCACCGGTTCAATTCTGCTATATGTAGCTACTAGCGAAAACAATCATGGCGGGCGCATCTGGACTGCATCGGCAAGTGGGAAGAAAATAAAAACCCTAAATGTGAAAACGATGTCAAACATGTGAAAGCGAGAGTTTGGGGAAATTGTGAATGCAGCGTTCTTGAGCACGTGCTTGCCCTACTTGCTCATTAAATTATGCAAGGACGCCATATTTAAATTATGCAAGGACGCCAAATAATTTTCCACTGTCCCTAAACTCTGTATGACCCCTTTTCTGTAGATCATAAATCATTCTGCTGCAGGTTTGCGCAATTCTGGACGATTTTAGTCCACACGATTTTAGATTTTCTACAAATTTGAAAGAAAAACGCTTTTCCATTTTACTGTCGTTACATCCACATAGATCTAAATCCACATAGATGTCACATTTATACAAATGTTAGTTTAAGTCCATTGAATAGGGTCACTGAATAGGGTCACCGACCGGGCGTGTATCTGTTCTGCGAGGACCATAACCCCTGCGAGATTTGTTTACATAGTAACAAACTCTTCTTCCAATTAATCTCCGAGCGAACCAGATGTGTCATTCACCCGGGCGAAGGTCCTTAGGCTAGCTCTTTTAACCATTTATACACAGGATCATCATGGAGTACGAAGATGTACTGCGGCAGTACCTCGGTGAGTTCGGCAGGTACCAGAAACTGGCAGCTGTGCTCATCATTCTGGTCGCTCCGACTGCTGGTGCGACCATGTTCGCACAGGCTTTCCTGGCGGCCACTCCCGAGCACCACTGCCGACTCTACCAGAACGACTCCTCGGGCATGTATGGCCACTCTTCCGGTAGACTCAATGTCAGTATTCCCATGGAAAACGTGGACGGTAGGTGGAGGTTCAGCTCGTGTTTGATGTACAACGGAACTGGTGGAACAGCAACAGGGGATAGCCAAACAGTAACATCGTGTAATCACGGCTGGGAGTACGACCAGAGCATATATCACAGCACTGTTGTCACAGACGTAAGTACAATTTTACCTCGTGTATGATACACATAATATTAAGGTTTGTAAAATTTTGGAAACACACTAAGATGGCTTTGTCGCCATTACACAAATACGTACATGTAAAAATCTGACATTGATTTTCGAGACCAAGACTTACAATACTTACCAAATGTTGACTACATAATGTATTGCAAATTGGAGCATAGTGTTACTGAACAAATGCTGGGTAGTTGATTTTGTAGGACAGTCCAGTTCACACTAAGACACCTAATGTTAGCTGCATTGTAGTGTACATGTATACTGCATATGGGTATGTTATAGCATGTGCTCCTGCAGTTTCTTCACAGTTAGTCAAACGATAGAAATGTCAGAATCATTGAAAACACAACAAAACAGTTCCATTTTCAAAATCATCGTGAGGGCAGGCTCATCTGGATAAAATGTCATGTTTTTCGCTAAATTAAAAAGGTTTAAACAAACAATGATTCAAAACATGATTTGCATACTTTCAGTACGACCTTGTGTGTGGGCGCCACTGGTTGAAGGAACTGGGTCAGTCCATCTTCATGGTGGGGATGTGCGCTGGGGGTCTAATCTCAGGAATGACATCGGACAGGTAAAAATGTTTCTTTTTTCTCTGGAAGAAAACAGAAACACAATGTTCTCACCGTCTGCCATGAAGGCATCTGGGATCATTGCACAAAAACATTTTACTTTGTACATTTTCAATTATATTGTGAACTAATATTGCTTCTTTACAATAGAAATCATTGTTACTTAAAGTTACAGTCAATAAAAGTAATCCCAATATTTCTATGTTTCGTCAGATTTGGACGCCGTCCAACGGTTCTAGCCTGCATCCTGCTGCAGCTGAGTTCTGGACTT
>NW_017804353.1:3435380-3528559 GCF_001625305.1 Branchiostoma belcheri
GGAAATTTTGAGGGTAAGAAGGGAAAGGTAGGGTCTTCACTTTCTCAGTTTGGAGAAAACGTGTTCAGCTAAGCAGTTTGGCGTAACTTGTCGGACAGGTTTGACTGGGCCTGGCAAGCACCGGATGGACTGATGGATACCTGAGAAAGAGATCAAAGGTAGGCTGTGTTTTAATGCTGTTAACTGTTGCAATTGTGTCCTAAGTATTAATGGGCGCATTGTAATTAAGTGAAGCAAAAGGATATGTAGTATCAACCAAGGTAGGGATACTAACCAGCCCTTCCATGGTATTGCCCCTATTTAGACCGGGCTTTGTGGTGCATCAAGCCTCCGCCCCGAATCATGGAAAACCTGTTTTAACCATAGCATACACACAAACATGAAATCATTCAACACTTGTTGCACTAGTGGTACGAAAGAAACTAATAACTTTCTCAGAAAATTAGTAAAACATCAGACAACTTCCTTTAAGATCTACATAAGTTGTATCGTTAACTCAAAGCACCCATCTTTGTGGAGGAAAACGGGTAGAAATCGTAACGAACATGCAATGCTACGCCCAGGGTCGCCACGCCCCAATAACTAGACCCAGGGTCGCCTCGCCCCAGTGACAACCCTGAGTACCTGAGTCAAATATCTTGTGTGTCTACCTGATCACTATTGACATATATTGAAGAATTTACAAACCCTAAATGTGAAAACGATGTCAAACATGTGAAAGCGAGAGTTTGGGGAAATTGTGAATGCAGCGTTCTTGAGCACGTGCTTGCCCTACTTGCTCATTAAATTATGCAAGGACGCCATATTTAAATTATGCAAGGACGCCAAATAATTTTCCACTGTCCCTAAACTCTGTATGACCCCTTTTCTGTAGATCAAAAATCATTCTGCTGCAGGTTTGCGCAATTCTGGATTGTCCACACGATTTTAGATTTTCTACAAATTTGAAAGAAGAACACTTTTCCATTTTACTGTCGTTACATCCACATAGATCTAAATCCACATAGATGTCACATTTATACAAATGTTAGTTTAAGTCCATTGAATAGGGTCACCGAATAGGGTCATCGACCGGGCGTGTAATGTCTGTTCTGCGTGGACCATAACCCCTGCGAGATTCGTTTACATAGTAACAAACTCTTCTTCCAATTAATCTCCGAGCGAACCAGATGTGTCATACACCCGGGCGAAGGTCCTAGCTCTTTTAACCATTGATACACAGGATCATCATGGAGTACGAAGATGTACTGCGGCAGTACCTCGGTGAGTTCGGCAGGTACCAGAAACTGGCAGCTGTGCTCATCATCCTGGTCGGTCCGTCTGTCGGCGCAACCGCGCTCGCCCAGGCCTTCTTAGCGGCCACTCCCGAGCACCACTGCCGGCTCTACCACAACGACTCATCGGGCATGTATGACCACCCTTCCGGGAGACTCAATGTCAGTATTCCCATGGAAAATGTGGACGGTACGTGGAGGTTTAGCTCGTGTTTGATGTACAACGGAACTGGGGGAACAGCAACAGGGGATAAGCAAACAGTAACATCGTGTATCCACGGCTGGGAGTACGACCAGAGCATATACCACAGCACTGTTGTCACAGAGGTAAGTTCGCCATATATAGTACAAATTGTCGGTAGGTTGGGGTTGATAGTACGAAGGTCAAGTTCAATCATGGGAATTCTAGCTGCTTTCTAAGATACTGCAGCAGTAATTTCAGGTCTTTTAAGTTATATGTCGCTGTCCTGAACTGTAGGTCAGGGCACTCGAGGTACTAACAGTAGGTCATACAAATGGTTGACCGGTCACAAACAATGGGGGTGGAGGGGGCAATGATGATAATAATAATACCCTAAACAACATGACACCTTTACATCGTTCGGTCATTTTACCTATCTAAGGCAGGCGCGTGAGTGCAGGCGCGTTGGACCAAAATGCCCTGTTTTGCGCTGATTTTTTTACAATGGTTCAAGATATGATTTGCATTTTTCTAGTACGACCTTGTGTGTGGGCGCCACTGGTTAAAGGAGCTGGGGCAGTCCATCTTCATGGTGGGGGTGAGCGCTGGGGGACTCATCTCAGGAACGTCATCGGACAGGTACAAATGTTCCATTCCATTTTCTCTGGAAGAAAAGAGAAACACAGTGTTCTCACCGTCTGCTCAAGTGTTTTTTTTTTCAGTCATGTACAAAGGGGTGGCACATCTTTATTTCATCTGCCAGTTGGAATGGTATTCCATGAAGGCATCTGGGGTCATCACTCAAAAACATTTTACTTTGTACATTTACAACTACATTGTGGACTAAATTGCTTCTTTACAATAGAAATCCTTGTAGTATAGACACATATCAGTGTATGTTGCCAAGACTTTTATGTTGCAACTTTGGGCAAAGTGTTTTCATTCTCTGAGTCTGAGAAGATCATTTAAAGAAAATCAAGTTGCGGAATTTTTTTGCCTAATGTCAAATATAGCACCACATTATCACCATGAGAAGTCATCTGAAACTAATAGCCTAAAATGTTCTTTACTTTGAGATTTTAGTCTGCTTTGATCGATGCATGCTCCGACTCCAGTGACTCAGTCACACACATCAATAAAATGCACACAAAAAATTTAAAAAACTAGCACAAAGTAAATATCTACTTGAAGCTTACGCACGAATGGTTGCATGGTTCTCATTCTTTGTGTTCATTGATGTAAAGCAAAAGAGCGAATGTTCCTCCATACACCATGCGTTGACTCTATCCCTCATTGCCGACAGTCTCCCACTACTCGTACCTGCAGCTGGTGGAAACATTTTACTTGAAGTTACAGTCATTAAAAGTGATCCAAATATCTGTGTGTTTTGTCAGATTTGGACGCCGTCCAACGGTTCTGGCCTGCATCCTGCTGCAGCTGAGTTCTGGACTTGCTGCTGCCTTCACCAAAGATTTCGTTTCCTTCATTGTTCTCCGCCTGCTTGCCGGCGGTGCTGCCAACGGTCTCTTCTACGCCGGCTTAACTCTCGGTAGACAAACTTTGATTCTCATCTCACTCCATTCATTAAGGTACAAAAATTAACACTTGACATTTGAATATTTCTTACACATAGTCAAGTCTGTCACAACTATTTTTCAACCGTTTTCCCACTTTTGGTGTCCAGCCATAGAAGTCATCGGCTCGTCCAAGCGCAATGCGGTGGGAATGACGATCTCGCTAAGCTGGCCCGTTGGTTCAGTAGTTCTCGGAGGTCTTGCGTACTTTCTGCGGGATTGGTGGAGCCTTCAGCTGGCCCTGGCACTTCTATCAGCGCCGCTGCTCTCGTACTGGTGGTACGTTCATTTGAAACCTTTAAGTTAGTTATGATAGAGTACGGTATCATAGCAGACTTTTTAAAACTTTCAATCCGACCTGTTAAGTTGCCTTGTATAATGCACAGCAAATTTGAAATGTCTTTTGACTTCCTAGAAATTTTGTATCTAGGAAATCCAATCTTCTTATGAACTATCATTCGTAGGCTTCTTCCTGAGTCTCCGCGGTGGCTCCTGAGTAACAACCGGACCGAAGAAGCCAGAATCAGCATTCAGAAGGCTGCCAAGGTCAACAAGGTCACCATTCCAGATGATGTCTACGAAAAACTGACAAAACCGAAGGACAAGGAACCTGGGGAAAAATCCAAGAAGTACAGTTTGATCGACCTGTTCCGGGGTCCTCGTCTGAGGATGAGTACAATAACAATGTCCTCAGTCTGGTAAGGGGTACAATACATCTTAATGGTCTTCCTAGACTTACCAAATGAGACTTGTCACAAGGCTTCTCTAAAGTGTGACGTCAACAACACTCGTATATTAGTGATATTTACTCGCCTTCTTGTAAACACTTTTCTTAAATTCAAAAAGATCCAATGTGTACTCAAAAGCAATGGCTCCACAACAATGATTTTGGATAGTTTGTATGAACAATATTTTGTACAGAGGTGAAGATACCTCATTTATCGAATGCAAAAATATCTGAGATTCAGAGAAAGAGTGAACACATATAGTCAAAAGAATTATAATCATGCTGAACAATAGTGCTATCATGAAAACGTCTGTGTTGCATAGTTATATGTTTGAATACAAAACGTTTGTGCCAACATTAAAAAAAAATGTTTTCACCTAGACCTTTCGACCAGTCATTGGTCACCAATCACTGGTCTTCGTAGATTGACCCAATGAGACTTGTCACGTGGCTTGTCTGAAGTGTGACGTCAATATTGGGTCAAAGGTATTTATAAACGATGTCGGCCCAGTGGTGACGTCACAATTAAACAAAGGACATTGGTCGTTTTCGCAGAAACGGCACAAAAAATGATATACATTTCTTGCCTTTTAACGTCTTGCTTGACTGTTTGGTAGGTTTGCCATAGTGGCTGTGTACTTCGCCTTGATCATTGGTTCTGCCGACCTAGCTGGTGACCCTTACCTGAACTTCGTCCTGGGCGGACTGCTGGAGATCGGGCTGTCTCTTGTGGGTTTGGTTGCCATGGAGAAGTGGGGAAGGAGGCCTGTGGTTGGTGGATATCTGTTCCTGTCAGGAGCCGCCTGTCTGGCAGTGGCAGCAACTCCAACAGGTGGGCACACACACATCCTTTATGAAGCTTTCTAAAGTCAAAACCTTGTTGAACCAAAGACATCCTTGGTATCATGTATATGACAGAACTGACCATCGACAGGAATCTACGACAACCCTTTTCGTCTAATTAACATGACACATCCACGACTGTTATTTCCCAAGTCTGTCGACACTTTGAACTCGCAACTCCTGTCGTGTGGGGTCGTGTGGCGTAGCGGCAGAATACTTGGCTCGGAACCAAGAGGTCCTGGGTTCGAGTCCTGACATGCCACCGATATTGTGCCCTTGGAAACGTCTTTACTTTTCTCACTTCGCTCAGGTGAAAATGAGTATTGTATTGTCCCTGTATTTGTGGCGGCATTGATATAAGTTGAAAAAACTTTGTGTGTGCCGTCACCACGTCTTGTGATTACATGTTGGAATATATAACAAAAAAACTTCATACTTCTAATCATATTCGGTCATTAAATGTTTGTACATTTGTACTTGGTGTCAGTCTTTAGTTTATCCCTCTTTGTAAAACATATATTGTGACATAGGAAAACAAATCTACGGATACTTTTAAAAGTTTTCACTTATTCCCAGTGCTTAACATCTTTCCATTGCATAGTTTCTTTAGTAATAAATTTACGTGACATTACGTTGCAGAGCTACATGAAGTTAGTCGATATTTGTTCTTGGTCGGTCGATGTGCCATTGGAGCCGCCTTCACCACTCTGGACGTGTACACCCCGGAGGTTTTCCCCACCGTCGTCAGGTAGAATCACCAAACATGTACACTTGAATTGTGCATAAGCCATTTACTCGACACTCGCTCTTTTCTTCGCATAGTCACCTTGGGCCTTTAGAATTTAGGGACCATTATACCATATACGAGTGGTCCCCGTGGTGGCAAGGCCAGCGAGTGGTAGGCAAAAAGCGAGCGACAGTCGAGTGATTTGCTTACATATAATTTGCATAAAAGTCTAAAAATAATTTGCATGTACATGATATAAACAGAAACAGCAATAACTCGTATATACGTGTATGACCAGCCCCCAAGTTAATGTTGTCCTAATGCTACAGACAGCATCCGACTTCGTCCATTTACAATCTGGGATATGACGAAGCTAATATGAAATAATTTCTGTTTCTTCAGGACGATGGGTGTGGGCGTGGCCAACATGTCGTCCCGTGTGGGCGGCATCCTGTCCCCGTTCGTGTCCCTGCTGGCTGACGTGTGGCCGCCCCTCCCCATGCTCACGTTCGGGGTTCTCAGCACTCTGGGCGGCGCCGGAGTCTTCAGTCTGCCGGAGACGTTCGGAATCCCTCTGCCGGATACACTTCAAGACGCCGAGAACTTGGGAAGGTACACTTTTGGATGATAAGGCTAATCGTCTTGGATGTAATCACAATCTTAATATTTGATTTTATGTTTTATTTTTCACCCTCTTCTCTTCTCTTCTTCTTCTTCAAAGTACATGTCAAACTTCATTAAGTTGAAGGCTCATGACATGGGGGGGGGGGGGTGAGTGAGGGGTGGTCGCTTTCTTGTTTGTATGGCGTGAGTATGAGGAGGAGACCCAGCTCCTCAATGGGCAGGGGCGCTACTCCCTGTCCGCCACCCTGCAAGTGGGTAGCGGTGAGTACCCGTATTGTGGATGGGAGACTAAAGGTTATTTAGGGCATTTTTGAATGCTTGTAGGGTCTTGGATTTGACTATGTGTTCTGGAAGTTTGTTCCAGTCTCTGACTGTTCTTGGAAAGAATGAGTTTAAGTGATAGTCTGCACGTGAAAATGGAGGGTGGAAGGCAAGACTGTTTTCTGTGCGTGATGCAGTTGACAGTCCTTTAGTGACAAGAGGCATCTGTGTGGCTACGATATTGTTTGTAATTTTGAAAAACATGATCAGCCTAGCTCTACGCCTCCTCTCCACAAGCAGGGGCCATTCAAGTGAAGACAACATATTTGTCACACTAGACTGGCGTCGATAGCGATGGAGGGCAAAGCGCACTGCTCGTCGCTGTACTGCTTCCAAGTTACGAACTTCTCCCTGCTTACGTTGTACATGTGTAATCTCGAAGCAGATCCTAGGGTGGCAAAGACAGCATCAAACTATCCAGGCAGTATTCAGATGCCAGAGAGGGGCGTATTGGACCAAGTCTGGCGGTTGAATACTACCTGGCCAATTTGATACTGTCTTTTGCCACCCTAGGATCTGCTTGGAGATTAGTACATGTGTATTCTATTTTTTTTCCACAGAAAGCAACAAACAGAGTTTGACACAGCAGAAAAGATCACCGATCCCAATCGCAACTGTGACCTGAGCTACATTGGGCCTGTTGTAGTTAGTGGTCACGTGATCTGGAGCAATGACTTTTTCTAGTAGTCAGACAGGAAAATGTACATGTTTTACACATTTACAGATATTTGAAAAATTTGGTAATATAAAAAAACAAACAGCCCGATCATCGAACGTTTGTTGACATGTCTAAGTGTCTGTTTTGGCCGCTCCTAGAAAAGACTCACCTGGAAAATAGCGATATTTACGATACGACGCATGAAGTCTGACGATTTTATGAGCCATCTGGCTAAGAGATCGGTGTAACGAACTGCAACAATGCACTTGTCAAACTAAATGATTCAATGTGTTTAAGAGTTTGGGAGTAGTGGCATGGTACGCACAATAGAATGGCATGGACATGCATTGTACGTTAGATAAAAACAGAGGTTCTGAGTAATATTACTGCATAACATAGTTTTGATGATTATTGTACAAGCATAAATTCAGATAGACTAGGACTAGAATCTTTTTAGCATAAGCTGGTACAATTTTAGCAAATTGTACAGTGAAACATTATCCATGTAATGTGTTGAGTGAAATATTATCCATGTAATGTGTTGTCATAAGCAGCGAAGCCAATCGGCACTCATGCACGGACTTTTACACACGGTCAGACGTGACGCGTTTTCTTGTTCTCAAAGCTTGTGCTTCATGTCTTTAATTTGTCTGAGATGTAATCGCTTGCAGTTACGCTCTATTTCCGCGTTAAAGCTGCTGAATGCCCAAAATGGGAATAGTCGGACAGGTTTGAGCCGCTGCATGGCAACGCCCTTGATGGACTGATGTGTACCTGGGTAACTGTGATCAAAGGTAGACCGTATTTTTACTGTTGTTAACTGTTGAACCGACGTTAACGCCGTTGCAACTGTGACCTAAGCATAAACGAGCGCATTGTAAACCAATGCAGCAGTATCAACAAAGCTGGGAATAGCCAGCCCTGTTTAAATCGGGCGTTGTTGGACCTGTTTGTCTAAAAGTATGTAGGTAAAGAGTACCTAATTTTCAAACGAAGATCAAATTTCTTCAACTGGCTGTGGTGTCTTGAATATGACCTGATTCACAGCTCTAATATATTGTACACATGCATGTTGCATATGTTGGGGAACCGTAAAGCTCAGATGAGCCCCACGCAACCATAGCTGCCGTACAGAAATGACAGCATTGAACACTTGTTGCACTAGTAGCACAAAAAACAACTCTCTCAGGCAGCTGTCTTCAAGTTTTGCATAAGTTGTACCGTAATATAAACGTAAAGCACTCATCTTTGTGTAAGAAAACGGATGCAAAGTTTCTCTATGCACAGGGTCACCTCGCTCCAATGGCTAGGCCCAGGGTCGCTTCGCCCCAGTGACAGCCCTGAGTACCTGAGTAAAAAATCTCGTGTGTCTACCTGATCACTATATGTTCTTTAAGAAGTGATGAAGAATTCACGCAAGCCCTAAATGTTAAAACGATGTGACTATACATGCCAAACATCTGAAAGCGAGACTTTTAGAAAAATGTGAAAGCAGCCTTTTTGACAAATGTGTGATCTGCCCTAGATGCTCACTAGCCGTTAAATTATGCAAGAATTTCTCATTGTCCCTAAACTCTGACTGACCCCTTTTGTGTCGATCAAAAACATTCTTCACAAAACATTTTTCACAAAATTTTAGATTTTCTACAAATTTGACAACGACGCTTTTCCATTTTAATGTCGTTACATCCACATAGATAGATGTAAATCCACATAGATACTCCTGTTAGTGTAATTAGTGAAATTAGCAGGGTACTAGGGTTCATTCAACTCCAGAGGTCATTTTGCGAGCGTGTTTTGTCTGGACTGCATGGACCTTACCCTTTCCTTGTCAAAATGCGAGATTTGTTTATATATTAACCAACAAATTCTCTTGACTAATCTCCACCACCACGAAGGTCCTAGGTCTTTTAACCATTGATACCCTGGGTCATCATGGAGTACGAAGATGTACTGCGGCAGTACCTCGGTGAGTTCGGCAGGTACCAGAAACTGGCAGCTGTGCTCATCATCCTGGTCGGTCCGTCTGTCGGCGCGACAATGCTCGCCCAGGCTTTTCTGGCGGCTACTCCCGGTCACCACTGTCGGCTCTACCAAAACAACTCTTCGGGCATGTATGGCCACCCCTCCGGTAGACTCAATGTCAGTATTCCCATGGAAAACGTGGACGGTACGTCGAGGTTCAGCTCGTGTTTGATGTACAACAGAAGTGGTGGAACAGCAACAGGGGATAACCTCACAGTAATATCGTGTATCTACGGCTGGGAGTACGACCAGAGCATATATCACAGCACTGTTGTCACAGAGGTAAGTTCGCCATATATAGTACAAATTGTCGGTAGGTTGGGGTGGGGAATACGAAGGTCAAGTTCAATCATGGGAATTCTAGCTGCTTTCTAAGATGCTGCAGCAGTAATTGCAGGTTTTATATGTCCTGAACTGTAGGTCAAGATACTCGAGGTACTAAAAGTAGGTCATACCAATGGTTGACCGTTCACAAACAGGGGGGAGGGGGGGGGCAATGATAATAATGATAATACCTATTTCAGGCAACCATCTTGAGTGCAGGTGCGTTTAACCAAAATGCCCTGTTTTGCGCTGATTTTTTTTTAGTAATGGTTAGATATGATTTGCATTTTCCCACAAGTACGACCTTGTGTGTGGGCGCCACTGGTTAAAGGAACTGGGACAGTCCATCTTCATGGTGGGGGTGAGCGCCGGGGGACTAATCTCAGGAACGGCATCGGACAGGTACATATGTCCCTTTTTCTCTGGAAGAAAACAGAAACACCTTCTTCCCACGGACACTTGTAGTTTCGTAAGTCTTCTACGAGAGACCAAACGCAACTCAATATGTCCATTTAATTCACATGCTACTTCAAATGATACATTATGCAAGAGAGCAATATGTCACCATGCATGCAACAGACATTATCAGATCTGCTCCTCATTGTCAAGAGCCTACACTGAAACATTTCACTTGAAATTACAGTCAATAAAAGTAATCCCAATTTTTGTATGTTTCGTCAGATTTGGACGCCGTCCAACGGTTCTAGCCTGCATCCTTCTGCAGCTGAGTTCTGGACTTGCTGCTGCCTTCACCAAAGATGTCATCGCCTTCATTGTTCTCCGTTTGCTTGCCGGCGGCGCTGCCAACGGTCTCATCTATGTGGGCATAACCCTAGGTAGACTAAGTTTGATTCTCACCTCACTCGATTCGTTAAGAGAGATTTAATACTTGGAGTAATTCTTACTTAGCAACTCTGTCACAACTAATCTGCCTTCATTGATGATTGACGTGTTCCCACTTTTTGTGTCCAGTCATAGAAGTTATCGGCTCGTCCAAGCGCAATGCGGTGGGAATGACGATCTCGCTGAGTTGGTCCGTTGGTTCAGTCGTTCTCGGGGGTCTTGCGTACTTTCTGCGGGATTGGTGGAGCCTTCAGCTGGCCTTGGCACTTTTATCAGCACCAGCAGTGCTCTCGTACTGGTGGTACGTTCATTTGAAACCTCATTTACAATAGTATACGGTATCATAACCGACATACTGGTTGGTTCCGACCTGCAAAGTTGCATTGTGCCTCATCGCTTATACCAGGAGGCTACGAAATCCACGATTCTTTATCGTTCTGTGCATTGTCATTCGCAGGCTTCTCCCTGAGTCTCCGCGATGGCTCCTGAGTAACAACCGGACCGAAGAAGCCAGAATCAACATTCAGGAGGCTGCCAAGGTCAACAAGGTCACCATTCCAGATGATGTCTACGATAAACTGACAAAACCGAAGGACAAGGAACCTGGGGAAAAATCCAAGAAGTACAGTTTGATCGACCTGTTCCGGGGTCCTCGTCTGAGGATGAGTACAATAACGATGTCTTCAGTCTGGTAAGGGGTACAGTGTACCAATGATACATATATACGTACTTTTTAAGTATTACAATAGTGTTACAATAGTATTACAATGCTTACTTGCATACATTTTTCCTTGACCCAAATATGTACAATTTGTACTCACCAGCTTAGGTGGCAATGATGGTTAATACAACCGATATCTTTTAAGGTTTCTTTTTCTACAAAGAAATGGTACACAAATGATACACAGGTCATAGGTCTGTTTACGTCTTGATCTTTTTTAGGTTTGCCACAGTGGCTGTGTACTACGCCTTAGCCATCGGTTCTGCCGACCTGGCTGGTGACCCTTACCTGAACTTCGTCTTGGGAGGACTGCTGGAGATCGGGCTGTCCCTTTTGGGTTTGGTTGCCATGGAGAAGTGGGGGAGGAGGCCTGTGATTGGTGGATATCTGTTCCTGTCAGGAGCCGCCTGTCTGGCAGTGGCAGCAACACCAACAGGTGGGCACATACATGTAGTACAACCTCGTTGAATGTTCTAGCACACATCAAATCGTACGACGTATAAGACAGAACCGACCATCTACAAGGGTCTACGACAACACGAGAACCCTTTTCGTCATGCACGACAAATCCACGACTGCTATTTCCTACAGTACTAGTCTGTTGACGCGTTGCTCTCACAACCCTGTCGTATGTGACAGGGGCCTTAAACAGATTGATGTGCACGTCCTTCATCCAGCTAATCATATTTGGCCATGATACGTGGTGTCTCAGTTTTTATTTTCTCTGTAAAACATGACTTGTGAGACATAGGAATACAAATCTAACGACACCCTCCATGGTTCAACATCTTTCAATTGCATAGCTTCTTTAGTGTATATGATATCGATGTAACATTATTTTGCAGAGCTGCAGGAAGTCATCCGGTATCTTTCCTTGCTTGGTCGGTGTGCCATTGGAGTCGTCTTCACCACCCTGGCCGTGTACACCCCGGAGGTTTTCCCCACCGTGGTCAGGTAGGGCGGTCCCATCGCGGTGCACCTGAAGCAAACGACCAATTTCATTCACTAACTCGCTCTCTCATCCGCTCACTCACTTCGTTGGGTCCTTAGAATTAAGGGATGTTTATACCGTATATGTGTATGACCCCTACCCCCAGTTTTATGTTGTCCTAATGCTATACATAAGCCTCGTCGTTTTGCAATCCTGGATATAATAAAGTGTCGACAATCAGATGACGAACAACCTTATCAGCCGAACTACAAGTAATTTCTGTTTCTACAGGACGATGGGTGTGGGTGTGGCCAACATGTCGTCCCGTGTGGGCGGCATCCTGTCCCCGTTCGTGTCCCTGCTGGCTGACGTGTGGCCGCCCCTCCCCATGCTCACGTTCGGGGTTCTCAGCACTCTGGGCGGCGCCGGAGTCTTCAGTCTGCCGGAGACGTTCGGAATCCCTCTGCCGGATACACTTGAAGACGCCGAGAACATGGGAAGGTACACACTTGAATGATAACACCAATCATCATTGACTGAATAAGAATTTTGTAGTTAACTTTTATGCTTTATTTTTTTTGCCCTCTTTCCCCCTCCTGTTGTACATAATGTGTTATCTCCAAGCAGATCCTAGGGTGGCAAAAGACAGCATCATATCAAATTTTCCAGGCAGTATCCAGGCCGACAGAGAGGGACGTATTGGACTTGCTCTGGCACATGGATACTGCCTGGGCAATTTGATACTGTCTTTTGTCACCCTAGCATCTGTTTGGAGATTAGTACATGTGTATTCTTTTTTTTTCCACAGAAAGCAACAAACAGAGTTTGACACAGCAGAAAAGATCACAGAATCTGAACGCGACCGTGACCTGAGCTACATTGGACCTGTTGTAGTTAGTGGCCACGTGATTTGGAGCAATGACTTTTCCTATATTAGTCAGACAGGAAAATGTACGTGTTGAACATGTTTAGAAATATTTTTCTTTGTGTCAGAATCATAGGCTTCATGTACAAAGCATTATAATCTACTCTATTGGCTAATGTCCAAACAGTAGCAGTGACGGTGATACACATTACATGTTCATAGTGGTGGATATGCTAAGAGGTGATCTTTATAACACAATGACGGTTATTGTTTTTCATAAAAACGCTTGCATCATGATACTCTCTGTTAGGTTCACATCTTTTTTTTTTCGAATAGCATGTCAGTATCCTTCCGGAACAAGACCTTTTCGACTGGACGAAGTATAGGAGCACGGAAGCATCCATGGATGAAAGGATCAACCAGTCAACAGTGACATCTAGCGACATTTAGCGAAATGTCCTGTCTGAAAGAAAGCATGGTTCGCCCGGCCGCCCGTCGGCCGTTGCTCCCAATGATTATGTGGTCTCAGTGAACCCATCATCAGACGTGAATCAGACGTGTTTGCGTGTTCTCGGAGCTGGTGCTTCAGGTCTTTAATTGTCAGAGATATAATCGCTTGCACTTGCACTTTTGTGAGCTAATTCCGTCACTAAGCGATAACGTCTAACCCATCGACATCGATGTGAGCGCATCCTGCCCTGACGTGGAAGCTTGCTTGTCCCGGAGGCGGGAGAATGTTCTTGTCGTGCAGACGCCACTGGTCCAGCGGGCACGGGAAGCCTGTCGGCTGCAAAACGTACAAGCCTCCCGTACAGCACAGATACAGCCTGTCCTCCACAGCCGCCGGTCCCACCGCCACTTCTACCTCCTCTGGAAAGAAATGTTCATCCTCCTCCCACTTGTCCGTTTTGGGGTTGTACATCGCCATGGTTGTCGGCGTCCAAGATGAATTCTTCCAGGACGATAGTACCGTGTAAATCTTGCCACCTACAGCTGCCGCGCCGTGGATTTTCTTTACAGCAGGCATTGGTGCAACGTTGGTCCACGTGTTCGTCAACGTTTGGTAGCAGAACACATCTTTGCCTCTCGGGCTGTCGAAACCACACAGGACGTAAATGTCGAGGTCTATTGTAACAGCGTGGTGACCATTCAGGCCACAGGGAAGCTGTGCCGTCATATGCCAAGTGTTTTTCTCGGGGTCGTACATTTCGACATCAGCCAACGCTTGGCCGCCTGGAGAGGACTTGCCGCCAATAGCGTACACATGTTTGCCACCGCTAGCTAGTGCAAAATCAAACCTGGTAACATGCATTGGCGCCTTTTCCCACCATCTGTTGTGAAGACTGTCATAGACATAAAAGTTCGCAGAGGCCCTGACCTTAACGTTCGTACCCAAATCCTTCACAGTCGAATCCTTCAGAACTCCACCGGCTACATACAGTTTGTTGTCCTGTGACACGATGATGCTGACTTCAGTGGCGAGGTAGGGCGTGGGAAGGCGATACTTGGTCTTAGTATGGGCTTCGTATAATTGCAGACCGTCACAAATGCGACTTTTACACGCAGAGACAATTATGTCGGGCCTCCTCGTACCGAATGGTAATCTTGAGATGAGTCCAAGCGACTGTGGATTCCTCACTGCATTCGTCAGGGCTACCTGCACCTGGGCAGCTGTCTTGTACACTTCTGTAGCAGTTGCAATATCTCTGAGCACCTGGTTCCCTGACACCTTCTGTCGTGAGCACATAAGCTCCAGGGCGTGGTGGTACCTCACAGACTTAATGAGTTCGCCGACACCGTCTCCGTCTGTGCCATTGTGCTTTGCCCATCTCTCCAAGGCATCGAAAATGCCCGCGCCCTCATGTACAACTAAAGATTCGTCTGATACCAGTTCTATTACCTGGGACAGCTCTAGATTAAGGAATTCGCTCCCCTTGCTGACGTCGGAGAAATCGGAAACAAGCGTCCACTGGGCGGCTTGAGCTAACTCCGTGCAGTTGTAGGTGCGCGCGAGGAGGTACAGAGAGATACAGTTTGCCGGGACGACCCGCTTGACGAGCCACTCTTCACATACACGGTGAAGGTCAACAATCTGGAGTAGGTCCGAAGCTTGGACAAGATCTTGTACTGTTTTGTAACTGTCACTTCTGAGTGAAACTTTCCCGGTATAAATGAAGTCTAAAACGTGAGCCATGGTTTCCTTGCTAACACCGTAGATGGGAACTTCTTTCTTCCGGGCTTCTTTGAGCCCTTTGGTGAACATGGCCATAAAGTACGGGCTGGCTGCCGCTAGGACGTTTCGATGGGCAGGGAACGACATACCATCAACATGGAGTATGACGTCAGTCAAGCATCCTGATGATCGCATGTCGTTCAGGTTCCGTACAAGAGCTGGGGTTCGAACGGAGGACAGGTCGATGTCGGCCATGTTGTTGTCTCAGCCGTGGTCTGTGTTTAGTCTCCTTGTAATCGTGAATTAGATACCTACAGAGGAAATAAAACGCAATTATTACCTGAACGAACGATCGCATAATGGCGGACCAGTGTGAAAACTGTTTAGCCATAGCCGATGCTGAAGATAGAATTAACATGGCCAACGTTGATCGACGGAGGTGTATACACAACAACAAACCCCAACACCATCTCGCCGTGTTTTTGCCAACCAAATACCGCGAAGACATATTCCGTTCAAGTACTAGCGGAGCTGATAAAGTTTCCCATAGCTAGCAGTTTATACGGCAATGCACTAGTATGGGTACTCTGTATCATACAGTCTGGAAGAAATAAACCATTATTATGGGTGGGTGGGATTCTCTCCAGCGTTGAATTCAGGAGAACCTGCTACGCTTCAAGCTAAATATTCATTAAGGGAAATTGCACAAAAATATCTCACCTTGCAACCAACCGTGAATAATACCGCTTTCCAGATTACGGAACATCAAATAACACTGATAACGTTATGCCTTACACAAAAGGAGCAAACGGCCATTCCTCAGACCTTACCTGTTGTGGTTCCCAGTGTTTGTTGTGAGGCATAGTGTAAGGCCGCGATGGCGTTACGGCCAGGGAGTGGTAGGCAAAAAGCGGGTGAGGGTTGGTTGATTTGCCTACCAATAATTTTCATATGATTTAAAATAATTTGCATGTGCATCATGTAAACAAAAACAACGATCTCTCTTTCACCGTTCTCAAATAAATGCCTGTACTACAAGCCGCGGCACTGACCAGGACGAAAGCGACCCAAGATTGAAAACGACTGACTTCGCGAATTCGTGATTTCTGCTTGGTTAGTTCTGAGCACTGAGGTGTCCTTGACAAGGACACTGTACAGGGCATTGCACCAAAACAAGGTGTGGAATGTAGTTACACCTGTTTATTGAATTACAATTAATTCCGTTTCAGTTGACGGCTTCTGAATTCCCAAAACGGAATGTCTGTAGTCGCAGTTGCCATGCGCAGGGTAGACCTCAAAACATTGTACAGTAATTCCTTGAAAATCCTTGCTTTTCTTGACAACTTTGGTACAGTTTGGAGACCTTGTGGATGTGAAGGAACAGGGAGGGTCTAAACCTTTCTCAGCTGAGTCAAAATGTGTTCACCGGTTTAGAGTCAAAATTAGGTTGCCGGGTAGATCTGAGTTGTTGTATGGCAAATCCTGAGCGGGTGGAGACCCGATCGCAAGAAACTGCATGAGATAAAAGGTAGGCCGTGCGTATTTTACTGTTGTACGTATGTTAACTGCTGTACATGTGCCACCCCATACGAACACCGGTGCAATTCTAACCTTTAAGTTTAAGCATAAACGGTCACATTGTAATCCGCTCCAGCAATGTGATAGTATGCAAAATCTACATATCTGGGATACTAGCCAGCCCTTCTATGGTATTAACCCTATGTAGACAGGGCTGTGTGTTGCATCCTGGGACCTGTATCTCTAAAACTATGTGGCATCGAAATTCCAGCCGAAGATTGAATTATTTCGACTGACTTTGTTACCTGACATGTACAGTAGTATGACCTGTTTCACATCTAATAGTTGTTTTGTTATAGATAATTATTGTACACCCATGTGATGCCCATATGCTATAGTACAGGTTAACAGATGCAAAGGTATATACATGCTTGTAGTACAGACAGGACTACCGATACTACTCTAACATCATCACCTCCCAAACTACCCTAATACAGAGGTTCGACTTCTTCTTGTTTCTTTGTGATGTTTCAAAAATATTATTTGAGATGGGTTTGTTAATACATGCAGGATGATTAAAGAGTAAAGTGCGCGTGCACTCTTGGTAACCATAGATAACATTAGCCCTGGGCCCAGGCCTCCGCCACTAATTATCAATGTCCTCAAGATTTGCATAAACTGTTTATAAAATTAAAGCTGCCATCTTTATGGGAAAAAACGAACGGCAATCTTAAAAACCATTCAGTGCTTCTCTAGAGACCCAGGGTCACCTTGCGCCAATGACTAGGCCCGGGGTCGCTTCGCCCCAGTGACAGCCCTGAGTAAAATATGTTGTGCGTCTACTACCTGATCGATCACTATTGAGATGTGAAGGACCGGAGTACCTGACAAGGGCAAGAGTTCACAAGCCCTGAAGGTACGATACCCCCAAGTCATCCCTGCCGCAACAAGACCTGATCGGTCATGTCGGAGATACAACATCCTATTGTTTCCTATGGTCTCATATCCTTGCCCTTGATAAAAGTAATTTATTCACGCAACTGGAGTACGAAAGTATTTGGTCTTCTTATCTCCGTACTCTTGAAGGCGTTTTGTTTACCTCTTACTTTTAAGAGGCCTCTCGTTTGCCTAACACATTAAGTATTATGTAAACAGAACGCCTCCAAGAGTACGGGAAATTGGGTGCCGGTATGAGTTTAACCTCCTGTGTATTATGCTAAATTCGGGGAAGGCAAATATAATACCCAGTAGCTCACACACACACACACACACACATACACACACACACACACACACACACACACACACATATATATATATATATATATATATATATATAGTTTTGACATACCCTTCAGAAAGCTAGGTGACACTGACAGTGGCATAACGTAATATGAACCATTCCGCATCTAATACACTGTGCATGTTACAAATGTTGGAAAAACAGACATAAATTTTAGCTCTGAGCTCATCAGGCCTCTGCCACTACTAGTAAGCAACTATGCAAAACATGTTCGAAGCAAAGCACACATTGCACCACACGTTACCATAGTACAAAATTTAAACTTTCTCAGAAACAGCGTGAACTATGTTTCCCAATAGACAGCTGTCTTCAAGATTTGTTTTAAAGTTGTACTTTAAAGCATCCCACCTTTGTGAAAAACTGACGGCAATCTCTGAGACCATGGGCTAGATGCAGGATCGCTTCACATCAAATGGCAGTTACCTTGCGTGTCTACCTGATCACTGTCAGATGTCAAAGACCGGGTGTAACCACCAATACGAAGGCAGGAATGCACAAGCCGTACATGTCGTGAACAATACACACCCAGGTCATCTCAGTCGCATACAGTACCTACTTGTTCATGTCACAGTATTGTGTTATCTCTATCAATGAGAGCACTTTATTGACGTAACGAAAGTACAGGGACTTTGTTTCGGTCGTCTTCAGCTATAGTTAAACCAAAAAAGACAAGAATTCCATCTGTCTGCTTCAATTCACTCATAAGCAATTAGAGGTGTTTACGTGTATTCATAGCCACCTCTATGTCAGAGGTGAAACCTTGACATTTCAACTCATTGTTTTGGCTAGGATAAAACTGAGGTTTGTAACAGACGCGTCACTCACACGCAAGGGCGCACGGGAAGAATGCAGAACTAACGATAGGAAATACATGTATGTTCTAACCAAAGCATACATGTACATGTAGACTTGACAGCATTCAACACATGTTTCCTAAGTTGCAGGAGTGTCGGAAACTTCGTGAATCAAGTTTCCCAACAGACAGATGCCCTCAAGAATTTAAGTTCTACTATGAAAAAATGCCACCTTTCCGAAAAGCTGACGGCAATTTTTGAGACCATACACTAGATGCAGGGTCGCTTCACACCAAATGACAGTTACCTGGCGTCTATCTGATGTCAATGACCGGATGTAACCTCGAATACCTGGAGCTGGCCATGAATGCTCATGCAAACCGTACATGTCGTGAACAATGCACATCCAGGTCATCTCTGTCGCATACAGTACCTGCTTGTCCATGTCGCAATATTGCCATCTCTATCAATGGGAGCACTTAACGAAAGTACATGGACTTTGTTACGGTCTTCTTCAACTATATAGAAACAAAAGAAAATACAGTGATTCCATCTGTCTCCTTCACTCCTAAGCAGGTTGTTGCATTTATCGCCCATGTCAGAGGTGAAAGGTTGACATCGTCTCATTGGTCTGACCCAGGGATGTCGTTGAGGCTCACCAGGACAGACAAGTTTATGATAGACATCATTGAAAGCAGGTGTACCTGCAATTCCAAGGCGGATCAGCACTGACATATTTACTAGTATCTGGACCCGATTTGTGCTTCACAGGTGGGACTATATTTCCATACAAATTCTAGATCTCTTCGGAAGTTTACCCACACTATTAGAAAGCCATTACACATATTTGTTGTACAGTAGAAAGCATGTGCTGCCATGGCTGGCAAGTTTGGAAAGACTTGAACAACTTACTACGCTTACTCGCTTAGTGACCAAGGCTTTCTCTCTCTCTCTCTCTGAGTGTTTCCTCTGGTTTTCAACTACAACGCGATATGCTTGAAAGTTACTTTAAATTTACTTCATGGTGTAGTTTTATATTCACCTGAATCCTGGTCAATCGGTACCCCTGCCCAGGGTTACCGTCCATGTAGTTAAGATAGTATTGGTAGTTCAATATGAGAGGTTGTAGCCATAACGATCCGGGTGTTATTTTCCAATCTACAGCCAGTTTGGCCACGAAGACATTGACCGAACTACTGTTCACAGTTTTACCTGACAATGTGTACGCACAAAATTAAAGACAGGCACAGAAATAGTTGTGCTGTCGATTGAAGAGTTATGATGAAGTGTTGTCGATGGGAGAGCTACGATGAAGTGTTGTCGATGGGAGAGCTACGATGAAATTTAGTTAGAATCCATGATAGTCATGATTCGCTCTCTTGGAGGCGTTGTAATCAAGTTCACTGAAAAGGGTTCATTGAACTCCACCAAAGTCGGCATGCATTGTCTTTCCTGCACAGGGAATACTCTAATCTTGTCAAAGTGTGAAATTTGTTTGATAGTAATAACGTAATGTTCTTGGTGGCAAATGTGCATTTCTATCTCGTCGTAAATTGTCATTGGCCCGCAAAATCAGCCTGTGTTATCGATGTTCCGTTCCACCGTGCCTCGCCTTGTCCGCCGCCTGGTCCCGGATGCAGGTCGCTATCCTGACGTTCTGATGCCAGTACAGCTTCAAGTCATCAATCAGGCAGTCGAAACCAGACTAGACGGCGCCTACCTCTATATGATAACAAACACCTCTAAAATAATGTAATATAATGTGGTTGCGGAAAAAAAAATTATTGTCAAATTTGTAGAAGATTTAAAATCATGTGGTCAGTCTAGAATTGCGAATTATCGATCTGACAACTGGAGAGAAATTATTTGGGGATGACAGAAAAGGGGTCAGACAGAGTTTAGACACAATAGGACATTATATGGTGTCATTGCATCATCTAATGAACAGGGAACAAAGAGGGCAATGTACCTTGTACCTTGGTCCCTTAAACCAGGTCAGGTCGTGAGACTCGATCTGTGTGATGGAGTGTCTAACTGTCTGCCTCTATCCCTCTCGGTCATGTTAGAGTTGTAACTGCCGCAAAGTTTCTTCCTTGTCCACTCATGGATCTTATCAACCCATCTTCCCTTCTTCCTCGCCTTGCTCTCTTTACTCTTCCTGGAAGGGTTATTTTTTGCCAGTCCACCTGACCTCATTATGTCTCCGTACCACTTTAATCTCCATCTCTTCACAAGTGAAGTGTAAATGTTGGAAAAGCATATATAAATAACATAAGCTCTGAGCTCAAGCCTTCGCTACAAGATAACTATGTCAAACTTGTTCTAACCATAGCATACATACATTCAAAAAAACTAATAAGAAAGTTAGTAAAATATGTTCCCAATAGACAGTTTAAGATCTCCATAAGCTAAAAACCTCGGAAAAACGGACGGCAACCGCAAAGAACATTCTGTGCTTCTCTAGACCCAGGGTCACCCCGCCCCAATGATTAGGCCTAAGGTCGCTTCGCCTGAGTGTCTGAGTCAAAACAAAAATCCTGTACGTCTACCTGATCGATCATTCTTGAGATGTAAGGACAGGAGTGTCAGACAAGAGTTCACAAGCCCAGGGGATCGTAATCAATACCCCCAGGTATCATCCCTGCCGCCACAACACCTGATTAATCATGTCGGAGATACAATATCTTATCGACTCAGTTTGTCCCAAATCCTTTCCATGGACACTGACAGTGTCATAACGTAATATGACCCATTTCACATCTAATACATTGTGCATGTTACAAGTGTTGAAAAACCAGAAATAACATTTAGCCCTGAGCTCAAGCTTCCGCCACTATTAGTAATAACGACTGAAAACATGTTCTAACCAAAGCATACGTGTACATCAAAGAATTCAACACACGTTACCATAGTAAAAAAACCTTCTCAGAAACAGCGTGAACCATGTTTCCCAGCAGACAGATGTCTTCAAGATTTGTTTTTAAAGTTGTACTTTAAAGCATCCCACCTTTGTGAAAAACTGACGGCAATCTCTGAGACCATGGGCTAGATGCAGGATCGCTTCACATCAAATGGCAGTTACCTTGCGTGTCTACCTGATCACTGTCAGATGTCAAAGACCGGGTGTAACCTCCAATATGGGGTGCTAGGAGAGAATGCACAAGCCGTACATGTCGTGAACAATACACACCCAGGTCATCTCAGTCGCATACAGTACCTGCTTGTTCATGTCACAGTATTGTGTTATCTCCATCAATGAGAGCACTTTATTGACGTAACGAAAGTACAGGGACTTTGTTACGGTCGTCTTCAGCTATAGTTAAACCAAAAAAGACAAGAATTTCATCTGTCTGGTTCAATTCACTCATAGGCAATTAGAGGTGTTTACGTGTATTCATAGCCACCTCTATGTCAGAGGTGAAACCTTGACATTTCAACTCATTGTTTTGGCTAGGATTAAAACTGAGGTTTGTAACAGACGCGTCACTCCCACGCAAGGGCGCACGGGAAGAATGCAGAACATGCCCCCCCCCCGTACTCACCCTTGGCCGTAACTTTGAAAACTCTCCTTGACCTGACTTTACCTTGACTTGAGTGTTTTAAGTGATTTGGATGTTGAATACAAAATGTACATAAAGACTTGCCACATCCATTCATAGAAACACCTCTGAAGTTCGGATTCTAGTCGACGCGTCGTCGGTATGAACTGGTTGAACCAGTAATTATCCCCAAACTATGAGTTGATATGAGGTGAAGACATATTTTAGACAGTCCATAGTAAACAGACAAGCTAAGACAAAGTTATTTCGAGTGAGTTAACCCCGATGTTTGAGTTGTCTTGTTTACTTGAGTGCCTGACCTTCACCGACGCGACGCAGGTATCATTTCTCTTCACCCCCAGCTGTGTACTTAGTAATAGAACATAGTAACTGTGCCCCTACCACAGGATAGACGCGGTTTGAAGGGCTCTCCTGCCTCCATTCCTACTTGATCATCATGGAGTACGAAGATGTACTGCGGCAGTATCTCGGTGAGTTCGGCAGGTACCAGAAACTGGCAGCTGTGCTCATCATCCTGGTCGGTCCGTCTGTCGGCGCGACCATGTTCGCCCAGGCCTTCTTAGCGGCCACTCCCGAGCACCACTGCCGGCTTTACCACAACGACTCATCGGGCATGTATGACCACCCTTCCGGGAGACTCAACTTCAGCGTTCCCATGGAAAACGTGGACGGTACGTGGAGGTTCAGCTCGTGTTTGATGTACAACGGAACTGGTGGAACAGCAACAGGGGATAAGCAAATAGTAACATCGTGTAACCACGGCTGGGAGTACGACCAGAGCATATATCACAGCACTGTTGTCACAGAGGTAAGTACACTGTTACCCCGTGTATAACTGAGGTGACGAGGTACGTGTTGTAAATGAAAACGCACTAGGCTAGCTTTGTCGCCATTACGCAAATAGATGTGGAACATCTGACATAACCCCTGACTAAATGATGACGAGTTCATGTATTCTGTAGCACAGTACTCCTGACCAAATGCTGGCTAGTTCATATTGAAGGACAATATCCAATCTACACCAAGATTTCTAACATAAGTTGCATCGTAGTGTGAACATGTACTAGTATCCTGCATATTGGTTTGGTACATGTATGTTATATCATGCAGTCATTAACTTTCTTTACAATAAGTCAAACGGTAGAAATGTCAGGACGATATAATGACACAACAAAACAGTTCCGTTCTTACATTCATCGTGAATGCAGGCTCGTGGGGACAAAATGCCCTGTTTTGCGCTAAAATGTTTTTAACAAACAATGATTCAAGGTATGTTTACATTCTTCCCCAAGTACGACCTTGTGTGTGGGCGCCACTGGTTAAAGGAACTGGGACAGTCCATCTTCATGGTGGGGGTGAGCGCTGGGGGACTCATCTCAGGAACGACATCGGACAGGTACAAATGTTTCCTTTCTTTGAAGGATACAAGGCTGGATACGTCTAGGATACAAATACATTCCTGTGTCTTTCCACGATAATCAAGACAGCACTATTCCAAGAAGTGGAAGCTCGCTGCCCGATGTGCCATCAGGCACAGGAAGATATAAGGTCTAAGGTAAGGACTATTCCACCATACACCACACACGTGTCGACTCTGTTCCTCATTGTCCACCGTATACTCTACCTCGTTGAAACATTTTACCTGTACAGCCAATAAAAGTAATCCCAATACATATTTATGTTTTGTCAGATTTGGGCGCCGTCCAACGGTTCTAGCCTGCATCCTGCTGCAGCTGAGTTCTGGACTTGCTGCTGCCTTCACCAAAGATTTCATCGCCTTCGTTGTTCTCCGATTGCTTGCCGGCGGTGCTGCCAACGGTCTCTTCTACGTCGGCTTAACCCTCGGTAGACCAACTTTGATTCTCATCTCACTCCATTCATTAAGGCACAAAAATTAAACACTTGGCATTTGAATATTTTTTACAATCTGCGTTCATTGATGATTGACGTGTTCCCAATTTTTTGTGTCCAGCCATAGAAGTTATCGGCTCGTCCAAGCGCAATGCGGTGGGAATGACGATCTCACTAAGCTGGGCCGTGGGTACAGTTGTTCTCGGAGGCCTTGCGTACTTTCTGCGGGATTGGTGGAGCCTTCAGCTGGCCCTGGCACTTCTATCAGCGCCGCTGCTCTCGTACTGGTGGTACGTTTATCCTCATTGGTTCATTTGGTACCGTTGTTACAATAGCGTATGGTATCATATCAGACTTGGAATCTGGCCTGTAAAGTTGCATAGTATAATGTACAGCATATTTGAATCGCTTAGTAGAAATTCTGTTTTTACAAATCCACGATTCCGTAATCTTCTTATTAATTGTCATTTGTAGGCTTCTCCCTGAGTCCCCGCGATGGCTCCTGAGTAACAACCGGACCGAAGAAGCCAGAATAAGCATTCAGAAGGCTGCCAAGGTCAACAAGGTCACCATTCCAGATGATGTCTACGATAAACTGACAATACCGAAGGACAAGGAGGGGAAAAATCCAAGAAGTACAGTTTGATCGACCTGTTCCGGGGTCCTCGTCTGAGGATGAGTACAATAACGATGTCTTCAGTCTGGTAAGTACATTCTTGTCTACGCTTTTCTTTGATAAAATAGGTACAATGTGTGCTCAAAAGCAAAGACGACACAACAATGATTTTCAATGCTTTATATGAACAATATTTTCTGCCGAGGTTAAACTTTTAATGATGTAATCTCCAAGCAGATTCTGTTGGCCAAGGGGAGTCTAGAATCTGCTTGGAGATTAGTAAAATCTCTCACAGCGCTTTCGACAAGTCACTCTGGTCTTCCTCAGTAGACTGACCCATTGAGACTTGTCGACGTCACGTGGCTTCCCTGAGGCGTGACGTCAACACTTTGGCCAAACGTATCTGGTAAACGAATTCGGTCCAGTGTCGACGTCACTGGTCCTTTTCCCAGGAATGACACACCTAGGAATGGCACACAAAATGATACACAATTCATTTTTTTTACGCCTTGCTTGCTTGTCCGTTTGGTAGGTTTGCCACAGTGGCCGTGTACTATGCCTTGATCATCGGTTCTGCGGACCTGGCTGGTGACCCTTACCTGAACTTCGTCCTGGGCGCACTGTTGGAGATCGGGCTGTCTCTTGTGGGTTTGGTTGCCATGGAGAAGTGGGGAAGGAGGCCTGTGGTTGGTGGATATCTGTTCCTGTCAGGAGCCGCCTGTCTGGCAGTGGCAGCAACTCCAACAGGTGGGCACATAGTCACAGTTGAATGTTCTAGCACACACAAAATCGTACGACCAAGGACATCCATGATACGACGTATATGACAGAACTGACCATCGACAGAAATCGACGACAACCCATTTTGTCCAACATGACACATCCACGACTGCTATTTCCTAATTCTGTCGCCACTTCGCTCTCGCAACCCTGTCGTGTGTGAAAGGAGCCTAGCAGACGCATATATCCTTCTGCTGCTATGTTATTCGGCTCTGAAATGCTTGTACTTGCCGGTGGCTGTCTTTATTTTCCTCCTCTTTGTAAAACACTTGAGACATAGCAAGACAAATCTGCCGACACCTCCTATCCACTTGAACGTTTGCATTTCTCCTTAGTGTATATAAATTGACGAGACATTATGGCATATGTTGCAGCCATGCAGGAAGTTATTCGGTACCTTTCCCTGGTCGGTCGGTGTTCCATCGGAGTCGCCTTCACCACCCTGACGGTGTACACCCCGGAGGTTTTTCCCACCGTCGTCAGGTAGGATCAAGTTGTATTGTGCACGAATCATTTACTCACTCGCTCTCTCATTCGCTCCATCACTACGTTGAGCCCGTAGAATTCAAGGACTCAAAAACAGCGATAACTCGTATACATGTATGACCAGCCTCCCAAGTTTTTGCTGTCCTAATGTTACAGACAGACTTCGTCTTTTTGCAATCCTGAAAAGGAGGAAGCTAATGAGCTAATTTCTGTTTCTTCAGGACGATGGGTGTGGGCGTGGCCAACATGTCGTCCCGTGTGGGCGGCATCCTGTCCCCGTTCGTGTCCCTGCTGGCTGACGTGTGGCCGCCCCTCCCCATGCTCACGTTCGGGGTTCTCAGCACTCTGGGCGGCGCCGGAGTCTTCAGTCTGCCGGAGACGTTCGGAATCCCTCTGCCGGATACACTGGAAGACGCCGAGAACTTGGGAAGGTACGCTTTTGGATGATATCACTAATCGTCTTTGATTGAATCACAATAATCTTTTTTTTTCTGTTTCTTTTTTTTCGTAACTTGACTATTTACCTTGTACACAAACACACTTTTATTTCCACAGAGAGCAGAAAACAAAAGTTGACAAAGAAAAGAAGATCACCGAACCCGAACGCGACCGTGACCTGAGCTACATTGGACCTGTAGTAGTTAGTGGCCACGTGATTTGGGACAATGAATTCTTCTTTTAGAATCATACGAGAATGTTGATACACGTATATCGGGGTGAGCCACGCGAACACGAATCCCTCAATATCAATGTGAAGTCGATTTATTTACACCTGCTCGCCGAAATATGCCGAGGACCGGCTCTTTTTTAAGGAAATTATCAATCAAATCGGTGTCTAGAATTTATTTTAGGTGATGACACATGCATATATGGCATGTTTGCGCCGTGCTTCTTGATTTGTTGAAAAATAAGACACGCCTTGGATTTGGTGGTGGGTGACGGTTTTATTGGAGCATAGGCATAACAATGAACATATCCAGATAATAATCTGTTTTTAACAATTGCAACGTCATATCATTTAGCAAAAATGAAAGCTATGGAAAGGTGAATTCAATGATATATGGTACTAAGCTATGTCTTTGCCATTTATAGTTGAGCAGCATCATTGAATCTCACAATGCAAGTCTAGTTTTATGATAGGATGATATGATTTTTCTAAAGCTTATCAAATATTGACTAACATCAATTACCAGCTGATCAAAACAAATTTTTAAAAATCGCTTTTAACTATTACAAGTATTACAAATGCTTGAAGTACAAAGAATAGAAGGAAAATTACATTATCATTTTAACAGTTACTAATGCTACTAGGGTGATTAGCCTCTACCAGGCTTCGGGAGGCGGCTGGAAATTCGCGGCAAACTGTTCTCTCAGCGCGAACCCTCTGGCATATCATCTGCCTATTTAGCCAATTTCCACTCTTTCCAGCCGCTTCCCGAAGCCTGGTTGAGGCTAAAGGCGATGGGGAACGTTTCCGTTGGTGTACCCAGTTCTCGACGGTCCCACCCGTCTTCTCTGTGTTTATCTCTCCTCGGTCTCGGCAGAACTGCCCGCGGGTGCCTCGGTAGCTGGGACGGCGGCGCCCTCCTCTTTGTCTGGCATTGCAGTCTTTGAAACCTGAGGGGAAATATGAAATGGGACGTCCCTTCGTTAATTCATTACAATTAATGCGCAAAAAACATACGCATACAAGACATGAATCGATTTTATTACTTATGACAATTACAAGAACTGACAATTGTTCCAAGTATGAGCAAGGAATAGAAATGAACCAGTGTTAGAAATACCCACTCTCGCCGCTCAAGTAATGTTTTCTGTGCTAGACCTTTTAAAACATTTTAAAAGTTTTAATACTGTACTTGAGTACTTTTTTACATTTGTAAATAAATGAATCAGGTGTAGTTTTATTTGAGACTTGTGTGTTTATTACTTTGAATTCTTTGTTGTCCGGCCGCTAAGTAGAATAGCTAATGGTTGACTTTATAGCATTGTAACTGGGGCTGCCTGCCAGAAATATTGATGGGCAACCTGGGCTTTCGCTTAGGGCACTGAGAATAATAAGTATTTCGAACTGATTCAGTACATAAAAAGCAGTGGCTTGGGTACACGATGTGGATTTAAGTATATGCGTTATGTAATTAGATATAGCCAACAGAAACAGTTTTAGACTGCTGCCCATGAAAGTTATCGGTTGACAAAGATGGCTGAAGCGTTACGTACAGCTGACAGTTCTGTGGGCATCTCAGCTTTCTCGCCGTCTTCACTCTTCTCAGCGGCAGGACCTTCCGTCGGCATCTCTTTGTCTTCTTCGGCTGACATTTCACTTTCACCTTCACCCTCAGACTCCGCGGACTAAACAACAAACAAACAAATACACAAACACACACACGTCAAACATATATCCCTGTGTTTGAAGTTCGTTGACCACATTGCCCTACAACGAAAGTCAGTAAACCTTGCATGGTTTGTCTAATATTCAACGGTACGCGTACTAAGGAGCTTATAGCTCCTTGACGGTACACAGGCTTATGATAGTTTGATGATCGTGTATAGAAAAACGTGTCTCTACGTTAAGATCTTTTATCACTATCAAATCAATGAAGCAATAGTCTTTGCTTTATCTAATGAGTTCCAGTCTTACCTGTTTCCAGTAGGCCACGTACGCTGGTTCATTACTTGTGTCGAATGGATGAGCCTCCCTGAAGAAGAAACCGTACTCCTGTAGCAAGGAAAATAAGACGTTACCATCAATATTAACAACGATTGTAGAGTTAGTGCCTCATTTGGGCTCATGAAATTATCCAATACAAATAGATACGTATTTGATAATAAAATTATTGCACAACAATTGTGGTACAAAGTATGTCATCTACTAGTACAAAACTACACTTTCATAAGACTAACCTAACTAACACAAGAGTGGGTCGCTAGTATGGGAAAGGTATGAACTCATTGTTGGAATTTCTAATATCTATACAGTCTTTAATATATGTCCCTAACTCCCTATGTATATAACCCACCCTATTAAAGAGCAGATCTTTTTCGTCGAGCTTCGCTGCCAGTTTCTCGAACACGGCGGTCCACCCCTCATCTCCCTCTGGTGCCTCATATAAAGTAGTAGCGTAACCGACTCCGGTAAGTTTGGTAGCGTCGAAGATCGTCACCTGTATTCCAAATACATACAGAAATGCACATGTTGATAGGAGTATGTTATGCCCAACGAGTGTTAGTAAGCACAGCCTAAGAAATAGCTAAATCCTTGCTACGTGATACTACGAATCTGTGTTAAGACCTAACCCTACTGTCTGTTGCGGTTGACATGTGGGGCCATCTAGTCTAGTACTTTGGCAAAACAAAAATACATATATACACAGATAATGTTGCGTTGTTCATATTTGATTACAATATATGGAGAACGTCGGGAAAACGTGTCTAGTATTCATACTCATGCTAGTTAAAATACATTGCTGTATACACATTTTACTGCTGATGGTTAGTTTTGGATATTGGCAGGAATAAACATGTCCTTCCATCCTAGAATGAGTGTCAGCCTTTTTAGCTTTCGTCTGGCCAGTAGCGGATCGTGGGGAACGGATGAAAGCTTAAAAGACCGACACTAAGGTTACTTCCATCCACGAGTTAAATCAGTGAATCAGATACCAACCCGCTCGTCGCTAGGCTTTGGTGTGTTCTCATAGAACTCCTCCGGGATGGCCGCGCAGCTTGACAATCCGTATGGGCAGCCTTCGACTTTGGGTTCACCCTGGGGAATAATTTTACAACAAAAATATGTATATCCATACATAGACAGTCAACGTTACAATGCCAAAAAGCAGTTACTCAAGCAACTGGATATGATTTTGAAAACGTCACAATGATTTTGAAAACGTTACAATGAACACGAATACAAGACAACACAGCGTAGCACACTATAGTAGTCTCCTGCACCTGTTTGATAAAGAAGTCCGAAAAGCAAAAAGAACATGTCCATAGAGTTTGATGAGTGAAAAGCGACCACACTAACCGTATGGTAAAACAGAGGCGACAGACTTCCAAGATCCACATTTCCATCATTGTTGCCGGCAAAATAGTCGTGCAGAGCAATCATAGTCTTGCGAGTGAAGAAAGCGTTGCATGATTCGGTGTCGACACAGGCATACATCTCTGAGAAATAAGAGAGAGTAAACATGTGGTTCAGTTTTGTACCATAAGCAGGGTACTGTATTCACCGAGTTGTCGTCATTGTGTTGGAAATTCATGATTGATAAAAACTGATCTTAAGAATCAAGTTTAAACTGTAATTTCCAAGACAAAAAGATGGACCTGACAAAGGCTGGAGTCGAAAGTCGAAAATTTGTGTAAGTCCGATTTTTTGCGTCGGAAATTACAATTTAAACTTGATTCATAATGACTTCTACCAACACAGATGAAGTTGCAAGATATTTCAATAAACCAACCATTTCAAGTACATGCACATGTCAAAACTTGAAATTCAGATGGTGTCTTTTGCCTCCTACCGGCTGACTTTGTCACGGCACTTCCCTGTGCCATGTTCAAGTTGTAAACGTGGCATATGCATTTGATACATTTCCAGGCAGTTACTAACATAGTTACTTTACTTGTATATCATGGGTTTCTAGGTTTGGCTAGACACAGCTCACTCACTGGGGTTCATGCGGATTTCCAGGACGTTGTCGCCATGGTCCTTCACCAGGCTGTGCAGTCGGGGTCGCTCTTCAGCGTCTGTAGACTCGGGGACGACGTCCTGTATCGACATAGCATGGCATCGTAGTTAAGTTCTTCAAACAAAGCGAGCAAAAGCTCTTTAAATACACAATTCAGGATAGAGACTCCGAGCTGATAGAATTACCAACAGAGATCCCGATCGCAGTCTCCGACAACTCGTTTTATTTCAAAAGAGTTTTTTTAAAACTAGACATGCCCAAAGTGTTTGTAGCTTATCCAAGCAAATACATGGTATGACAGCATAAAGCTAACAGACAAAGGATTAATTTAACAATATTTAAATTCAGATTTTACTGTTACCTCTTCGGAAACCATGCCTTTTTCCAGCTTGCGAACAAACAGTGCGTTGTGATGGAGCTCTTCATCCGCTGCAAAATACTCCATAATTCCAAACGTTTGCTGTGGGGATGAAGAAAAATGCTTTCTTCAATTGTCATATTTCTGACTAAGACGATGACTCTTGCACAGGCTTTTAGCTGGGGGGTGTCCAGGGTGTCTTTTGGACGCCCTGTACTGAAAATAATAAGAAATTGGACGCCCTACTTTTTGGTAGGACACCCTAAAGACACCCTATTTTTCCACTCCCAATCCCTGCCATGCACACATACCTCCCTTCAGCCTTACTATAAATACAAAAATGATGGTTTACTGGAGGAAAAAAACTCAAATTTGCACCTCAAAATGCAGAAAGTAGTGTTTGAGAGCATTGTGAATTTTAAAAAAGCCCCCCTAAAAAGCTTGCTCACCGTGCGTCTTCACTGTGGATAGCATACAATAAAAAATATGGACACCCACCAAAAAAATTCTACCTAAAAGCCTGCTCTTGCATGCAAGAGCAACTTTTACACCAACCTAGTACTAGTATATAAATGAAGCAAGATCCTATCTGACTATAATATTTATGATATCTGCCGCGTGTCTGCGAAGCTGGTGTGTTACGCCGAAGGGCCGTTATACCGGCCATTCAGATACAGATACAGATCTTTGGGAACATGTAAAACGCATAAGGACATTGCATATGCCTAGAGCTGTGTACCTAAACAAATTTTAGGTACAGGTACAGGTACAGGTACACAGGTTTAGGTACAGGTCCGGACCTGAACCTGTACCTAAAAAATTCGACCAATTTACATGCTCTTCTGAACTCTTTCAATAGCAACAAAAACATGTATACACTTGATAGTTAAGGTTTAATTTTGGTTTATGGAGAATGCTCAGATAAAATATAGGCAAAAGTAAGGTATTATTGTTTTCATGAACACACTGTCCTTACATTGGAACCCATTGGCGACCAGCTATTTCCACATTTAAGGTCACAAATAGGCATAAAATTGGTGTGA
This sequence comes from Branchiostoma belcheri, assembly GCF_001625305.1. Taxonomy (NCBI): domain Eukaryota; kingdom Metazoa; phylum Chordata; class Leptocardii; order Amphioxiformes; family Branchiostomatidae; genus Branchiostoma; species Branchiostoma belcheri. Next base: position 3,467,186 of record NW_017804353.1, read on the forward strand.
AATTGTTTAGGTACAGTACCGGTACGGAGGGATTAGGTATTTTGGACCTGTACCTAATCAATTTTTCCGGTACAGTATCGGTACTGAGTATCGGTACACAGCTCTACATATGCCTTAAGTATAACGGTAGCCTGGTTACCAAACCTATTATAGCTCCCGAGCCCTACATCCTCTCCTCAAACCTCTACATACGGAAGGGATGTGGGACTCGGGAGCTATAATAGGTTTGGAAACAAGGCTAGGATTAGGGTGGAATACTACAACACTCACCTTATCGTACGCAATGCCAAACTTCTCCAGACCAGCCAGTGATTTGTTGAAATGTATCATGGTCTGCATGATCTCCTTGTCGGTCAGGTCGCCGAAAGGCATGGTGTAACCGTTTACTTCGGTGGACGCGATCAGTAGAATCTGTCCAAGACGAGGATAAGTAGTCAGCAGAGTGTTGAAAGTCACTACCACTTTACACTTTTGTCTACCAAACATCAAGTAGTCATTGACAGAAAAGGCTGAAACGCCCAGGACAGACGTTCCAAGAATATAATATTTCAGGGTGCCCCGGACATTAAACCAGTCCTGTTAACACTCATAGAAATTGTAGGTTCACATGACAAACAATTAGTTTTAAATAAATGCAACACGCGTATGGAGAGTGACAGAGCTTGCTTCTTTCCTACAACGGACCAATCACACATCTAAAACTATATTACTGTAAGGGTTCGTGCGTTACGTACATTTTTGTCCACCGGTTCTGGAGGGACCGCTGCGATACGCTTGGGAACAAAGCTGCACGTCAGCATCTCTTTGTTGCACCCTTCCTTCGCAATGTTCGTCAAGTTCATCTGGAAAATACAGGCGAGGCAAAGGAATATGGTTTAGTGTTAACGAAAATTGTCGTTCGGTGCGATATAGCCAGCTGCCGCCGCGCCGCGTGCCAGAGAAGCTGGTGTGTTGAGCCGAAAGGCGGTAATGCCGGCTATACTGATAAAAATACAGATGTCTATTAAATATACAAAAATCTAACCTGTGTGTGATTTTGTGTGCGTGCGCATGTGCGCCCATGTGAGTGTGCATACGCAGGAACGAAACTGTGATGTATTTTTATTTTATTTTTTAAACAAAAACTCTATCACTCACATAGTGAAATAGTGGCCTTGGCATGTCAATCCTTTGTTGCTCCTTGTTGTAACCGTTGAAGTAGGACAGAAGCTTGGAGATGGCTTGCTTCGACGCTTCGCGGACACTGGTGCAGAACTTCTGCTTGGCACAGACAGAACTACCAGCTGGAAACAACACAGATATGATACTTGAACATGAGTGGCAGCGGGGTGTTAGACTCCATACCTGTTAAAGTGGGGCAACTAATTCAACGATGACAGATCCCAATGTCAACATGTTATTCGCAGTTATCGCCGGTTCTTCGTACAATCAGCTATTATTAAAAATAGATTGGATACAGTTGCCACATTCAGCTTAAAAAGCTTAATATTTTAAGAATGGACAAAGGAAAATTCTATACAAGTCTTGAAAGAGTACGATGTAAAGACATGCTACGAACATTGTGAAACGAGGTCTTCATACTATTAGGTAAATAAAAAAAATAAGTCACATACGCGTCTGTATTTTTTCCTCCAAGAAGTTCTCGAACCTTCTGACCGTTTGTCTCTTCACACAGTCGTTGTTCCGGCACAGATCGTCCAGGGAAGGAAGCAGCAGATCAAGGGCGTTAGTTTCATCACTAGATGAAAAGAAGAAGAAAAAGATAGCGGCATTGATTTTCAATATAGCCATGACAATGTAAATGGGAATCGTAACACTTAAGTCTGCTTTCCAGCATTCGTAGGTTTGTAAACAAAGTTCTAGTGGCGTAACGTTGATTGCGTTTGAACAGCATAACACAGGAAGCTATGGATGGATTAATACGACATTTGGTATGCGGTTAGGTCTTGACCTATCAAAGAAATTGATAGATATAAGGCCTCCCAGCGACTTCCCTTGGTACTGCAGCAGAACGTCCGGCTCTTGTATCCCGTTTATTCAAGAATTCCTTTTCTCCCGTATTTTTACATCAGGCATATTCAGTAGATCACCGACAACTTCACCTTCTACAAACAAGTCACAAGTAGCCTGGTTACCAGACCTATTATAGCTCCCCTGTCGTTATCATTTCCGCATAAAGACTCGGGAGCTAAAATAGGCCCGGTAACCAGGCTAGCCACAAGTAGATACCGAACGTCTCACCCTTTGGGCGGAGAGTCAAGGTGCACCGGGATGAACCAGTCTGGCTTTTCAGGCTCACACGTCACTCCCGGAAAAGCGTAGTAGAGTACCTAAAAAAGGAACCATAAACATTACACATGTTTAGATTGTGCATAAATGAATCTATGGATAGCTAACTAGCTAGATATGGTTAGGTAGTAAGATAGATAATCTAATAGCTGTATAGCTAGATATAGACAGCTAGCTAGCTAGCTAGATAGATATATAATTAAATAGATAGATAGATGGGTGTAGATACACAGATTTAGATAGATGTCGATGCATGTACTAGACTCTACAGCAGTATTCAGTCTTCTGCCTTATTAAGTGTCGTTTTCTAAATGTCTACACTATTCTGACTTAATTACCTGTTTTCTGACAGCCGTCAAGCTATGTTTTTAGTTTGTTTTGGTTTTGATGCCCACGATCATGATAATGATTCTGGCATACTCATTTTCACATGAGTGGAGTGTGGAAAGTCGTGTTAAGTGCCTTTCCCAAGGGCACAAGATTGGTGACAAGGTAGGGTTCGACCCCGAGCCGAACTCGCTACCGCTGCGCCACACGACCCCACTATGTAGGCTGGCTTGTACATGTACCTCATTGTGGCGATCGAACTGTCGGGACCCCCGGTTGTACTCGACAAATTCCAGCATGTTGGGGATGTAACAGATCCCACGGCTGTCCAGGTCCGCCATCAGAGCCTTGCCCTGGCGGTAGATCTCCTCCTCGTCAGCGTACCCGCCGAAGTGCCGCACGTAAGCCGTGAACGGCCCGGGGTAGTCCCGCCGGTGCACCTTCAGCTAATCATCGAATTGTAGAAGCAAAGAAAGAAAGTTCATTGCAAATATGTACATGCCCGAGGAGTAATTGCAAGTACATAATATGACATATTATATGACATATTATTATTCTTGTTACTCGTTAAAATGATGATAAGTAATTTCAAGTACACTTTCAGCTAATCAACGAATTATAGAAGCAAAGAAAGAAAGTTTATCGCAAATATGTACATGCCCTAGGGGTAATTGCAAGTACAAACAACATGTATGCAAATAAGATACAATGATATTATATTAATAGAGTCTACGTGATACTACATTCTACAGCATACTAATTTTGTTGGGTTTGACTTCTTTTCAGGCAGTGAGAGACCACTTCGTCTATGACATAACATATTACATTGTCATTATTACTCGTTAAAATGATGATAAGGGGATGATTATGATCTTCTGATTATATATTAATTGATAGATAATCTATTGGAAAAACAATATCGGACCCAACTGCTCCTTTTAACTGTTTACAGCGGTGAAAATACAAGTATATGTCGGTGATTAAACGGAATTGAGCCAGGCATCAAATAGGCTTATTCAACAGAGCCTCTACCAGGCTTCTGGAGGCGGCGGAAAAGAGTAGAAATCGGTTAAATAGAGAGATAACATGCCGAGAGAGTACATATTGCCGCACACAACTCCCTCGGCATGTTATTTCTCTATTTGACCGATTTCTACTGTTTCCAGCCGTCTCCCGAAGCCTGGTAGAGGCTATAGATCCAACAGACTACTTACGTCCATAACGACGTCTTGGTCGTATGGTTCTTGTCCGAAAACAAAATCGGGAAGCTAGAATGCATAGAATAAAAACAACAAGTTGTAGTCATTTCTTAAAAATACCGTTTTACCGTGTTACACACGCACGCACGCAAACACACGCACGCACGCACGCACACACACACGCACGCACGCACGCGCGCGCGCACACACACACACACACACACACACGCATGCACACACACTCACACACACACACACACACAGACACACACACACACACACACACACACACACATAAAGACACACGCACACACACACACAGACACACACAGAGTGTATGTGTGTATGTGCGTATGTTTAGATTGTGCAGAGCCAAACCTTTTCTGATGCAAGCACTTCTTCCGGGACGTCAATTGATTGCACGAAAACTTTGTTGCACTCGTCCTCCCCAGCCTTCCTCTGATATATCTGCCCCATGACCGGCCCGAACATTCGGAATGGCCTTCCTTCCATCAGGCCGGCAGCTGCAGAAAGTCAAGGTCAAGTTTATTGCATATGGGGCTAAACGCAGTACGTTCTAATTAGCTATAAGTACGGAATAGGGAGACTATGATACGTTCTATCAACATCTATGCTTTGCACGCTGCACACAGTGGGTAAAGTAAGCTGTGCATACCAAATTACACAAGTTACAGGGTCTCTTTTTTCATAGACACGAACTCAGGCTGGTCCTCTAATCCTATTCAAATAGTGCTATAACGAACCATGCAAGGTTTATCAATATGAATAAGGAATAGGTAATCTACAACTAACAAGTATGATCAAGTCACCGTTAAGTTTATCGTAGATGGCGCGCTGGGCCATGCCGTACGCGGCGTGCAGGTGGCATGACGGCGCGGCGGCGAACACCATTGACGCGGTCCCGGTGTACTCCCGCTTCTCTAGCGGAGTGTCATACGTCTGCAGGACCTTGGATTCAGGACAATCTGGATCTACACAAATAAAAAACGAATGGAAATAAAAACTTTGCCTCATCACAGAACATAAAGTGGATCGCGCACCACGGGCTGAGGCACTTAGGACGGGCTTCAAGTCGCGCACTGACAATATCCACGTTAGCGTCGTAAATTCTGTTTTATTATGCAGCGATGTGTCTTTGCCCCTATGCTAATTGTGTTTCCCTGTCCCTGGTGCTGACTCTGTTTCCTTGTCCCTGGTGCTGACTGTGTTTCCCTGTCCCTAGTATTGACTGTGTTTCCCTGTCCCTAGTATTGACTGTTTCCTGTCCCTGGTTCTGACTGTGTTTCCCTGTCCTTGGTGCTGATTGTGTTTCCCTGTCCCTGGTGCTAATTGTGTTTCCCTGTCCCTGGTGCTGACTCTGTTTCCTTGTCCCTGGTGCTGACTGTGTTTCCCTGCCCCTAGTGCTGACTGTGTTTCCCTGTCCCTAGTATTGACTGTTTCCTGTCCCTGGTTCTGACTGTGTTTCCCTGTCCTTGGTGCTGATTGTGTTTCCCTGTCCCTGGTGCTGACTGTGTTTCCCTGTCCCTGGTGCTGACTATGTTTCCCTGTCCCTGGTGCTGACTGTGTTTCCCTGTCCCTAGTGCTGACTGTGTTTCCCTGCCCCTAGTGCTGACTGTGTTTCCCTGCCCCTAGTGCTTATTGTGTTTCCATGTCCCTGGTACTGACTGTGTTTTCCTGTCATTGTTGCGGACTGTGTTTCCCTGTCCCTGTTGCTGACTGTGTGTTCGCTGTCCCCGGTGCTGTGTATGCCATTGCAAGGAAAGACATTTTGTTTCTTCAATACAATTTTTTCATACCGTTACAGTAGTTTTCCCCCGCCTCGACTCTTGTCAGATCGATGTCAGCGTCGACATCCTTGGGCGCTTCTCCCAACAAGTCCCAAGCCTCCGGATTCCCCTTTCTGAGGCAGACGGGTAACTGGTTCTGTACGTGTGCCTTTAACCCCTTCGCCCGGATGTACACGTGAGAGGCTCGGTCGTTGATCGAGAAAATGGCCACCTGGTTGATGACTCTCCCGTTCTCAGGCCTGCGAACAAAAAAAGGGAAAATGGAGAAGATTTCATTACATATATCTCACTCAATCACTGAACTCCATAGCGCCTCTGCATACGGCCCTCAAGGACTGCCTGTCTCTGGCTGCCACCCAGGCGGAGGTGATGTCCAGTCCTGCAGCCTGGAGGTCGGCAGACAGCAGGCCCGTCCAGGTGCGCCTCGGCTCCCTCTAGGGCGGGACCAGGTGGGAGGAGGCGGTTCTCTTACGAGAGAGCCTTACATACGAGAGAACATATATCTCTAGATATAAATTGGTACAAGATCTTAGTATCATTAAAAGATGAAACGTAAATGTATATACACATATTGCTATTATTATGAACGTAGGAGTACATACTTGAACGGAACATCAGCAAAATCATCAGCACCAAGAAACGTCATATGCCCAGAAAACATCTTCTATCATTTCAATACATTAGAAGACATACGATTGATCTAACATTTTACACATTCATATATTATTATCATTAGAGGCTGTTGTTGTGTTTATATCCTATAACAGAACTAGGTACTAGGTGAGTCTCAACTTGTAAGAATGGCCATCCTTACGATTTACTCTGTATGATGTAGTAGTAGTCATCGTCACCCCAGTATGGCTCCCCGTTCTTCTTCAAGATGCCGAAGAGTTTCTTTGCCTCCCTCTCGACAGAGAAGCCCAGGGCGGCCTTGTTCCGCACATTCCGGACGTATGCTATGTTCCTGGGTACCTTGTCAATCCTCACCTATGGTATAAGGTACAGATTACAAACAATTCATCCTTGCTAAAACTGGCGTCAGCTATAGAGCAGAAAAATAGCTCATCCGATGAGCCTGTGAGCTTTATTGGGCGTTTCTGGCTGTGTCGATTTCTGGGTTTTTAACGATAGGAATCGACCAATGTTCACAGATACCGAGCCTCATTCAATGTAACAGGGAAGATTTCAGACGACAAAAAAAAGATAGATTCTATAGGCACTTTATTGGTCTTTATTGTACATTTATTCCCTATCGGGCTGACCCAGGGAAAACCGCTCAAAAGATGCAGGGACAACCTTAAGGCAAACCTCAGAAGCTGAAAAGCAATCGCCCAGGACAGAACTGTCTGGAGAAATCAGTGTACACTACTAGCCAACAGAGCAGTTGCCATATCAAAAAGAAAAGGAGGAGATTAGGAAACAGCGCCCTCCCCTTTTTATCCCTTACCTTAGGGCACGGTCACATTTCCAAGTCGCGGCCTGGCCGGGTTGTTTGTGTGAACGAAAAATAAACAATTTGTATTAAGCGTATACACAAATAGTGCTCATGGTTAGTTTTCTCAAACGTTTTTTTTTTTTTGTGTGTGTGTGTGTTTTGCAGTCTTATGTCATAATTTTCGTTATAAACGACTGCCCGGCCGGGCCCGGGTTGAGAAATGTGACCGCGCCTTTACGGAGAAATAAAGTATTGCCGTACCTTGCTGTCCGTAGGTTTGGGGATGTTGTCCCACACGTCCTCGGGCAGGGGGATGGCCAGGGTCACCTCCCGGAACAGGTCGGTGGGAGCGCGCGTCTGGATGACGTTCGTGAAGGGTGCGGTCATCTCCACGCCTGGTAAACAAACGTTGGTAAACAAACGTTCATCATGTGTTTAATAGTCCTGATATTGTAGCCTGTAGGTCAGACTGTTGTCAGGGCTAGCCCCTCAATGCTACGGGTAGTCTGGTAGTCAGACTGTTGTCGGGGCTAGAACTAAGGGTAGTCCCTCGGTGCTACTGACAGCCTGGTTGCCAGACTGTTGTCAGGGCTAGTACTACTTGAAGGCTAGTCGCTTAGTTAGACCCTGAGCAGGGCCGTACTGCTGGTAGCCTGGATGCCAGACTGTTGTCAGGCCTGGCCCTGATTTAGACTCTGTACAAGGCCTAATCCGGGTAACGACTTCTGTAAAATTTCCCTAGGGACATGTTGGCCCCGGAGCCGAGGCGAGGAGCTAGCCTGCATAATGAGCCTGGCAAAAGTCGAACAGCAAGGCTTAAGTCATTGGCAACACACATTCTAAAGAAAGTCTATCTTTGGATGACCCACATACTACAGGTGATGTTCGTCCATCGTACTCGATGAGGAACTACAGGTAGTCAGTCAGTCTGTTATTACCGTATGGTGACCACCAGACTATATATATTACTTCCACATGTGATCCACGTGCACATACATAGTACAGTCAATTTTTATTTTCGTTTAAATAAAAGGCCTATATCTCCATACTACATCTATGAAACATTAAGGATGGATCAGTGTTTTTGGTGGTGTTTTATTCACCGACTTGTGAAAGTAAAGACATGATATATAATCATATGCATCCTTGTGTGAAATATTTAACCTAACAGTGAGCAAGACAAACGTTACTTATATTTCACAAAGATGTCTGACCTTGATCATTAGCGCCTCGGAAGTACTTCATGAGCCTGTGTCTGGCACGGAGTTTGGCCGTGGTCAGGGAGAGATCGAACACCGTGGTACTGACCGTGACCGTGGCCGGGGAGAAGGTGACGTCATACTCGGGGTTGGAGCACAGCGGCACAAAGTCTCTGTACAAGAGAAAGACGGTGTGAGAGAAACAGCGACAGGGCCTAGGTGTGTAACTAGGTGTGTTTTTTTCTAGACCTATCGCTAGTGGAACTCGCTGTCACCAAGTACAGTAGGGGCATTGTCATTAGATAGCTTTAAACAATGTTTAGAGTTTAATAGATGTTCAAGGGCTAGGGGTAACAAGTCGATCGGCGTAATGTAGCCAGCTGCCGCCGCGCCGCGTGCCTGCGAAGCTGGTGTGTTACGCCGAAAGGCGGTTATACCGACTATACAGATACAGATACAGGACAAGTAGACATACTAGAGAGACAACGTTATGTTGTACATGTTTTTCTACATTCGAAAAGAATCTCCTAGCCTAGGTAGTACCATCCTGGTTAGTCGCTAGGTGGAGCGACTGTTGGAGCGGACGTAAACTAACCAGGATGGTACCTAGGCGAAGAATCTGCGGCCATAGAGAAGGAGGAAGAGGGAGGAAGAAGAGACGGATCGACAGACAGAGGGGGGGGGGCGAAGAAGAGAGAGTAGAGAGAAAGGAGAAATAAACACACGGAGAAAGACAGAAGGGGAGGAGGGAGGAAAAGAACGGATATAGAGGAGGGAGAGAAATAAAGAGAGGCACAAGGAGAGAAAGAGCGGGGAAAGAAGGGAGGACAAAATGGAGGGAGAAAGTGTAACCCAAAACATTTATAAAGGTACGTGGGCACAAGCAAATAGAGTAGTATATTTCTAATGCGTTATTTCACACTAGGGATTATCATACAGGTGCAGACACGCTTAAAAACCAGACCATATTGTCACATATTAGAGTAAAAAGGAGCATAATCCTCCGAACAATTAGAGAAAAAGATCTTCTATTTTCCCGCATATTTTTCTGCTTCTTGACCACAAGACAGGGGCTACAAAAGCCTCGAAACCCTCCCCTACATCTGCTTGGAGATCAGAAGCTGTCATCTGGACACCACCCAGAGTGACCTGGTTATTGTTATTGTTTGTCTGTGATGTGTTATCAGGACCCCCATGTTGAGCTGACCGTCAGCACAACTCAGGCCAGGCTCCCGGTCCCTCAGTGACCGGTGTTTTTGCTGACGTCCACCGTCCCTTATCTGTTACCACACAGGGGAAAACAAACTTAACATACCTCACACCAGCTGGTACAGGAATGTTTTTGTTTGTGAACTAATTTTAAATATGCCATTTGTTTTCGGAGTGTTTTTAGTGTTTTTAGCCTTACGGAGGTCTTCTGAGAAGTCAGAGTGTAACTTGTTTTTAAGCACGCTGGTTGTTTTGTATATCGGTACACCGGATGTCCTTATCATGTCAACAAGTCAGCTTTACACAACCTTGCGAATTCCAAGGACATGATTTTTTGTTTTTCAAAATTATGTTTTCCTCCCGTCCTTCAAACCCAAACCTATGTACTAGTAAGTCAAATGTGTATCAATGCGACGCAACCAACATCAGAACATCATCAAAACTCTTTATGCCACTTGGCAGTGTCTGATTTGACTCTTGTGAATAAAAAGCGTTGTGTAAGAAAACCACACGTTTATATAAGAGCGTAACTCTACAGCAGTGAAACATAAGTCATTTCTTTCCTAGATATGTGATGCTATCATGCTACACTTGTGCAGTTGTCGCAAAATTTTGGTTTAATATTTATTTGCGGTATGAATCAAACGTCTTTTCAGTCACCAATGTTATGGAAAACACAGGTTAGAGAGAAGACGAATAGCCCTAACTAAAGGTCAGTCGTAAACAACAAGCGATGCTTCAGTGAGTTGATCGACAAAAGCGCGATTTCTTGGCGCCAAAATTATGCTACCCCTTTATGCCCTCAAAATTATGCAAACCGCACATATTTTTGAATTCCAGATTTTCGTTTCGTAACTACACAAAGGTACTAAGGAGAAAGACACTAGATGATATAAAAAAATTATGACAATAGCTTCAACCCTAGTCATCTGCATCCAAAGCCAGGCTCCCAAAGCACCCTTTTCTTCGCTAAATCTCTTAAATCTGCTCAAAAAGAAGGAGAAGAAAAACATCAATGAAAAGTTACTTACTGCGAAACCGCGCTGTTGTCGGCATTACCGATGTGGGCTACCACCAACAGAAGCAGAACTACGGCCTGCAACATAGTGGACATCTAAGTAAGTCGTTCGGCGCACAGCAAGAAAGACCAACTACTCCTCACGGCTTCAGCACAAGGAACTGATCGGCGGAGTCGCGACCAGATGTGTGTTAAAGGTCTGTCATTCGATGTTAATCATTTAGGATCAGAGAGAAGACACGCCCATTGTTTGCGTTTCAGTTATCTCCATGCGATCATCTTGTCTCCTAGATCCTTGCCATTCTTCAGATTTTTCTGGAAACAAAACTCATCCAGAACATCTCAGTCAAAGTCTCATAAAAAAAAGCTTGGTGCGTCTTCAAGCGGAGATTTGAAGTTAAAAATGAATCGGTTAAAAGAAAGTCATACTAAAAGATAAATTAATGACATTAATGTCCGTTCCTATGCTTGTGAACCGTGCTATATTGTACTTCATAGCCCGGTACGGTCTATTGACTGATTTCATACGATAACTAAAATAATGCCCTCAAATACAATGCCCTACAACGCCATCAAATTTGACCAGAAATAAAAATTGTAAAATTGTTTAAAACCCTAATCCTTTACAGATTCAAATGTATATATATGGTTTAATATTCGGCTGTTCCTTTTGTCCCGCCGACTGAACATTAGCCTGGGTGACAGACTGTTTCCAGGGCCTACACAGGCCAGGTCCTCGACTCCAGGGCCAACATGCCCCACTGAAATTATATATACTACAGCCACCGCTCAGTTAGGCCCTGATTCTGGATAACACTGGACCTCGTGTGTTATGGGTCTGGAATCCAGGCTACAGATGACCATTTATATAATATATTGTTCAATAGACTGCGAACACTGGCACTGTTTTGTTGTTATCATCTCCGACGGGACGAAAAACAGAAAATAGGCAGTGACAAACAAAACCTTCCCCATAGGAGAGGAGCCCTGATAACGGAGATGATAAAGCAGGGATGTTTATGAGACGATGCAGGTGGTCTGGTCACCGCGGGACCCTTTCATGTCACAGTCCGAAGATATGATTCAGCCCATACCTTTGCGTACGGGCACGTGAGTCCGATTTTAGCACACAGGTAAACACGTGGAGTGTTTACTGACCAAAAGTCGAGCCACGTGGAGCTATTGTCACACGCTGAACGCTAGAACTGTGAACAGAAGGTTTTCATGTCCAGTAGAAAAATCATGATCAAATCGCGGGGTACAACGCGTTTTATATAAACTAACGTTGTGCACAAAACTTTGCAATTTTCGCGTCTTTTGTCGGTCCTGACGTTAACGTTACACTACTGCTGAGTTAACGATCAAATATTCTCCTAAGTGCTGACTCGACAATTTAAAAAAATCAACCGCATGCGGTGTGTAGCGATGACCTCGAGCTCGTGCTGTTAGCCCTGATATGCAGGAGAAATTCAACAATGTAATTCTGTGGTGTTTATTTCAGTGGAAAGCTTTGGTCATACCAGTACTTAATTCACTTTCTTGCAAGGGTAGGTGAGAGTACATGTTACGAATCCAGTCCAAACCGGTTCTTGTTCCAGTATATGGTACCTTATCAGGCTTATAACCAAGCAGAGCAATCCATTTGGGGAAAGGGAATCGTTCGGATCTCTTGTCAGTAGCCTTGTGTCGCTCTTTTCAATCAACTACCCCCATCGTCATATGATCAGTAAAGCTGTTTTCAGGTGAAAAATATTTGCGTGTTTTGAAGTGATTGCTTTTTTTCGCAACCCCGGGTAGACTGTTTACTGTCCTTGCTCTTCTTAAGTCAATATGAAACGTTTACCTACGCATGCGCCGAAGAACTAACCCTTGGCGGTTGAGCCATGACGTCAGCGAGAGTATAAAAGTTTGGCCGCTTCACCAGACAGACTATTTTTGCGAGTGGCTAAGTGCTAGCGCGAAAAAAACAGGTGTCTGTTTGCTGCTGGTTGAAGCATCCCACAAAGTCAGTAAGTACTCTTCAGTTTTTATTTCTGATGGAGCCTACATTCAAATTTAATCCAGTGTTCATCAATATAATACGAATGTTAGATATTTTTCATTTAATGCAATTCTCAGCTACGCTGGAACAAAATTATGTCCCTGAGATATGTATTGATGTTGACGATTTTAGTCATGCGTAGTTCTATTGCAGGATTTTTCTGAGCTAGGGCAAAAAGTGTTCCGATGTAATAGTACAGTTTGCAAAAAAAATACTTGATACATAGCCAAAAAAAGTGGGCGTTTCCAGTTGGAGCTCGGCCACCTCAATTATGTGGACTTTAAGAGCAAGAAAACCGTTTCTTCTGATTGGTAGAGGAAAGCTGGACACGTTCCAACTAATATCTAATAGTAAAGCCTCCGCCACACATTCAGGACCTCCCCCGACTCGCCCCCGAACACCAGCCGATCATGGTCGGCTAAAGTTCGTGGGCAGTCTCATCTGATCATGTTTAAGCCACGCCTACCTTTCTGTACGAATCGAATCGATTTTTAGTTTAATTTGAGTCAACCGTACAATATATTGTTTTAGGAAATAGATGTAACTTCTTGTCCACGCTATAACGCTATCTGAATCTCCTTATAAAGCACTACTGTGTTTCATAGACAATGGTGTTTGCTATATGTGATAAATAGGTAACTTACGGCGCTTTCAAATATGGACTATGATACCATTGTCTACTGCTGTCACCACCTGCAAAAAAGTCACCATATAACCCTTACAAAGATATACGTCATTGAAATAAGTGCCAAGCGAGAGTTAAGGGGTAACCAGGGTGACTAGGTTTTGACCAATAAAGAAACGTACGATTGTGGTCACGACACGTGTAGGATAGCAAACGTTGCACATGTTAAAGGATGCTCCTATTTTTATTAGTTCTGTTTGTTGAATGGGCTCCACTAGTACTACATGTAGCTATGTTCAACTGACGGCCTGGTAAGAGTCTGCTCGCAAATGTAACTGAGACGCACCTAACATGTTACCGTAAATGTAGTAGAAAAAACAAGAATTTCAAATGCACAGCTAGGTTTTGGGCGGGTTCCTATACTGTATTAACCAAAGGGCAGCGTGACCGTTACCCTGGTACAGCAGTAACACAATGGTGTTTACATGAGGAGATAAAGGTAAAAACTTTGATACCGATTAATCAAACAAAAACTGTACGGTCAGCGTGTAGGTGTTTCAGCGCACGTACGGCGCCTATTAATGTATTGCAAGGCTCGGATATAGGGCTGACGTTGCAGAAACTTTGAGTACTTTGTTTCAACTGTATTCTTGCCTAGTCACCATCTGGCCTTGTACAACTTATCACTGAGAGGGCCAAAGCTTAGTCTGGAAGTCAAACTGTAGTTTGGACCTACAGGGACCATCGCTTTGGCTCCAGGTCAACCAAAGATGTACAGTTTTTAGGTTGAATACACAAGGCAACCCCCTGCCGCTAGGTCTGGTCAATAGGCGCCAAAGTACGGATAGATCACCTATAGTTCTGTTCAGCACTAGGACTTTGGCCATTCAAATAAACTAAAATGAATGAGCAAACGGGAAAATGTTAAACCACTTCAGAGCTGTTCTCACAGTGACAAAGCCATAGTAGTCATCATAGTGGAGTATGGAACTATTTGACGCTATTTTAACAAACAGAAAAATCACACCGGTCTGAAGAAAGTTTATATCTGTACTCAACACTTCATATCTTCTATATCTTTAATCTTATATCATCGTATCTAATCTTATATATAACGTTACATATTTTCGATCTCATAAAAGACTGGAAGTCGGTATCGTCCCCCGTCTAAACGACATTTCGTCTCATAATTCAAAACTTTTCCACACAGGCAGATATGGGAGTGGTCCGATGGCTAGCCCTGCTGACGGTGGCCGCCCTGGCCGTGCAGTCCAAGTCCGAGTAAGTAGACCTTAATAAGGATTTGGATGTCTGGAATTGCCATCATTACTTAACTTCCCCGTACGGAAGTATTGTCTGTGGATTTGCGTGTGCTTGTCTGCACAGACTAGGTTGACAGCGCGTGGCTGGGAGAAGATTGACAGGCAGAATGACGGGTGGTGAAAAGATCAGATACAGGAAATGGGGTGAACTTGAAGGTTCCAGAATCCTTCCCTAGCACTTGAAAAGCCTTAAAAGATCTTGAAACGACCGGTAAAGGAAGTCTATGATATACGCGTACGAGCCAACATCTGCTTGAAGAATAGTAGGGGGCCGCCCACTGACCAAAGTCGATCACTTCGCAAGGCCTGGTCACCCCCCTGCTTTTGGCCACATCGCTCATTCCACTGACCTTTGAACTTAGTTCTAAACTTCCCGCTCTATATGTCATAGCAAGGACATTATACACACAATGTCTTGTACAATGTCTCTGGTCATAGTTTCCTGTCTCTTCAGCAATTTACGTGCCAGGTTTTATTCGTCAGCTTCATAAATGTAGTTAACGTTATAGATATTTAAGAAGAATGTTTGTTTCCGGCTTGTTTTGCACATCTTTGCAGTGTGTAGTAAGTTCTTGTACCACTACTAAGTAGAGAAGTAAAATTTAAATCTTGTATCTTATCCACTTTTTATCTTATCTTATCCAAACTAGATTTTCAAGTCAGATGCATAGACCCTTTTGTGTTGTGTTCATTTATGTCTTCTGCGTTGGACTTGATTCGTCGTAACCACAATTTTGATGTAAAAATGCATGGCAAGAAAAGTGCAAAGACTATCATCTTACAATTCGGGTTTGTGGAAAAAGTGGTCCGGTCCGGCTGACCGAAATGGCAGACCAGTCAATTCAACCCCTTATACTACAGTTTATTTCAGATAGTGTTTAATGTCTGCACTAAAAAAAAGGTTAAGTGGAATTATTTTCTGGTATTGAACTATTTCCATTGTGTTATGTTCTCTAGTCAGACTAATCTGTTTGTTTGTTCATTTGTTTTAATAAATGTTTACTCCCGACAGCCCGGACTGCGGAGATTTGAACGGCTGGCAGGAGTGTCTGTGTTCCAATGACGAGTACCAAGTAAGGCGCCTGCACCGAGGTCTGTGGGTCTCAACAACTGTGCACGACGAGTCCCTGACAACAGCGTACAACAATGCCCGCTTCCGGCTGTCCAAGTTCCTTAATGGTGACAATGACCAAGGCAAGTACAGACGGCCAAATTGTTCAACTTTGTCCACAATAATATGTTATGTCAATGAGGTAGCATTTTTAACAAGTGTGATGAAGAAGTGTATTTGTAATTTCCAAGCAGATTCTGTGGGGCAAGGGGAGTCTATACTGGCCACCTGTATCCATTGGCTTTCTGTAACCATTGGCTGCACCACAATGGTTACAGGGGCCATTGGAGCTGCTTGGAAATTAGTTTATTTGCTAATTGTGTTTACCGAAGGAAAACATATTGTTTTTGCTACATTTCTTCTTCTTCTTCTCCAAACAGTGACCTCAATGACCTGAACCAATGTTGTGTCTGTTAAGATGGTAGCTAGTGTTAGGTTGCATCGTGTTGCAATTTTATAGCAGGAGGGATTTATACTCCTGTCTGACCATAATAAATGTGTTTGAGTAAGAATTAACAAAGCAAACCATATGCAAAGGTAAACGTGTATTTGCCTTGCAAATGTTACCTTAAGTTTCTAGCTCCTATTGTTATTTGAGATTTCTACTCATCAACTTCTTTCTTCCTCCAGGAACGAGTATCCAGCGAGAGTCTCCGTACGTCCTGCAGACCCACAGCGGGAAGGACGAGCAGCGAGAAGTCACCGTGTCTGTTCTGCTGCCCAAGAAGCTGTGGAAGATGCCACCCATTCCAACAGATGGGAAGGTAACAAAGTCATTCATTCAGTCACTCAGTGTAGAGTGAAGAATGTAGCAGTGACTCGAGAAGAAGTCAGTCAGTCAGTCACTCAATCAGTCACTGAGTCAGTCAGACAGTCAGTCAGTCACTGAGTCAGTCACTTAGTCAGTCACTCAGTCAATCAGTCACTGAGTCAGTCACTTAGTCAGTCACTCAGTCAATCAGTCACTGAGTCAGTCACTCACTGAGTCAGTCACTCACTCAGTCAGTCACTCAGTCAGTCACTTAGTCAGTCAGTCAGTCAGTCACTCAGTCAGTCTCTTAGTTATTCATTGAAATTAATGGTTGAGACAGGAAAGAAAATCTGTTTATATCGGGATCATTTTCAGAACTTCCTGGTTTTGCAAATCAAACCTCTTTTTCCATCATACA
The DNA here is from genome assembly GCF_001625305.1 of Branchiostoma belcheri. Taxonomy (NCBI): domain Eukaryota; kingdom Metazoa; phylum Chordata; class Leptocardii; order Amphioxiformes; family Branchiostomatidae; genus Branchiostoma; species Branchiostoma belcheri. The sequence goes on from NW_017804353.1 coordinate 3,483,938, forward strand.
TTGTGCATTGTATGTGAAATTGTATTCAATTGTCACTGAATGGACTTTTTCTGTACAGGTGGTCATGGAAATTGTCCCGGAGACAATCATGTACGTCAGAATCTTCCCGCAAAAGGCGGCTGGTTTTGTGGCAGACAGGGAGGCAAAGAGATTCTTCCAGCTGCTCAGTAAGAACGAGGAACCTATCATTGGTCAGGACGACTACTATTACATCTTCCAGTACAAGAGGTGAGGTTATAAGTATGTTGCAATGTGCAACTTTTGGCCATTCCAGAGTTGTGCTACATGTATTTATGGCCATATACACCATTCTTCCTTCTTCCCTACTTCCCTGCTTTCTTAAAGTCTTGCATTTTTCTTACATCTTGTTTCCCACTTCCTACATGTACATGTAACGTTATATGATCATGTAAGAGATACATTTTTGTTTTTGATTTCCAACAGGTCACCCACCAAGCCTTCAGTCAACGAGATTGCCATTTTTGCCATGAACAAGCACACTCACGAGTTCTACAGCCGGGCCGAGGGGCTGGATCACAGTGACATGAGGCTGCCCAAATGTATCCAGAGCCAGTGTAACTCCCACCAGGACACGTGCGGCGTGCACAGCTCAGTGACGTGGTCTCACGATGAGGAGGTCATCAATGTGGACTTGGAACGCGAGTGTCAAAAGGATCACTGTGCTTGTGAGTTGGACAGCCATGTGGAACTTATTCTCTTCACGTATCGACTAGTCTGGAACCAGCTGCAAAAGCTATACTATAACATTTATGTGCGCAGATTCACCTCTGTGAAATTGAGCATACTATACCTGGTAGGCTGGAGCAGGTATAGCTGTCTAGTCAGTGCAATAGCATGAATCATATGTATTTTGTTTCTTAACTCAAGACAAGTATGCTCTGTTGCAAAACTGTCACATCTGATTCAAAGACAAATTTACCTACATCAGTTTTGTTTAAGTCAACTTAATGCTACAGAACAAAATCAGAAGACACAGACTCTGTATATTTCTTGACTAACTTGTACCTTTTCTTTTGCTGAATGTTAGCTGCTGGCCATGGCTGTCATTACAAGCTGGAGAAGAGCTACACTCCCAGCACTGAAGTACGCAAGTATTTTGAACAAGCCATTCTGGAAGTTCCTGTTCACACATGTAATGCAGAAGATGTGGATGCATTGGGTCAACCCATTTTCTTTGAGTACATGAAAGGTAGGTTATAATGTATGGAAACATTGTATCTTACAGCATTTCAGTAGTTCTTTACAATAACTGAAAATGTGCTATTGTTTTGTACAATTGTTGATTTTCAACAGTCAAGAGAGAAAAATTGAAGTTATAGTCACATTTCATCTGTAAAAGTAGCCGGGGTGTCAGACTGTTTTCAGGGCTAAAAATTCAAAGGCCAGTTCCTTGACTTCAGAGCCAACATGTCCCCAAGAATATCATACCACAGCCCCCCTCATTTAGGCCCTGATTCACTGGCTAACATTGAGCCTAGCATGTTATGGCTAACTTTGAGCCTAGCATGTTATGGCTAACTTTGAGCCTAGCATGTTATGGCTAACTTTGAGCCTAGCATGTTATGGCTAAGGCCATGTTGATCTGATTATATGGATGACATCCGCGCGCGCATGAATTTTCGGCCGTTTCCAAAAAAAAAGAAAGTTTTCAACCATACTGTAAATCGTACAAAACAGTTGCAAAATGAACAAAAATATACCATAAGTTACAAAAAAAATTAATAAAAACTATACCAATGTCGTAGAATGCCAAAATCAAACAAAAAAAGACGATATTGTAAAGAAATGAACTTGAAGACTAGATTATTCGCCAAACCATATTCTGTGCCATTTTCTCAACCCTCATGACCACGTAGATGTCATAATGAAAAGAACTTTTTTTTTTTGCAAAACTTTTTTTTATTCGCACGCTCGCATCAGTTTTGGGGCTCCCAGAGGATGTCATCCATATAATCAAATCAACATGGCTTAACTTTGAGCCTATATCCTGAGGCTACAGTAAAAGTAACATATCAATTTCAATCCTGCAGATCTTGGCAAGATGAAGGAGTTTTCCATGATGCACTCTGAGTGGACTGTAATGGCCAAGGAGAACACTTGGAACAAGAAATCCTGCCCCAACCAGTTTCTCTACAGATGTACTGTTGATGCTGACTTCAAGGGTGAAGAAACAGTACGTATATGAATACTGTATTTAATTAGCAATTCACATTTGCCTTTTGTTGATCTGATCTGATCTTTAGTTCAAGTACATGTATCTTATAAGTTAGGTGAACTTAATATAACCAATGCACAACAATTAGTACTAGTGTGTGTATGTGTGTGTGTGTGTGTGTGTGTGTGTGTGTGTGTGTGTGTACAAATAGGGCTAGAAGGGTTGCAAAGCATTATGAGTAATTACATGTATGTCTAAAGCTCTACTATTAGGGTTTCCGGAAAAGGCTGTGCTGTGCATGTGCATGTGCTGTGCCCCTCTTCAGGGCCCCAAGCCATTATGTGACTTTTTGACAATACAAGAAGTATATTTTCCATTCTTTTCTTTACAAAGTACGTTGACTTAACCCTTTAGTGTTCCAGAATAATACGCAGCAACAAAAATACAACATCCTTGCTCCTTATGAGCTTACAAAACTGTGAATGATCTTCTATTCAAACCTCTGGCCACACCGCACATACATGTATGGTTAGTCTCCTGCAGGTAAGCTGGACCCTCTATGGCCGGCCAACTCCTCTGGCCAATGATGTTCCCCTTAGCCAATTTCTACTATTTATTCAGCCTGCAAAGGAGTCTGGTGGAGACTAACATATGGTATTGTCCACATATGGTACATGTACCTCCCAGTGGGGCGTCAGTTGACAGCTTTGTACACATTTCTGAAAGACCTCATCATTTACCAGATTTTTTAATCTCTTTTGAAGGGATAATGGCACAGTTTATTGATACCCAATAAGATACACTAAGTTGATAATCATATTCCGCTTCATGTCAAAGATATGAGTGTTTCCAATTAAGAAGTCAATCTTGTGACATGTGCTCCTGTCTATCTATCCTGTCATGCCCGACCAATTAGCCACACTAGGGGGGCCAACCACTGCCTGTTGTTGTTGTTGTCCTGAGCAAACCGGTGGCACCGGGAACTGAACAAGAACTGTTTGAACGCACAAAATATACGTCAGAAATGTGAAATAATGACACAAATGTGTTAAAAAGTGATAGTAACTGTTGATAACACCGAAATTTAGCATAATTAGAATATTTTAAAATTTTTGCGTAAAAAGTTTCATAATGCAGCTTTAACATGTGATGGCTTGGGGCCCTGAAGAGGGGCACAGCACATGCACATGCACAGCACAGCCTTTTCCGGAAACCCCTACTATTACATGACGAAGGGGGGCTGAAGTCTGCCATCTCTGATTGCCTTGTGTATGTTTTGATCCAAAGGCAGGTATTTCTCCCTTGACTTTTCTTCCTTGACTTCTTACACAGGAGGCAGTCCACAAGCAGTCGTGGAAAAGCCACAAGATGGCAGCCAAGTGCCTGGCAGGGTACGCAGATGCCGACACTCTGTTCACCATGGCGAAGAGGCTTCACAACGACCTACACAGGTTCGGTGTGGACCACTGCGCTGGGAACTTTGTCACTGATCAGTTCTATGGCGAGTCTCGACTGTTTGACAGGTTCAATGAGGTAAGGAACCTTGTTCACAAGTAAGGAACCTTGTTAACCTTGTTAAGAAGTATTAATTAAATAATAGCTATTTTGATGGTGAAATACAGTCATGAGACATAAAGAAGTGTTAGGGTGTAATTTTGTATCTATTTTTATTTCTTAAATGTAGCAAAAATTACAGTTACTGGCTTACTAGATCTGGTATTTCAACTGCCTTGCCTTCTCACTAGTACTCTAATGCTTTTAGTTAAGGCTTTCCAGTTGTCATCTTCATTATCAAAGTCAGTCAGGCCAGTTCTCATGAACATAAGCATTTGCCTTTGATAACATCTCCAGATGCATAATGCGCTTTCACTGAATTGAACGAAGATCTCTATGTATCTCTATGTTACATGCCATTTAGATCCTTGTACACTCATTTCCAGGTGAAGTTTGATGTGAAGCCAAGCTGCAGCTGGTATGAAGGTGACCCCATTGTAGACTTCAGACATCCAGAGGACAGGTAAAAACCATATAATTACTGACTCAATCTGACAGATAAGACAGTTGCTCTTTGTCGTTCTCGATGATGACTAAGACATCATGTCAGGTTCTGTGTGTCCAGCTGTGGCTTACCAGTCCTACATGTAAATAACAGTAAGACCACGATGACTGTAATGTACAACTACATGTACATACACCTTTATAAACACTGTTTGAATGACAGTATTGTTAATGTCTATTACACTCTCTGATGTGAAAAAAAAAGACTGAAGAAAAAAACTAACAAATTGTTACTCTTTGGAAATGTTGGAAACTTTAATACTGTGTACTCCTCCTGTTGCCTTCAGGCTTGAGTCTGTGGAACCCCTGAAGGTGGGACATCACTGCGATCATTCTGACGATGAGAACCATCATCACTCCGACTGTCTGGTTCCTGAGAGGGTGGAGCAGTATGGAAAAATCCATGAGAATTTTTACAACAAAGGTAACCTGTCTGTCATGTAATCATCATGTACAATCATTAGGATATGTTTAAAGTTAAGACTTTCAATCCAACACGAAAAGTTCTCTTACCTAGAGCTTTTGACCAGTCACTCTGGTCTTCCCCAGTAGATTGACCCAGTGAAGCTTGTCACATGGCTTCTCTGATGTCATCACTGGGTTAAGGGTATCAATCATTAGGATATATTCAACAGAATAGTACCTTCATCGAAATTTAAAGTCCGGTGTTCTCAGGTCTTCGTTGATCAAGTACTACACAAGAATTTTTATCATTGAGTTTAGAATGCAAAGTTTGATAAAACACAAAATATTTTTTTGCAATTTTTAGGTTAACTTAAATTTCATGTAAGGTATCAATGATGACATTTTGTAGTAAATACAGGAACTTTATTGCATGACAATTGCACATGGTACATTGTATGGCAAACTACATGAAGAGAGTAACAATAAAATAAGTGTGTTGAATAAAACCTAATGTCGAATAAAACCTAACATATCTATATCATAATCATTCAAATAATAATTTTTGTATGACATTTCGAGCTGGGCGCAATTCAAAGTCACCACTTACCAAGATTATTCCTTCATGTATTGGCAGCTGCTGGAGTCTTTGTCAGTATTAAGGACTGCACCGCAGAATCTGCCAAGAGGAAGGCCATGAGCATCATCCTGAAGTACATCAACGGCTACAACAAAGAGGAAGTCGCCTTTAAGATGCTCAAACCAGTTCTCACCATGGTAAGGCCTGGATTATGTAATAATATCAGATATTTATTTCTTTTAGCTAAGTCTTTATAGACAACAATATTTCAAAGATAAGAATTCTACTTGAAAAATCCTCAACTTTTTACTGAATCATTAAGATATCATAGCACCATCTAGAGATGATACAATAAATTTACTAATAATACTTAAAATAGTTTCAATGATATCAAAAATTGTTTTGTTTTGTTTTGTTTCTTTTGTTATGCACAACTTTCCAACCAGTGAACATTTTTGTGCAACTTGTATTCCCCAGGACCCCAGAACCTTGGGTCACGAGATGAGTGAATGTGACGTTACATACACCACCGTCGCCTTCTTACCGGAAGAACACCTGGAAAATCCACCAGAGCCTGTTGATAACAGAGTATGTTACATGTACATGTTTCACAAATGTATATTTGTTATGTAACCCATATAGGTCATGTCATTTGTTGCCAAACTTTGTACAATGTATTTTGTTATGATTTGCTACTGACAATATTCTATACATTGTAAATTACAAGGACTTGTATAAGTCTATTCCCAATAGATACATGTCAAGACAGTGGTTATCAGTCTAAAAGTCAATCTCTATGTTAAAATCACTGAAAAGATTTGAACATACTATCAGATAGAGTTTATTTCCTACAAAGTCTAGAAAACTAGAAACACACTCAGATAAATTCCAATTTCTTCTAAACAATTCAAGATCGAATTCCCCCTTTTCCCCAGATAATTGTAATAAAGGCTGATGACTTTGCGGCGTACCAGCTGCCGTACCACGTGCCGCCGGGAGAGGACGTGTTTGGGGAACGTTTCCTGGAGCTAGCACGCAACATGACTCTATCCATGAGAGACTTGGATTTGGATGGCAAATTCTTCCACGTGAGGAAATTCTCTGACTTTCTGATATACAGCTTATTCACAGTACCTAATGTTTCAGTTATTCATTGTAATGAACAACAGGAATGTAATAGATAGCATTCTGTATTTACCAGATTTCAAGGACAGTTTTTGGACATAGTTGACAGTGTATTTGCCAACCTTTGTGGATTTAAATGCATTATGCTTAATGCTCTATTAAGCATGCCCACCTGAATAACTTCATTTAGTCTGCTAGATTACAATTACAAAACCTAGTGTGTAGGCTACACACAGGCTACAGAATATACAAAAAGTAGAATTGGTATCTGATGTAAAATCTGTATTATTTGTTTAAATTTATAAAACATTTCATCGGCTGCTGGCGAACTATCTACTCTCTCCTCTCCACTCCAGACTGGTGGAGTTGCTGACTATGACTTGGACAGTGATGTCCAGGGGGAACACTTTAAGGAGATCTGGTTGCTGAAACAGGTCAGTAGACATTCAGGAAATAAGCTCACAACCTGTATGGTGTTTTACCCAGCTGACAGTTCTTAGCTATGCTGGATCAATGGTTACCACCCTGGTTAGTTTACGTCCACTCTGATAGTTGCTACCTACGCTATAGCTACTAGTATGCGTCAACTAATCTACATGTACATTTGTAAGGAAGGCATAAATGTGCCATGATATAGCTGACATAGTTTTCTCAGTTGTTCCAGAATCCTATGAAAATCATTGCTTAAGTTGCTGCCTTCTAACTAATACAACTGATATATATTATGTATATAATTTGCCACATAAGCTGGTGTGTTACGCCAAAAGGCAGTTATACCGGCTATACAGATACAGATACAATCATATATTCTGTACGTAGGATGAAGTTATCCATACATGTATTTAACTTTGTTAGACCTTTAGTTGTAGAAGACCAATACAAAAGTCCCTGTACTTTTTGTTGTGTCAATAAAGAATCTGAATCTAATAGTTTTTCTCTATCTTTTCCCCAGAGTTATTCACTGCTGCACGAGTTCCAGAAGGCCCTTGACACGTCTGTACCAGATGTACTGAAGCCGCTGTTCTACTGGCCTGAGGAAGAGGAAGACAGGACGTACCCCGAGGGTTGTCCTGGGGATGACTGCTTTGTACCAGAGATCCTGGGAGAAAATGCCGGATACATCGAGCACAAGTTCCATGTTGGTCAGTGCAGTTTGCTAGCATGAATCTGTTGTTACTTTTCTTGCTTGATGATGGCATGTTCCACTGTAAAAAATGTCTAGGATCACCCAGCATACATTTGTACACATGGCTACATTCAGGTCTGTGCACTAGACTGTATCATTATTAGCATCCCTTGAATATTATACTTTATCATGATACTGTGATCAAATTGTTCACATTGTATCTCACTATCTCACTGAGTGTGGACACTTTGACTTTGACACAATGTCAGAAAAAAAGAACAATATTCAACTTTACTATATGAGGGAACTGCTAATACTGTAGAATTGACTGTTTATTGTACTCTTTTCCTTACTTCCAGACTACTGGGCATGTGTCCAGAGCACTGAGCACAGCTGTGGCCACCCAAGTGTCTCTCGCTCCATGCTGAAAGCCACTGCAGATTATTTCAATGGAAACAACGAGGCCGGTACTAAAGCCGACCAGAAAATGAGCCCTGCTGTCACTACCGTAAGTGGGCAATGAAAATGCTTAGCAAGTGCAAGTACCACGTTTGAGTGTACCAAAGAAAAAAAAAAGGTTTTTGTTGGTGAAAAAGCAGTACTTGCATCTGCATCTTGCATCTGAATAGTAAATGTTCTCATATCATATTAATTTGTTTATTGTCAAGTTATGAACTTCAAGGCTAGCCCTTTTTGATAGACTCTATATACAGCTACATTTTGTACATGTAGTTGGACAGCCTTGGCTGATTCTCTTTATACAGTCTAATAAATCAAATCTTTTTTTGTACCACACCAAGTAAACATGTAGGTATTACTAATTTCTTATGACATAACATTGAATCAAGCTCAGTTGACATTTTATTTTTTATTCAATTCTTCCCTTGGAACCACAGTTGTTATGTACACAATATGCTAAAAAGTTTAAATGTTGTTCTCCTTTCTCCTTTCTGTACTGTAGCACACCACAAAGACACCACCCGATGAGAGAGCTGCCGGCACCTGTAAGGACACATTTGAGATCTGCATGCCTGTACCAAAGGGCTTCTCTGATGGAGAGCCTCCTGCACCAACCAATGATGCGGTGGGTTGATACACAAATTCATTGTGAACTGACATCTTCCACATTACTGACAGCAGTGTTAGAAATACCCACCTGCACTTTCAATACAATTGCAGAAGAAAAACCTGCAATTTTGCAGACTGCAAATATCAGGCTATGGCTAGGGTTCAATGCTTTTGTGTTTATTACCGACTCTACAATATACATGTACATTCAAGTAATTTTGCATGTAAAATGTTTGCAAATATGCAATTTTGTATACGCCTTGAGTTTAGATCCAGACTTTTAAGTGTGTATTTGCAGAAAGTATTTTCAAATTGCAGACTGAACAAAATTTTGATGATCTGCAAAATATTGCAGCACAGTGAAAAAAAAATTCTACCACTGCTGACAGCTATGCATCATCTTCAGTTAGTCCATTTTATAGCCTGTTGGTTCATAGCATTTTTTCATTCCTGTGCAGGATGACACCTTTCTGTTTGACATTGTAAGATAAGAGCACATTTGTGCAGACTACAACTGCTGTATATTATGCATGTATTGACCATACTCATTTTTACTTTTGCTACATGTACATGTAGGTGGTGATTAAGAAGGGACAGAGTCTACAGACGTATGTGGTGAAGAGGGATGGGCCCATCGCCCAAGGGGCTGTCGATGAAGCCCTGAAGAATGTTCGTTTGAGCCTGGATAAACACGGCATGCTGTATGATCAGGTACAAAAAACTACACTTAACAAATTAACTTCCCACAGTTGGGGGGATCCTGGGCCCTACTAGGGTTTGGGTTGGCGTTAGGAAGGGCATCCAGCCGTAAAAAATCTTGCTTAAAAAAAAACTTACACTTGATGCAAGCATATGTCTAACCCCCCGTTTCGGGCGAAGAAAGGCGTTAAACTGGATAGAAAGAGAGAGAGGAGAGAGAACAAGAAGAATTTGAAAACTCAATCAGACATACGTCTATGAAGTGTTTGTTGTATCATCTTGTTACATGTAGTTTGTTATTCTTGCAAATAATGCTTAGACTATCAGTACCATTACATATATTATGTCCTTGATCACCTCCTGTCACTCTATGCTAGTAATATTTTCTCAGGCAAAAAATTTACTTCGTTGTAAGTTTGTAATGTTAATATTAGAGGATGACCAATGCAATACTAAGTGACAGGTTAAGAGAACAGAAAACAGATGGGATAAAAACTGTGCTATGCAGATCTTGACTTGTTGTTTTCCTGCCATTTAGTCCGTAGATGTGGTTTACACCTACCACGGATGGAATGAGGATGAGGAACATCAGAACTTCTACGCTGGCTATGCCATGGCACCTTGGGGCGATGGTCTCGGAATGCCTGACATTGTGAACATGTTCCCTCCCGAGTGTCCAAATGGCACGTGTTTCATCCCAGAGAAGATCGGTGAACATCAGGGATTCCTGGAGCACAAGTTCTCCCTCGGTAAGCTTTGTACTGAATCTGACTGTGCTAAACTGATATTCTATACTTTGTCCCCTTTGTGATTCCTTAATGATATGGCCTTTGAATTCTTCAAGAATGAGATCCCGTCTATTTGTACCATACTTTAAGAGCCAAATGATCCAACATATTGGTCATTTTATTACAATCATTTAGTACATGATAACACAGTTGCCTAGGGTAAGTCAAGCCATAACATGTATCCTTTTTAAATGAGTTAGTATTAACTATTTACATTTAGTTTTTGCAAGAAAAAGATCTTTGAAACCATTGAGTAAATCCTTCATTACTTTTGTCAAGAGTTTTAATTTCAAGTCCTTTACTACATTTGTACATACATTCAGTAATAGCTTTCATTTATGACTTGTGTGAATACGTTAACTTTGTTTCTCAAATGTTGTCTTTCTTTCCTTTTCTGTTCTAGGAAACTTTATTTGTGGAAAGGGTGAAATAGAAGACTGTGCCAACCCACAGATCACCGCCCCTATTTTCTCAGCAGTCCGGGGTTACTTTGAGGGCAAAAATGAAGCAGAAGCAACTGCAGGCATAATACAGCCCAGTATCTTCAGCGTAAGGATTTGTTTTGCAACTTTAGGCCACACCAATTTAATTTCTTGGTTAACGGATTCGCCGCTTCATTTTTTTCCGATTTGCAAATAAAAATAAAAATTAAGAATCAACTGCAAAATGCTTATATTTTGCCCTGAACAGTTGAAAACAGTCCTTTTCTTACTACTTGTTACAGTCATTCCGTCTTTCAATGCAGTGGTATCATTAAAAGTTCAAAATTCATTGTTTAAATTTTGAACCAGGCTCAACCAGCCTGGTGTGTTGACTTCATGACTCCTATCGTACCATTTTGGGCCATAATAGGATGACTAGGCCTGTTTTTATTTTTATTTTTTTCGCCCGCCCGCTCCATTATTTTTCTAGAAAAATCCGTTAACCAAGAAATTAAATTGGTGTGGCCTTATAAATTTTACATTGTACAGGGCTTCACTGCAAAATCATGATTGTATTTGATAACATCTGCTGTGATGCAATGTATTCTGTAGCAACTGAAGCTTGAAAGAAGAGGGCCTGCATGGGGGTTTTCGCTGCCGATTACGAATTACGTTAAAGTCTCAGAGCTGATTATGACTTTATGCTTTACAGCTAATGTACTATTACAAATTACGTTGATTTTTTGGAAGGCTGCCTACGGATTCTGAAGACTAAAAAGGCCTGATTACACCTTACGAAAAAGGGCATGCAGGCCCCCTAGAAAGAACATTGTTTTCTGTTATTTGCTAAGTTAAGTTTTCTTCTTGTGTGGTCTCCCTGAATGGAAGTGTACTACCTGTCATGGTAAAACAAATAGATAAAGACTTAGTACTGTTTTAAATAATTTTTTGCAGTGGACTTACAGAACGGATAAGGCTGAAATTGCTGCGGGAAAATGCAGGGACTTCTACGAATTTTGCGTGCCTGTTCCGAGGGACTTCATGGAGAAAGGAATCCCAGCTCCCACTGAAGATAATGTAAGCAAGCTCCTTGTTTGAGGTAGACTTTCTTGTAGACTGTCCTGCTTGAATGTGAGACATACAAGCACACACACACACGCATGCACGCACACACACACACACACACACATACACACACACACACACACACACACACACACAAACACACAAACACAGACAATATCAACATAATTGTATTTTTCACAATCTATCTTGGGTTCACCACCTTCCAAGTTTCATGTTTGCCTATTAAAGGGAATGATGCCTATCTTTCCATACTTCCAAGGTTTACATCAAGAAAGGAGCAACCCTGCAGACGTTCGTGACAAGGAAGATGGGTTTCAGACACGCAGAAACGTATGCAGCAGCAATCGAGAGGGTACGCACTAGCATCGATTTGGAGGGACTTGGATATGACCAGGTAAGAAGTTTGTAAATAATATTTGCCTCTGCATGGGTACTGTCTTCAGTCTTGAAACTCCAGTTAATCTTATTTAGATGATGAAATAACCAATAAGCATCAGCAAAGAATGGGATAGCCAATCAGCACGTAGGAGGAATGATTGGGATAGGTAATTGACACGATAGCCAATCAACACTACTGATAATGAATTGGATGGCCAATCAGCACCAAGGAGAGATAAAGAGACACTCCCATGTTAGCCAATCATTGCCAAAGAAGGATTAATGATAACCAATCAGCACAGTTGGAGGCTTTAAGAGATAGCCAATCAGCACCAAGGAAAGGTATAATGGCATGACCAAATACGTGATGGTTTATGTTTCAGAGTGTCCATGTTTACTATGGGTATGGTGGCCTTGCTGAAGCCGGTGATTTTGGAGTGTTGTTTGCTGGTTTTGCCATGCCCCCATGGGGCGATGGACTCGCCAACGAAGCTCCCACATTCCCCGATGACTGTCCAAATGATAACTGCTTCCTCCCAACAACTATCGGAGAACATGATGGTCTGATTGAACACAAGATTGATGCTAGTAAGTTTCTTCTGACTTGTTTCAATGTAGTTTTCTAACTTTTCAAACCATCAAACAGTAGATTTTTTTCTTGGCAGCTTCTAAAAATCTGTTTGCTTTCCTTTTATTTGTTTCCTCTGAATTAACTACGTATCTTACTTAGTTTAAAAATGATTGCGGGTCACGAGCAGTTGCTAAAGTTGAGTCTTGTTTCTTCAGACAGAGCTGTGTTATTTTGTTTTCCAGAAAACTGGGTTTGTTACAAGAAGAATGTTACCGACTGCACATCCTGGGGTTCTGAGGAAGGGATGTACGATGTCGTCAGGAAGTACTTTTCCGGCAGCAACACAGCAGGACTGAAGGCAGAGGTCATCAGCCCTGCCATCACCGCTGTATGTATGACTATGTAACACTACTGCTTAGGCATTGTACGTACCAAAGAACCAGCCAGTAGGCTTCTACTCTGGAACACTGACACTAAGAGAAGGATTGGACGTCCAAACATAACACTTAGGAAACCTATAGAAACTGAAACAGGCTTGGAGGGCCTGGAACTTATTTCAGCAATGAATGACAAGCAGTTCTGGAGATCAAACTTTGAATGAATGATGATGATGATGACTGCTTGGGCGCAGATTAGATTTAAATTTAAACAAAATACATGTTTAAGTAACCGGTGCAATGGCCAAGTGGGTAGAGTGCTCGCCTTGTATTTGGTAGGTTGTGAGCTTTAAAAATGGTACATGCTGCTTTCTCTGCATAGCACTCCGCATTTGGGAAAGAATATGGGAGGTCAACACACACCACTACCAGTGGACGCACCCCTGCTGTTAGTGTTTTCATTGCTGTGTGTGGCCCGGACAATTGAAACGTAGATGGGTGCTGCCCTACGTGTCACTTGATACAGAAATTAAGGAGGGGCATGTTTGTTGGGCTGATACTTTGGGTAATACAGCTGTATGTTGCCTGTGTATAACCAATCCTCTTCATTTTCATTTTTTTGGGTTTCCTGCAGTATATAACATATACAAACGAGACTGATATGGATTCAACCTGCAACGATATGCTGGAACTCTGCATTCCCCTGCCGAGGGAGTACCAGAAGAAAGAACCACCAGCACCAACAGATGATCGGGTGGGTATTGTGTAAAAATGACTTCTTCATGCTTTTCAGATAGATGTGATGATGCAACAGTCAATCGTTAAGTTGAATTTCTTTCCTTAGTCTTCTCCAGGACCTTGCATCTTTGTTCTCAATTACAAAGCTACAGTAACTATAATATAATTATAATTCATTTATTACTGGGGTAAGTTTGGAATAGTCCACTTTTGCGTGGGAGGGAGATAGACTGAAATATGCTGTATTTGCTCCCAAGCAAATGTCGGTCTTTGTAGTCTTTACAACCTATTCTTTTCTTTGTGATATAGCTTTACATCAAGAAGAGGAAAGGTGGCCTACAGACACTTGTGACCAAGAAGAAGGGATTGAAGACCATAGACGCCATCAATGATTCCTTCAATCAGACACGCGAGGGCCTGGATTCACACGGGCTCAACTATGACTCGGTTAGATCATTCATCAACAAAATCTTCTTCTTCTTATGAACCTTTTCAAGCAAGAACAAGCAGAACACCAAAAAGCAGTTACTCAAGCAACTGGATATGATTTTGGAAATGGTCCGAAACGTCTGACTGTTTCCAAAATCATATCCAGTTGCTTGAGTAACTGTTTTTTTGGCATATCATATAACCTGGATGTCTAACCTTCATTGACATAACAAGCAGAACAGTTTATTACATTTAGATTATCACTTTATTATGCAAAAGTCTTGGACTCTCCATCAATTTAGCAAGCAGGTACTGACTTCCATGTTTTATTCTTCTGGTTTTCTCTTCTTTGAGCTGTACATAGTCTTTGGTGTGGCACTTGGTTACATTTTATTTGAGAGTGTCAGAAAATCTTCAAGCCTTTGAAACTACTTGAACCATGATTCGCTGAAATTTAAATAGAGATATCAATATGGCGGCAGACACAACAATTAACCTCATAAAATGCTCTATATCCTACAGAGTGTAGATTTGTGGTACAGCTATACTAAGCTACCAGAAGACAGGGACTACCAGGTGTTCTTTACCGGATATGCTGATCCTGACTGGACTGACGGAGTTGGCAAGGGGCTGACAGCTTTCCCGGAGGACTGTCCAGGCGAAAACTGCTACGTACCCGAAGTTATTGGAGACTATCAAACGCACAAGTTCACTGCCAGTTAGTCAAAATCCCTGCTCCTTCTAAGCTCAGGAATTACCTAATGGCAAAAAATATCCAACATATACAACAATCTATAATATTGTAATGATATTTTCTCTTTTATTGAAAATACATGTAGTATTACAATAGGAATGCTCATTGATGTGTTTGACACAGTAGTATAGATGGTCAAAAATCACACAAAGAAAAAGAAATGAAAAAGAAAGAAATTAACTAGTATACATACAGAGAAATACAAAATAGGGATGTGAGGGTGGAATGGCTTACCAGAATTCATGTTACAGATGGTACATTGTACATGAGAATGATAGCCTGGTTACCAGACCCATTGTGGCTCCCAAGTCCTACATCCTCTCCACATTTTGTGGAGGATGTAGGACTCGGGATCATAGGTCTGATAACCAGGCTAGAGAATGATGTAGCTTTGCTAATACACCTGTAAGAAGGAGACATTAGCACTAAGTGACGTTTTATGTATAGTGAAAAGTCATTGTGTTTTCTACATTTTCAGAGAACTGGGTGTGTTATCAGAGTAAGGTGTACAACTGTGGCCATCCTGAACTGGATCCGTACACTTTCCGCGCCGTCAGGAGTTACTTCGAAGGGAACAACGAAGCAGGAATAACAGCTGAAATCATCCTGCCTGGAATCACCACTGTAAGTTTATTATGTTTACCGAAGGAAAACATTTTGTTTTTGCTCAGTTTCTTCCTTTTCTTCTTCTCCAAACAGTGGCCTCTGACCTGACCAATAACATGGTTTGTTGACATCTGTCACCATGGTGACTGGTGTTGGGTTACATAATATTGCAATTTCATGGTCTGCTCTGTTCCTGTCACCATAAACTAGTAGTACATGTATGTGAATGTGTTTGAGTAAGAATTAACAGAGCAGACCATGTCCGAAGGTAAACATTATGCATTTGCTTTGCAAATGTTACTTCTCTAGTGTTACAAACTTTCTTTGTTTGTTTATGAGGAATGTCAATTTAGTAAGCAGCAAACATGCACTCCGTCTTCTTTCTCCAGAGTCCTCCAAACAAACCAAAGATGGATCCCTGGATGGTCAAATAGAATTATAATGTAAATCTTTTTGACTTCATTGTAAAGTGCAGATCTAAGTACATGTACCAAATACCAAAATCATTATGATAGAAAAGTGTATGAATTTGTGTGTTTGTTATACTGTCAGCTTTTTGAGAATTAAGTTCTCTGAACCATTTTCCATTGCTATTCTCAATGTTCAGTACATAGCAAGGACATCACAAGCTGACAGGGCTGCTGGGATCTGCCACGATGTCTTTGAATTCTGTGTCCCCTTCCCGAGGAAACTGCAGGACGGAGTGCCTCCTGCACCCAACAGTAGAAAGGTGGGGTGTGTTGCTTTGTACGTCAGGATACGACAGATTCATTGCATTTCCATGGTTTTATTCTATGGTTAGTAGCTAAGGGTACAAAGCGTGTATGCTCAATGCAGTCCAGATGGCAAAGAGGTGGAATCTCAGATGTCAGGTCCTGTTGGTGGCTTGCTTCTGAATGTGCATGTTCTATACTCCTACAATGAGTAGGGGGTGTTAGCTTATTCTTACTTCGTGTGACAGGGTGTTGTAGAATGTAGTTACTGTATAATGTTAGACATACTCTCTCATACCATTGTTTTTTCTTTCTTTTTTTTTTAAACATGCCGTTTGTACCTGCAATTATCCCTCGGGCATGTATTTGCAATAAACTTTCATTATGTAACTCTCAAGACTGAACATAACTCTCTTCACAATAGAAGGGTATCATATTTTTGTTTGTCCCATGTCTTACAATTTTCCATTGAAGAAAAGCAACCCTAAACACAAAAAACAAGAGGAATGGAATTCCAGAAATTTCATGGATGCATTGTGCACTAAGTCTTAGATATTTAGAGTTTGTTAAAAGACATCTTCTGACCAATTTATATATCGTTTGTCTTGCTCCATGGTTAAATTTAAGACAATAAGTAATTAGATAGTAGAAGTGTTGATACAGATATAACTAAGTATAGATAAGTCAGATCATGAATGCAAATGTGTGTAATGTTCTTGGTAAAAGATATGACAAAAAATATTATTGTTTTCTTTGTAGGTTTACATAAAGAGTGATGAAAGCCTGCAAGCCTATGTCAGGAGAGTGTCAGCCTTCCCGACCCAAGAAAGAATCAATAAGAATCTAGCAGCAGTTCGTAAGAGCCTGGACAAAACTAGTCTTCCACATGATCAGGTAGGATGAAAATTATTTTGTACAGTCACAACTTATAATTAATTCAGCACTCTTTGCAAGGCATATTAGCAACTGGCCAAATTGGACAGCCAACCTTTGTCTTGTGATCATCAAATAAGATGATTGTCTATAAATTCAGTAGTCAAAGGAGACTTAAGTTGGAAAGCTGACACAGGATACAGGAAGGTTTAACTTACAAATGTTATAATGGCATAGTCGCAATGAGCAAAATTTTGTACTGAATGTAGCTGGACTGTATTATGCTTTTTGTTACCATTACAAACTTTAAGATAAGTAGATTGTTAAATAATTTTGTACAGATATGAATGCAAACAATTTGATTTGCAACTGCCAAAAATTAGACTGTACATGTCGAAACATGAAGAAGGCCCATAATTGATTTTACTCAATTCAAACATCACCTGAAGCTTAACATTGTTCTTTAGGACACCTCACTGTATACTATATACTTAGCTTAAGATGGAATAATTCTGTGATTTTTTTTTCTTTACTACCCCCACCCTCCCCACACAATGCAGACAGCCAACGTGTTCTACAACTTTGCTGGGCCAGTGGAAGACAGAGATAACCAGGTCTTCTTCACCGGCTACCCCAAGGCTCCGTGGGGAGATGGACTGGCAACTGTAGTGGAGGAGTTCCCCCCCAACTGCCCCAACAAGAACTGCTTCCTCCCAGAAATAGTCGGCACTTATGGACCCTTCTTGGAGCACAAGTTTGAAGCTGGTCAGTCCATGTTCAGATTTGTGTGCAATGATCAGTGGAACATTAATATATATATATTTCAGACTTAAGCATCAAAGAATCTCAAAGATAATCGATTTTATTTTTTCTTACAACTTACAGTTTCTATAACTTTCAACTTTTTTTTCAATCAAGAAATTACAACCTATAATATTGGTACTCCTGTCAGAAAATACATCTCTCTCTTTCTCTCTAACATCTGTTGTTCCCCGTGTTCCGAGGGATAGACATGCTTGCACACTGATGCTGGGGCTTGATGGTAGCTCGCAATTTGTCTCTGTCCTAGGCCTGTGGTTCTTGGGCACAGTAAATGTCTTATTTTCTCACTCAAATCAAAACAGCTAGCTAACGTCAATTGCTATTTTCTATATTTCACAATTTTCTTGGCTTAGTCTTCTTAAGCAACCATATGGACCTATTGAAATGATTTTGATTTATGTTCTACATGTACCTGGACTAATTTGTTATTGTAGAGAACTGGGTTTGTGTAAAGAGGCATGTGATCCACTGTGGTGAGCCTGAGCTCTCTCCATCCATGTACAAGTCCATCAGGAGGTACTTCCAAGGTAGCAACGATGCAGGCAAGAAGGCAGATGTCATCGTTCCTGGGATCACTACTGTGAGTGGGCCTATAAATGTCTCAAGACAGTATATTTATCTTGTACTGCTCACTTCATTGCAGTTATGGCACTTTTTTAGACATGTGTGCTATGATGTTGTTGTTGTAGTTGTGTAAATGGCACCAGAATGCAAATTGGTTTTAAATGAGGAAACGATCTTATGAAGACAGTATTATACTAATTTCTTATCGTATATTGCACATCTTATGACACTTTTTTTCTAAATGGTGCTTTCAAATTGATAATTGTCACTAAATAATTCTTTTTGCCTGTTACATTGTACCAATTAGTACATTGCCAACACTACTGAGATGGAGAAAGCTGGACAACTCTGCAGAGATATGTACGAGTTCTGTGTGCCTCTGCCAGAAGACTTCACAAAAGAGACAATTCCTTCTCCAACTGAGCAAGGGGTACCTATTGAACTTTTTCATTCCACAAGAATTCTAACTTTACCGAAAACTGTGAATTTGGAAGGCACTAGGAATGTAATTCCCTTTGAAGTCAGTCTTGTTGTATAACCAGTAAATTTTTCACATTTCTGTCATAACTTTATGCTCTGATTTATTTTAATGTTGATTATTACTATTGTAAATATTTTTTTAAAGTTTGTGAGTTGAGGTATTTTTCTTGTACCTTTGTCTTTGTTTTTTTAATACATTTTGTATTTTGGCTAGCATAAGTCAAGGAGCTACATTATGATAATACTGTACTTAGTATTGTGTAGTTTACCAGCATAGTTTATGAAATCTTGTACTTAAAGATTAATTCAGCACATGATAGCCATTCCTAATCTTGTTATCACCAGGTTTATATAAAGAAGGGAGGAAGCCTACAGACGTTTGTGACATCTCGGATAGGATACAGAACCCAGGAAGCAATCAAAGAAGGTCTGAAGGATGTACGCAAAAGGCTGGATAGGGAACAGCTTGGCTATGATCAGGTAAGGGAAATCAGTTAAGACTAAGAGTACTTGCATCTTGTGTTATTGTTTTCCATTGTTTTGAGTATCTGTAAGACAAAATGTCAACTTAAATCACTATAGATGCATCACCATTCATGCATTGATTCCTGTTGCAAAAAAATGATACCGTTTAATGCTACTTGTCTTCTTTCATGTATTATATATTTGAATCCACTCACTGCATTCACTTATTGTGTAATCTCAACAATTGTGTGATGATGTAATCATATAAATTTACATCTTAACAAAGTTGCAATCTATGTACACCAAAAGACTTTCGGTACGTATATATGTAAAAATGTCTTTACTGAACTGTTACAGCTACAATATAACACCTCTTTATGATACCATCCAGACTGTTGATGTAGTTTACACCTACGCTGGACCATCTGAATCCCACGACTACCAGATCTTCTTCGTTGGGTATGCCAAGGCTCCTTGGGGAAACGGACACGGAGATACACCAACGACCTTCCCAGACACCTGTCCCAGCGACACCTGTTATCTCCCAGAGATACTTGCAGAGGAAAACGGGTTTGCTGAACACAAGTTTAACGCTGGTTAGTCAGATCTATTTCAGTGTGAAGAGGGATAGTTGTAGCTTTCCTATGTCATTTGGATCTGGAGTTTGACTGCAGTAATATGTTTGCTGAACACAAGTTTAACGCTGGTTAGTTACTCTGTTTCAGTGTGAAGAAGGATACTAGTACTTGTTACTGATATCTGTTTCTAGCTTTCCAGTGTCATTTGGATATGGGCTTTGACTGCAGCTTTTGGAAAATGTTGTCTAGTGGACTTCTGGGTTGATGGACTTATTTTGTCAATTTGTCAAGATTCAGTTAATGTTACGACTGTGAAGGTAAGCCATCCAGGTAATAAGATATGCCAAAAAAACAGCTACTCAAGCAACTGGAATGATTTTGGAAATGGTTAGACGTTTTGGGTAGCATCCACTACCTTTTTTCGGGCTGCTTTTGTCAGTGACAGTATAGAACTTGTGCAGAAATGCAGGTTTATAAGCAAGAATTATAAGCTTGATATGCAAATAGGTGAAGACAATTTCAGTTAATGTTGTGACCAATTGTTTCCTGAAATTATTTCAGAACAATGGGCTTGCGTGCAGAGGAATGTGACAGACTGTGGGAACCCTCAGTTCACTCCAGATATGGCCGTACCCATCAGGGGGTACTTCAGTGGCGAGAACGATGCTGAGCTGACAGCAGATGTAATTTTCCCTGGTGTCAGTTCGGTGAGTACAGGAAGGACAAAACAGTTGGAAGCAAAAAAACTTTAATGCGGAAATTTAATGCTATTGTTAGTTATATTGTTATATTTGTCATAAATTCGTGCATGATAATTATATCCTTGGCCTAAAGCTATACAGGTCATGATCTACTAGTATAACATCTTAACATCTACACAATGTCAAATGATTATGACGGATGATCATACATGTAACATCTGTGT
Organism: Branchiostoma belcheri; assembly: GCF_001625305.1. Taxonomy (NCBI): domain Eukaryota; kingdom Metazoa; phylum Chordata; class Leptocardii; order Amphioxiformes; family Branchiostomatidae; genus Branchiostoma; species Branchiostoma belcheri. The sequence goes on from NW_017804353.1 coordinate 3,504,741, forward strand.
CCATAATATCACCAGGGTCCATAATATCGCCACCTTGAAAAACAGTGTGCTTAAAGATATTTTTACTGCAACATACTTTTGGTATGCACTCCTTCACACATCAAATGTACATACCTAGGGTATGTTGCAGTAAAAATATCTTTAAGCACACTATTTCTCAAGGTGGCGATATTATGGACCTTGGTGATATTATTGACACAGATGTTAGATATTGTGATATTTTGGATATATTTTTTGGCCCAAAATACCATCAGACGACTTAATTTCTTTTCTGCCTATTCCCGCAGCTCATATGTCTGACAACGAAGGCTGAGAAAGCTGCTGGTATCTGCAAAGATGTGTTTGAGTTCTGTGTGCCTCTGCCGAAGTCATTCTTGGAAGGAGATGCTCCACCAGCTCCAACTGGAGAAAGGGTGGGTACCAGCTGTGTTTTCTTTTTGATGACACCCGTAGAACAAAATTTCTCTTCAAAGTTTCGCCAGAATGTAGCTGTGGTGTAGAAATTAGTCAAAGGCTGTTTGAAAATGTAAGAATATCCCAATACCATTACCACTGTTTCACACCATCAAACAATCACCATCAGTACAATTCTAAAGGCCAGGTTGGTGCTTTGTCTTGATTAAAACTATGCCAAGGTACATTGTGTAAACACCATGCTAACACTACCATCCCTGTCCCTGGTGCTGAATGACATTCACACTAACACTGCCATCCCTGTCCCTTGGTGCTGAATGACATTCACACTAACACTGCCATCCCTGTCCCTGGTACTGAATGACATTCACACTAACACTACCATCCCTGTCCCTGGTGCTGAATGACATTCACACGGACACTACCATCCCTGTCCCTGGTACTGAATGATATTCACACTAACACTGCCATCCCTGTCCCTGGTACTGAATGACATTCACACTAACACTACCATCCCTGTCCCTGGTGCTGAATGACATTCACACTGACACTACCATCCCTGTCCCTGGTACTGAATGACATTCACACTAACACTGCCATCCCTGTCCCTGGTACTGAATGACATTCACACTAACACTGCCATCCCTGTCCCTGGTGCTAAATGACATTCACACTGACACTACTACACCATCCCTATCCCTGGTGCTGAATGACATTCATACTAACACTGCCATCCTGTTCTTGGTACTGAATAAATATGTTCATGCGATATATTTACTGACAATGTAACAGTAAAGCACACAAACTGACCATGCTAATTCTGCTTTATTGTGGCCAGGTTTACATCAAGAAGGGTCATCTGGAGGCTTACACCAAGAGAATCACAGGGTACAGGACCCAGAAGGCCATCGGAAAAGCTCTGAAGAAAGTACGCAAGAGCCTGGACAAATACAACATGGACTATGATCAGGTATGGGAGACTTTATGAACATGTAAAAACATATTATGATAGTCATTTTGCATGGCTTTGTTGCATCACATTTTACATTAATATTGCAAATACTCACAATAATGTTTGCAATAATAATTGCATTATATTACAGACTGTTGATGTGGTGTACACTTATGGCGGACCAAATGAGAATAAGAGATATGAAGTGTTCTACGCTGGGTATGCCAAGGCGCCTTGGGGAAATGGCCGGAGACAGACAGTTGTGGACATGCCCTCTACATGCCCAAGCGACTCCTGCTTTGTCCCAGAAACCAAGGAAGCTCACAACATGATAGAACACACATTTGATGTTGGTTAGTCACTTTTCACAAAAACTACAAAATTCAATTTCATTCTAGAAGGTAATAGCACTTACTATGTACAAATAGGTAAATATATCAAAGAATGTTTAGACCATAGAACAAGTAGTATATTAAGTTGATTCATCTAATAATAGTCTTGTACGCAGGTCAATTCTTTTGTACCCATGTGTTTGTCTGTATGTCTAGTTATAGACATTACAAAAGTTGCTGTACTTTTGTTTTTCAATAAAGTTTAAACCAAGAAGAACAGCTCAATGAGATGGTAGTCTATTTGCAAATCAAATTTTTAACCATCAGATCAGGTACGACCATTGAAAAAACATGTTTCAAGGGGAAGACGGGTTGTAGATAATTGCAATTTTTTTTATGTTTCAGAAAACTGGGTGTGTGTGAAGAGGAATGTAATCCACTGTGGTCCTCCAGAACTTTCCCCGTCTATCTTTGAGGGTATCAGAGAGTACCTCAGTGGTGGCAACGAGGCAGGGAAGAAAACAGATGCATTCATGCACCCTGGTGTCAAAACTGTAAGACTTATCACAACTGAGATATGATTACAGTAAATTAGCATTATGTTGAATGTCACAATCATTTGATTGTGCCAAACTAGTTAAGTTCCCATTTAATTACGCAGTCTTAGTCACCTCTATAAATTATAAATGGAGGTTTTGTTTTCAGTGTGTCTGTGTTTTTGGAGTCAATCATTCTGTATGCTCGTCACAGATTATAATGGTAATGAAGTCATTGTTCCTTATGTTTTCCTAGCTAAGAATAATAAGAATAATATACAAAAAGGAACAAAATTATCAACAGAATGTTTGACATGAATGACTTGTCCAGAGCTAAGCTTATGTGACTTTTATTCATTCTGACAATCATTTTCCAGAAAACAGCAAAGACAGGGAGTAAAGCAGCCGCTGGTTTCGAGTGCCACGATACGTTTGAGTTCTGTGTACCTCTGCCTGAAGAGTTCAACGACCTGCCTGCTCCCACTGTAGGAGGGGTAAGACACTTTGTTATCTTCTCTTACTAATACAAACTGTCCAGATTTTTAAGAGTCTAAAGAAGAAAAAGTATGATACCAGAGAATAATTGTACTGTTGCCAACATTTTTTTACAATTCAGTAATATGAAGTAGCACACACTTGTACTCTTCATTGTATCTTGATAATCATTTTATTGCCATTTTTTAAAGAATTCAAAGTTTTTGAAATTCAATGTTTGACTTACAACTTGCTTCCTTTCTTTGTCTTGTGAGCAGGTTTATCTGAAGACAGGAGCCAAGCTGCATACCTACGTGACAAAGAGGATTGGTTACGAATCCCAGACAGCGATTGACTCAGCTCTGCACCATGTTAAGGACTGTCTCCACAGACATGCTGGCGAATTTGATGAGGTAGTCTAGACTTCCATCTATTTTACATAATTTAAATCAGATGCTTTCTGATGGTGTTGAAGTCCCTGTTACAGAAGACTGTCAGGAACTACTGTACTAGTCTTTCTTTCTTCGTGTAAAGTGCCTTTCCGAACGGCATACCTAGATCGGTGACATGGCAGGGTTCAAACCTGGGACCTCTTGGTTCTGAGTCAAATGCTCTGCCATTACCTCACTGTACCAATAACTTTTATAAAGTCTGGCTAAAAAGTATATTTTCCATGAGTATTATTCTGCACCTTCAATAGGTTAAACAAACAGTACAACATCAAAAGAAAATAAGCTTTTTAAGAACTGATAAAGCAGCAATCTCATGGCTTGTATGCATGTATCAATGGCATATGGTTGACTAATATGCTATAAATACTGTCTTTTCCCTTCTTTTGTGCAGACTGTTGATGTTGTCTACTCGTTTGCTGGCCCTGCTGAAGCCCACGACTACAAGACGTTCTATGTCGGGTACGCCAAGGCACCGTGGGGCGATGGACTGGGAAACGGAGTCATGGCCACACCGACTGACTGCCCGAGTGATACCTGCTTCCTACCCGAAATCATGGCAGAACACAACAACATGTTTGAGCACAAGTTTGGCAGTGGTTAGTATTTGTTGTTTTGGTTATTAATGTCTAGTTTAATTTGAAAATAAACAAAATCTAAATCATGCGTTTGTATATTATTACAATGTTTAGTATTTCTTTTGGGGAAGGCCCGGGAAAAACTACTAAGGTTTCAGGCCTCCCCAGCATATTTGTCCATTTTTTAATAATATTTTTGTTGTATATATGATTGTGCAAATAAAAAAGCACTATATCATAATTTGTTCCTTGTAAACTGGGTGCATTACAGGCTAGATTAAAATGATGATAATTATACTCATTTGTTAATTCTTGATGTTAACATTCAACTGCTTGACTTTGTGTAACAGCATTGACTTTACCATATCTTTCCCACAAATACTTGGTCAATGATGTGGTCAGGGATTGATATTGCATGTCACTGTACTAAATGATATCAGTGCTAGAATAGATAAAAAAATTACTGAGATAATGATATATATTACACAGTACATGACTTGCATTTTGTTTTTCAGAAAACTGGGTTTGTGTGAAGAGAGTCATTGAAGACTGCAGCAAGCCTGACTTCTCAACCTCAAACTTCAAGTACATCAGAAAATACTTCAGTGGCAACAATGCAGCAAGACTGGTCATTGAACTGATTATACTTCCTGGAGTCACTACTGTAAGTTGCAAAAAACAATCAATTTTTGTCTGTGGTCACATTACATTGTGCATCCAAGTCCCAAATTATCATAATTTTGTAGAATATACAGTGACAAATACAAGTAGTACCAATAAGTAAAAGGCATTTTGTAGGTTTCATAGTAAAATGTTGAACTTTTTTACAACACATGCATTACATTACTTTATCAGGATAATTGATGACCAATCACTTATAAAATCTTGAGAGAATTACAGTTACAGATACGTGACCTTATTCACACTAGACTTTATATGGAGAGCTTGTAGGTTATACAGTTCTATTTTAATTCTGTATTTTGATATTAGATAGTGATATTAGATTGTGATATTTTTTGTTCCTTGTGTGCATTTCACAGTACATCAGGAAGACATCACAGGCTGACATTGCTGCTGGTATCTGTAAGGATGTGTATGAGTTCTGTGTGCCTGTACCCAGAGACTTGAAGGGAGAACCTCCAGCTCCTACAGATGATGAGGTAAGTTAGTAATCTTTTCTCCCCAGTGTTGTTGCCTCTGTAAAAATTTTTAATTTACAGCTCTTGGTGGCAAATGTGTAGATGTTGGAAAATTCACACCAAACCGTAGTGTGTTTTTGGCACACATTTACTTAAATAGACAGATTAGACTAAGGCTTGGTGGCCGTCACTCCACAATCAGGGAAGTTGTGTAAAGTGCCTTTCAAAAGAGCACTACATCGGGGCATAGTGTCAAACCCAGAACCTATTGGTTCCGAGTCCAACACTGTAACCATTGCACCACTGACGCTACCTTGACTTTTGCCTTTTAAAGTAGCAGATACTATTATTAGACAGTTTTTATTAATATTGTACTTTGAGACAAGCTAAGATATTTTTATTGGATCCATGTTAAATTCTGTGCTTGTCATTTCTCTGAAATCTACATTTTTTGCCATATAGAAAGACAGTCGCATCTGAAACAAATGCAAGGTTGTTTTTTTTTTCTTCTGCTAGTCTACCAGGTTTAACCATTATCAAATTTGCAACTTTATGTTCAGGTTTACATAAAGAAGGGAGCCACTCTGCAGACATATGTCACAAGGACACAGGACAGGAGAACCCAGACTGCTATCAACAGTGCTCTTAGCAAAGTACGGGAGGATCTGAACACACATGACCTGCACTATGATCAGGTGGGAAACTTGCAATAAGACTTACCATGTGCAGTTATCATGTATTTTTTAGTACTTTGTCAACTAAAACAAGTGTCCATAGGCGACAATTCTCCGTGAAGTTTTATACTTTTAAGATTCAGAACAGTATAGTGTATGTAAACAGTGTGTGATCACTAAAAACTGGTAACAACGTTGTAAAAGTTGTCGATGTACTAATACCATGTATTTTTTAGTAGTTTGTCAACTTAAAAAAATACATGTATCTCAGAGTCAGAGACGATTATCACATATTAGAGAGGACATTGTATTCATCATTGCAGTCCATTTCTGTAGGGTGATACACATATAGATTATTCTTTGTGTCTGGTTGTTGTGTGAATATGAATTGATCAGTTAAACAATCTGTTTTACTGTTAGTTGGAAAGTTATCCTGGACAAATAATCGTAAGTTTTTATCCTTGCAACCTCCTTTCTCCCAAACCATTTCAGACTGTAGATGTGGTGTACTCCTACCATGGACCCAGTGAGGACCACGACTATCAGGTGTTCTTTGCGGGCTATGCCAAGGCACCTTGGGGTAACGGACTGGGGAAGGACATTGTGACCTTCCCTGATGACTGTGCAACAAACAACAACTGCTTCCTGCCAGAAACTCTCAGTGAAGAGGATGGCTTCATCGAGCACAAGTTTGATGCTGGTCAGTCAAGTTGAATGTCTTTCTTGCTCTGTATCCCAAATATTGTTCCTAGGTATAGTTGTTTTATTAAAGTGATGCCATAACCAACGCATTTTACTAGTTTTATTATACATTGTACACTTACATAAATTGTAGTTGTAATTCATAATTTTTAACCTTCAGTAATAATTGTTATAAGTCCATGATAATGTATGTATGTACTGTTACCATAATTCAGTCTTAGGACTGCAAGTGTGACATCTATGAGTGGAACTTCAAATAAACCATTCTTATTATGCTGAATGAGAAAGTTGACATAGGTACCTGGGTACCATCCTCTGTAGTTACCGCTAAATGTCCTTTTTCATTTACAATGGTTTGCGAACCAAAAGGTCAGGGCCGACAACAAACACAGAGGATGGTACTCAGTACTTTGTTGATCCTTGCAGTATTACAAATTGATTCATGATGTTTTCGAAACAATTCACATGTTTCACAAGTTGTTTCTCTTCATGTGCCTGTTTTTACATTCCAGAAAACTGGGTTTGTGAGCAGAAGGATATAACTGACTGTAGATTCCCCGACCTCGACCCCTCCTTCTTCTCCCCCATCAGAAACTACTTCAAGGGTGAAAATGAAGCAGGACTTAAGGCAGAAATCATTCTCCCTGGAATCACCAGCGTAAGTATTGGGCGTAATTATTAGCCATGATGATTATTGTTGATCAAGTATTTTACAGAATCTGATGTGTTAGGATTTTGCAAGAATTGCCAGTACAATTTTTTACAATTTTGAACAATGGTAAGTGTGGCGTCGGGTGGTGTAGTGGTTAGAACAATCGACTGTGAACCGGGAGACCCGGGTTCGATTCCGAGTCGTACCCGGTACATGTCTGAACATGCGCCCCGACGTTGTGCCCTTGGGAAAGGCACTTTACACGAATTTCCTCACTCCACCCAGGTGTGAATGGGTACCTAACTTTGGTTGGGGAAAGTCGTATTGAGGTCACCTTGTGGCGCCGAATGGCAGCCGCACAGACCCTTGCGACTGTGTCTATCCTTTGTATTATTTGAATGTTGTAATTGTTGTGATTTGTATTGATTATTATGTGATACCCTGCATCATTCAGCCGTAAGGCTGCGACTGCATGGGTACTGTTTGGACAATAAGTATCAGCAGTGAGAAAAGGCCTGTTACCACAAAAACTAGCACATTTAGATATGCTTGGATCATGGGTTCTACAATGAAGTGCTACTAAGTAAACATAGATGTAAAAACAATGATTGAAATCCATAATTTTTACTGTCTTTTCTTATGTTTACTGGATTTCAGTTGACATACAATGGCAGCTGCCCTGTCCGCTTTGAGTTCTGTGTTCCACTGCCGAAGGACAAGCAGGAAGGAGAACCTCCTGCACCAAAGGAAGAGGGGGTAAGTTTTTGAATACTCACAGTTGACACCTATATATTCTAATACATTGTACATACAATATACCAAAAAGCAGTTACTCAAGCAACTGGATATAATTTTGGAAACGTTTTGACGTTTTCAAAATAATATCCAGTTGCTTGAGTAACTGCTTTTTGGCATATCGTATTACCTGGATGTCTAACCTTCATCGACGCATTGTACAATAACATGTCTTTTCTAAATGTAGCTTATTCCAGTACAATGTAATAACTTTTTCTATTCTCTAAAGATTATTTTAACTTCTTAGATGGTAAAAATGATCCCATTGCATTATACTAGAGAGTAATTATATACATTATACATGTTTGGGGGTGGGGGTGGCTCACAACATAGTTTCACAATGATGACTGAAAATGGCTGCGTCCTTGTACTGTTCCGTTCAGGTCATTATCAAGAAGGGAGCCAGTCTCCAGGCATATGTGACCAGGAGGACAGGATTCAGGGACCAGGATGCCATCAGTGAAGCACTGCACTCTGTCAGGACCAGGCTGGACAGAAATGGGCTTGAGTATGATCAGGTAGGAAAGGTATATGTGTAATGTGATGATGTTAAATTTTCAACAAATGTGATCTTCACCAATGAAGATTTGCAATGGCCAAGATAGATTGCTTGGTCTTCAGGTTGACCAGGGGTCAAGAGTTCAAATCCTGGCTTTTGTTGCATACTCAACTTGCATGTTACTGGTAAGAGTAACTCTTTACAGCCCTTTGTACGGGATGTTAAACCAATTAAGGGTTCCTTCCTCAAGCAATTGGAATTAATTTTGGAAACAGTCAGAAATTTCAAGTAGCATCCACTACCTTTCGTCAGTGACACTGGAGAGCTGTCCGAAAAGCAGGTTTTACAAGTACAAACTTTCTGACAGTTTCCAAAATCATATCCAGTTGCTTGAATTACTGTTTTGGGGGGTAACTATCTTATTACTGATTATCTGATGTCTAACCCTCACTGACCTTACAGACCGTTGATGTGGTGTACACCTACGCTGGGCCTACTGAGTACCAGGAGCACCAGGTGTTCTTTGCTGGGTATGCCAAGGCTCCCTGGGGAGATGGTCTGGGCAAGGGGGTGGTCGACTACCCGTCCGACTGTCCTAGTGACACCTGCTACCTGCCTGAAACTGTTGGGGAGAAGGAAGGCTTTGTGGAGCACAAGTTTGAAGCTGGTTAGTGCTGAATTATTTGTCATTTGCTCAGTACTACAGATTTGACTGTTACATGTATGTCATAGTAGTCAGGGGTGCTCTAACGTTATATTATCATATTAGTATGATGCTGAACTTTATTCCAACACAAACGGTACACAAGCATCAAATTTTCAACGACCATCATTGCCTTCATCAGGATAAGTAAAGACCAATCACTTCTGAATGTAATCCACAAGAAATTTGATTTGTGTTGAAATAAAGTTCGGCATCGTACTATGATTACTACCAACACAGATGAACTTCCATGAAAATTTGAGAAAGTTAGGATTTTTTTTCCTTATTTTACATGATTGTAATCTGTCCTGGAATATTTGCTACTGTCCTTACATTTCTTTGTATCAAATAGGCTATTAGTAAGTGGATGTGATTTGTGTTTCAGAAAACTGGGTCTGTGTTCAGGAGGATGTGAGGATGTGTGGACATCCTCAGCCATCCATGGCTACCTTCAGAGCTGTCAGGGGATACTTCAGCGGCAACAACAGTGCAAAAATGACGGCTACCATTGTCTTCCCTGGAATGACTTCAGTAAGTTCTGCTATATTCACCTTTTCCCAAGTAATGACTTACAGAATTAGCATCTCCATTAGATGCAGATTAAATAGGAGTAAAACATCATCACCAATAGTATTTACATGATGGCTAGTTCAGCACCAAGGACAGCCATGTTGTAACTTACATTTCGTGGTACAGTGAAATTTCGCTGTGTCTGTGACAGTAGTGTAACACAAAGGAAAACAGAACATACTTTGCAAACATTCAGTAAAATGTAAAAACCAATGCTCAGTCAAAACTACTAATGAATTGTTAGTTTTTGACCATTAGCACACAATGGTAATGGATAAGGCAGCAGGAAGAAGGTTTAATCTTAAGACAGCAGTTTTGAACTCTTCATGACATTGTATATTTTACTCTATAATGTGTGTAATCTAAGATGTTATTTACTTCACTTCATCATATCTGCAGGTCACATTGTCACCGACCGTGTTGCGTGACCGAGCCATTGGAATCTGCAACGATGTGTTCGAGTTCTGCGTCCCTCTTCCCAAGGACTGGCCCCAGGACGAGCCACCTACTCCTACTGATGACAAGGTCAATATTGCTTCTGTCAAGTTTTAGCATATTGTCCTTCTTAACAGATTGTATTTGAGAAAAGTTGTTATGCTGTGCATTTAATGTCTTTCTTTCTTGTATTATTCACACATAAATGATATTCCAAGCAATGCCACATTGCTTTATATTACAGCTAAGAAAGTTTTGGTTTAAAAGAAAGTGATTGGCAATTAAAATCTGTGTTTAGTGATACATCATTTTTTTTTCTTTTTGTAAGCAGGTGCACGTTAAGAAGGGAGCGTCCATGCAGGCGTATGTGACCAGGAGGGTTGGCTTCAAGACACAGACTGCCATCAATGAAGCTCTGGAGAGTGTCCGGCACAGCTTGGAAAGGCATGGGCTACAGTATGACCAGGTAACATTACTTATATCTGTACTTCCTTAAGTTTTTCAACTGATTTTATAATTAATGCATGTATGTTGTCTGAAGCCTACCATATTTAGGTAGTCTCAACACACATTTTGGTTGCATTCCAAAGTGGTAATTTAACAAAATTTTCGATGAATATTTGAATGCAAAACACAATGATAGAAAGACCTACAGGGTTACTACATGTTTATTCTTGCAAGCTTGTATTCATCTTTGCCCAAGTAGAACCAGCATCTCAAATGAATGCAGATTTGATTTGAGCACAATGTCATCACGATTAAAAGGAGATAACAAGTTCAGCACCAAGGACAGCCCTGTCATCTTAAATTGTTTGAGAACAATCTTTAATAATGGTTAGATTAACAAAACAAGATCTTTTAACTGCACATTATGTCATATATATTTATATGGTGATACATTCAGCACCATGGACAGGTCTGTCAACTCTTCTTTAATCCTGTTTGAGTCATTTCAGAATGCTTGCTTTTTCAGAGTGTTGATGTGGTCTACGATTACAACGGGCCAACTGAAAACCAGGGCTATGGAGTCTTCTTTGTAGGATATGCCAAGGCACCATGGGGCAACGGCTTTGGGGAGGGGGTGGTTGACTGGCCGTCTACCTGTCCCAGTGACACATGCTTCCTGCCGGAGGTAGTCAGCGAAAATGAAGGATTCATTGAGCACAAGTTTGCCATCGGTAGGTGAATGTGTAATTCTTTATTGTGTTGCTGTGTATTGAGCAAAGGTCAACCAACACAACACACACCTTCATGTATCAGTGGCTGGTATGTGCTGGTCATATCACACTGTAAGATTTTTCAAACATAAAAGACTGCATCTTTAAAGCAACTAAAAGAAGAGGTGTGTTCTTTCTTTTGCAGTGTTCTTTGAACCTATCATGTACATCGATAATTTCATGACTTGTACATTCCTCCCTATAAGAAAATACAGTTTTGTTAAGATTCAATATATGTTGAAATTCCTGGACCCTTTTGTGAAATCGTAACTGTTTTTCCAGAAAACTGGGTTTGTGAGCAGAGGCATGTCATAGAGTGTGGTCACCCACTGCTCATGCCATCCATGCACAGGGGTATCAGGAGATACTTCAGTGGCAACAATGAGGCTAAAGCAACAGCAGAGACCATAGTACCAGGTCCCACCAGTGTAAGCATTACTGTTACATTTGCATGATAGATTTACTGACTTTGGACAGTGCAGGATCGATTATCTTAACATTTTTTTTGCTCTTACAATGTCATGTATTTTGTAGAATATTCTTAATATGCTTGCGTATACTCTGAGAAAATTGTTTGCCTTCAAACATTTAATACCAACCAAAAGTGCAAAGCCATCAGATACTTACAAGTTGATCTTCAGTACAGTTACTCAATCTAGATATGGCTCAGACTCAAGAGTCTCTAAAATGGTTAGAACTCAAACTGTAATGCAAGGTTTGAAATCATTTACTCTGTGAATCATTAACTAGCTAAGGTTTGCTCACTTTATTTCAGTACATAGCAAAGACCAGCACTTATGAAGCAGACATTGGTATCTGCAATGATGTGTTTGAGTTCTGTGTACCAGTTCCTCCCAGTTTGAACGATGGAGAACCACCTGCACCCACTGAAGATGGAGTAAGTCTGAGTTTTTTTAACACTTTGTAATTAACGATTTCTACAGATAACCCAGTGAAATACTGTTTCAATGCAGAAGGTTTTTTGTGGTGTTTCATAGTTGAAACAAAATGCTATTATAGTAGTGTAACAGTACTACATGTAGTGTATACAAAATTGCTGTATCATGAATTCACGGTGGAGAGGTTACAATAACTGCAAACACTGCAGGAAACAAAACCACAGCAAACATTTTAGGTTTACAATAACTACCTCTTGATAAAACATAGAAATGTAGTTTCTTGAGTTTAAGATGATAAATTCTGAATTAATTGCCTAATTTACCTAATGCCTATCTTACCATCATGTTACTTCCGTTGTCACCCTGCCAGGTTGTGTTGAAGAAGGGATCTACCCTGCACACCTATGTAACCAGGAGGACTGGGTACTGGAGCCGGAAAATGATCGATGAAGCACAGACTAGTGTGAGGAACAGCTTGAACGCGCGTGGACTTGACTTTGATCAGGTAAGGAAGCTCAGGAATGTTAAGTGTTTTTATCGTACTCAATTAGAATATGTTCATTCAAAGCTCTTCCCAAGAATAGACATTCAAAGATTTTTTTTGAAAAAAATGAAGCACTTCCCCCAGCTGCCTAACCCCATACCCAAAACACATTTGGAGCCAAATGGCTACCTTAGCATGCTAAAAGGTTTAAGCACACAAGAGTAGGCCTGTTTTACACATATTTTAAGTATATACAAAATGTATGACGTAGATTTATATTGTCTCTTTATTCAAGCTGCAACAACAATACACAGTAGAGCTTTAGAATGTAACTGCAGAATGTATTGAAAGGAGAATTAAGAGTTCACTTTTCGCTCTTCATGCCCTGTAGACTGTTGACGTACTATACAACTTCCACGGTGCAACTGAGATTAACGCCTACCAAGTCAACTTCATCGGCTTTGCCAAGGCTCCCTGGGGAAACGGGCTCAGGACGGAGGTGAAAGACCACCCTGAGGACTGTCCCAGTGACACCTGCTTCCTGCCTGAAACTGTGTCAGAAAAGGACGGCTTCATCGAGCACAAGTTCACCGCAGGTTGTATTCTACTCTGTGTCTTTGCTCTCTTCAATTATTGAATTTAGATTAGAATTAATTAGGCTGTTACTGTGAGTGGCTCAAACCTTAGTCTGGTCTGTGGGTTGAAAAGTTACCAATCAGCTATAATGCTAATCCTTCCATTAATGTGGTAGGTCTTAATGAATAAACAAGATAAATAAAGTGATAATTTTGACATTACTGTGTATGTGAGTTACCACCTTACTGGAAGTCCAATAAATCTAAATACTGTAAACGGCCATGCATCTAACTCAAAATATTGCTTGTAATTTCAAGGTAATGCTATAACTTATTTTATGTCACTCACTAGTCAATGGTGCAGATTAACTGTTGATAGAAGTGCAATCCAAGAGTCTCCTGACTTCTGCTTTTTTAATGTCTTTTTCTTATCAGAAAACTGGGTGTGTGTGGAGAGGAATGTGATTGACTGTGGCCACCCGGAACTTTCCGCCTCCATGATTCACAGCATCATGCGCTACAAGATGGAGGCAGGGATTATGGACGTCACACTTGAACCTGCTCTCACTGCTGTTAGTATCATCAATCACACAGTTTAAACCTGTTTTCTGGGGGCACAATACTTTTCCATGCTAAACTTTATTTTTAAAAGAGAGTGATAAATTTATTGTGCTGTATTTTATCTCCCTGGCCAATAGGAACACATCTTCAATAAACTTTAACAATGGATTTATTGTAAAATGTCTGCTTCATAATCTAAGTACAAATTGTTATTTGTACTATAATACGTAATGAGAAATGATGGTGTATGTGAATTAGAGCTGGAACTGAACTTAGCCTAGCATAATGTATACATGACATTATTTGTCTTGAATGACGTCTTAATTTTCCTGTCACAGGTGATGTCGAAATCTGACAAGACTCATGGTTCCTGCAAGGACGTGTTTGAGTTCTGTGTGCCTCTGCCAAAGAAGTTCCAGGAGGCAGACCCACCTGCACCCACAGAGAAGGGGGTGGGTCTGGATTTTTACTCTCCAATTTCTGTTTTAGCATTCAGTCAATTGGTGGTGTTATAAGATGTTTTTATTTCCCTTGCATTGCATCTGAGGTGTAAGTTTAAGTGAGTGAGTGAGTGAGTGAGTGTGAGTGAGTGAATGTGTGTGAGAGTGAGTGAGTGAGTGAGTGAGTGAGTGAGAGTGAGAGTGAGTGAGTGAGCAATTCATACTGTGCATAAAGTTTATGGACCTCCTGATTTTGACAGTAACATTGCCAGTGTCTAATAGTATATGAACAAAAGACCCAAGCTGTCTTTGTCCTTGTACCTGTGCTCAGGTTATCCTGAGGAAGGGTGTGAACCTGCAGACATACGTGGTGAAGAGGACTGGTTACAGGACCCAGAAGGCCATCGATGGAGCACTCCACATTGTGCACGAGAGTCTGGAGGGATCGGAGTCAGAGTATGATCAGGTAGGATGATGCAGTATTCAAGCTTTTTGTAGTCCATATGAAATGCATGAATTACCTTGAACCTGTTGCATAAACTATGTTTAGTACTATAAAAGGCTACACTGTACCTCATACTATTATGCATTTACCATCTTTACATACGTAAGCCTAAAAAAATATTGCACCCATAGAAAAAAGTGGTGCACAGTGCCAAGTTTGGGTGCAATAAGGTGCACATGCACCCAGTATTTCGAGCCCTACTTATAATTTTTGCACATCTCCATTTAAATTATATGTAGAATAAGTAATACACTATGTAAACTAGCATGTTGTAGCTGCTTTTAATGACAATATTATCAGAGACCTGTAAAGTTTCTTAACCTAAATCATGTTTCTCCTCGACCCACAGACTGTTGACGTGGTCTACTCTTTCGCTGGGCCGATTGAAAACACAGACTACCAAGTGTTCTACGCTGGCTATGCCAAGGGATGGGCAAATGAAGAGTAGTAGAAGACATAAAATGTTACTTTTAGCAAAATGGCTCTTGATTACATAGTAATAGTTGCCAACTGGTGTGTTATGAGTAGTAGTAGTAAGTTTTGTTGTACAATTAGTTGCCAAAAGCAGTGACTACTATACTGAATGATTTTAAAGTCAATGTTGAAGGTAGTTAGATGAACTGCTCCAAATGAGACCTTGGTAGAAATGTGCAATTTGATTATTATAACATTTTCGTCATGATTATAATCAATTATGGACACAGAAGCAATGTTGTTATTGAATTTTTTGAGTACTCAAACATTTTAGTCTACATTGTCATTGTGATAAAATAGTGTTGAATTCAGTTATGTAACATTAGTAGTATTAGACCATAGATTGGTAAAATGTACAATTCAAATTTACAAATTGATGAATTAATCATACAGATTTATTTTTCGTAATAAATGAAAATCAGTACAAGGCAATGATAGTAAAAAATGCTACATTTAGGTTTTTAAAACAGTTTGTTTGTATGCCATACATGTATTGTTAGGCTATGTCTGTTTTTGTGTTATCAAAAGATTGTAATTCTGAAAGCTTGAATAAAGTAGAATCAAACAAAATGTTTGATATGTTCATTCTTCTATCATGTTGATAGTTAATGAATAGCCTGTCTTTTCAATTTTCATTCATTGGTTTTTACTTAAATTCAACTTCAGGATGTTGTCCCAAAATCATTAATATCCATCCACAGTAGCTCGAGTTGCACTCAGAATTTCCGCTCCAGTAATCTAGGAACGCCACATATCTCTCATTTCCAAACATGACCTTCGTCTTCTTTTAGAAAACAAAGGATGGTGAATAATGAAAATAACCACCAGAAACTACCCAGAAGACTACAGGATACGGGTGACCTCCGAAGGTCAGACCGTAGGAGACAACACGACCTACGTGTAAGGCTAACAAACAAAATAGCAAGTATCATTACAGCAAAACATGTCATCCATCCATGGAAACGTGTATACACACGGGTGTGGTTATTTTAAAAACTACAAACAGACACTGAACGACACTTCCTGTGAGCGGAAGTCAGGTTAAACAGTACTGCGGTGTGCCAAAATGACCGGACGTGAGGTGGACTAATATTGTGGTTTGCCACAGCTATCATCGTCATGTTTGCCTGCCAAATGTGGTCTGTGATTCAGTCTTGTACAATCAATCAAAAGCGTCAACTGCAAATATAGCCCTAGAAACTTTCTCGACCAAATGCTAGTCTCAGAATGAATATTCATTGAACTTTTCTGTTCTCAGTTTTCCTCCCAGATACATAGCGGCGCCGTTACATTTTTTACCTGTAAAAACGTATTCTGTCACCTGCGTAGACATCAACGTCATTCGGTAAAGAAAGATGTGACTTCTGTCCACATTATACATGATACAATAATGTACAGTGTTTGACGAGTTACTGATAGTGTCTATACGTGGATATCCAATAAAGATCGTAGAATTCAAGACTCCTCTCTTCGCAAAGCGCGCCAGTAGTGGCAACCCCAGCAGTAGGCTCTTTTTCAGTCTGTACAACAGAAAGAAAACTTTGCTGACAGTATGTACTGGCCTTTTCGACATTTCGTTGCCCAACTGTACTGCGTCAAAACAGTTTTAATTGTTAACTTTCAATCATGAGGAAACGCTGGAACCGGGAAGGGCCCCTTTCTCTTCACACGAAGTCCTGTCATTGTCCCGCTAGGTA
Organism: Branchiostoma belcheri; assembly: GCF_001625305.1. NCBI lineage: Eukaryota > Metazoa > Chordata > Leptocardii > Amphioxiformes > Branchiostomatidae > Branchiostoma > Branchiostoma belcheri. The sequence goes on from NW_017804353.1 coordinate 3,521,497, forward strand.
GGAAAACATAATGGCCCACCCTGCTATAGGTTTCCAGTTCTGTATCCCGACCAATAGTGAAGCTGGGGTATCTTTCATCGCTACCGGTGCGTGATACCGCTATGTAAACGTTAGAGAGTGGTGAAAGGGTGGGTTGGGTTACTCTGGTCATTGACAGACGAGACATACATGAGTGAGGTAATGTAGGGGAGACACACACGAGTCTCTGTCGTCATTCAGACAAGCACACGCTTCGCCTTCTTTGCTGGTAAGTGACGATTCAGTATATTGAAGAGGAGTACAAATGCGTAATCTCGGGCTTTTCAACACAAGTGTATTTTCTACAGTTTCAAACTTTTTGATAAGCGGCACTGTTCGATTTGTGAATCACCGCAAGGGAATCACTGGCTCCAGTGTAAAAACATTCCTTTCACGGTACAATGTATGCCATCAGAAGTGTCGAACGCTGTTGAAATGTTTTGTTGAACATTCATAGTCGGTTTATGTAAAACTTCTCCTATAGTTTGCAAAGTGAGGCGGTATGTTGAGCTTAATTTTGATGTCGACAGTTTTACCGTTTGATTTGACAATAGTAGAATGTGTTTTAGTCGTCAATGGGAAACAATTGTCCTCAGCTTGTCAGAGAAATGGACGGACTAACAGTAGATTCTTTGTGTTGCAAGGATAGAACCAGTTTATGGGCCAGTGTCGCGCGTGATCCACTTTTCCAGGATTCTTTAAGATATTTTCAACGTCCATATCAAAAAGATATGTCAACTGCGTTGGCTTCTTTAAAACAGTAATGAAGGTGAACGGAAAGGCATAGCGAGTCAGTAATCATACGTCCGAAGTATCGGTAGTTTGTATCAGATGGCTAAGTAGCTCTGTTTGTTTTCTTTTCTGCAGGAACTTAAAATGAGATTCCTATCCTCAGTACTGTGTCTTCACATCATGGCTGTAACATTACAGTTTCTGACGCTCATTTTTGTATCGCACAAGGTAAGATTGCTGACTTGTTCATAGAATTATTTCATCGTAATTCTGCCCTTTTTACAACAGTACCAATAGATTCCCATCATTGCATTTATGAAGGAATTCATGACAAGAAAAGATTGTTCCATCCCAATTTTGTAAGCTCTAACTGTTTATGTTTGTTTTGACAGGCGTTGTCTGTTGAATATCCGTTCCCATCCGACAACAGAGGTAGGTGGTGATTATATACTATAGACTATATCTATCAGAACATTAGTTCACTCCACTATAATATATCGTATAGTACCGCCCTGCCACGACATTGCAAGCAAATATAGAGAACAAGGCTTAGCATTAAAAGCTAGCCCCAAAAAGCACGTACTTGTCAGACCAATAGAAGAGCGGACCTGAACTTATTCTTTAGCCATTCAAAGAGTACATCGACGTGTTTAAGAGCAATTAATTCTTTAAGGCCACTACCGTCATGTGTAAGGTATGCAGATTGGCCATAGTCTAAATATCCACGCTCTTTCAGCTACACTTGGCACCAAATACTTTCTGGTTACGGCGAGAACAGCACTTTTTCTCAATAGTAGCAAACGTCTTTGGCCTTAAGCTATTCACAAAATGACATGTGCAAATTTGCATTCCTCCTGAATGGCCGGCGAATGGTTGAAAAGCATGTTTTCTCCTTGATGGACCACCCTTAACAAACGACTTACCCTGTTACAAGTCTAATTGGCTGGAAATGGACACTCCATTCTTCTCTCCGTGTTAGAACCGTCTCTCTATCCATATTGTGAATGGACATACTGTCAAACTTGTATATAGCGACCACTCAAGCTATGAACGTGAAGAAAATGATCACAGCATACATGTGTCGACTATTGACAGGATTCTTTAATGCTTGGCCCAATGAAAAAATAATCTAAGGACCAGCCAGATAAAGCCAGCCAAACATGCGACGAATGGCGAGATCTCCCAATACTCTTATGCAATATAAAAGTTAACTTTCTTGCAAGACCATGCCCGAAGGCTAATTGCAAAGAAAACAAAGCAAAACACCGGTAGACAATATATATGTCCCTACCAAAGAACAGTTCGTTCATTCTTGGTGCCCATCTAGTAGAGAGAATGTTTACCAGAAGAGTATAATGTGTTGTAGGTGCTCTTAAGACACGCTTTTGACATACGGGTAGCGGGTAGTACACGGACCTTCTCACCTCTGATACATTCATCACATGGCCGTCATTGATTGATGTCTCTGACGTTGTTTTCACTGTGTGAAAGAATCTCAAATGTCCGTGTTGCTTTGTGTACAAATTTTCTTTGTTGTACAGTGACACCCCGCCTCCTCTGGTTTAGATTTAGGTAATTTTAGAACTAATAGCTTTCTTTATGGTAAGGTGATGCACGTCTGCAAAGACTGCAATTCTGTTATTCTAAAATCTTAACTTTCTAACTAGTTCGGTTTACTAGTAGTATACGCTTACATGAAGCTACCCAGTGTTAAACAAAACTACACGCAAGTTAAGTATAGTAAACCAGTTAAATGGAACTGCATGGCTTTGACACTATATCATAAATCTTGCAATGCTGACGTCATGTGCAACACCCGATGCTCACATTCTAGACCAATTAAGGTTCCGTCCACAAAAGGTTGTTTACTCTTCCTGTCGGTGCCTTTATCTGGGGCGATGCTCATTAGAACTGGTGTTACGTAAGAACCTGTCTTGTATCTGCCAGTAGAATACAGTAGCTCTCAATAGCTACGGAAGTAATATATTTCATGTTTTATCAAAACTCGATGGCGCTTGGCAATAGTATGAAAGAGGGTTTACATACTGATTGTGGGGCGTCACGGATGCTGGAATCCTAGTGGTAGCGATTGGTTTATTTCTCGTTAAAAACATTTACAGTCTTGCAGTGCGCGCTATGATCCGCGCAATGAATTAGACAGGAAATACAAATTGGCAAGCAAACACACAGCAGATTGCAGGTATCTAAAAAGGATAATAGGGACAAACTTTTCTATGGCACATTAATTAGGTTAATACAACAACCCTATGCTTGTTGGTTAGCATGAGTTGTATTGTACGTCTGGCAGCCGATTTTGGGGACGATGTCGCTTGATTTGGTCTCGGGGGGGGGCGACATCGCTAGGGGGGACGAAATCGCTGTTACACCTCGATCCACCATAAGTATACCGAGACGAAGTACTAAGACTTGCTCCCTTGGAGTTAGGCAGTGTTTTGGGTTCTCGCCTCTCGCCTTCGGCCTATAATAATGGATCCAGTTGTCCTTAGAAGCCAAAACAATGCTTTGTGCGAAACCTTTGCAGCCACCTGTAACTCCAATAACACATAAATCCCGTGTGAAGGCACCAGTCTTTGCGGGTTAAACACCCATGGACAACAACTAATCTCGTAAGTGTCGTCTGTCAGTTCTGACTGACAGGAACACGGTGATCGCAAATATACAAACGCCTCCATTCAAACAACATTATCTGTGAAGCACGACAAGGGTGTGAAATTCGCGTAAATATAGTGACAATACATGTCTTTTTGAAACATTATGCTCAGTCAGGAAATAACCTTTAACAACCTCAGAGTTTCCCATGTCCAGCACTTAAAGAGATAATAAGTATAAACCGATCACTGTAATGTATACTTGGCTTTTAGCCGTAATCTCAACCAGTAATTCACCCTGCCGGACATTATCGCCGTAATCCGGACAGGTATCCAGGTGAGATCAGGTAAATACCATCTATTCACCTCACGCAGGTGTGTCAGGTGACAGAGTGGCGTGAGATAAACCGTACAAGATAGGGGACACCTAACACCGCAGGGGCGCTTTTATCTTTGCGAGGACGGAACAGCATGACTAGCTAAAACTAAGGACACATTCCGCGGCATCGAAAGACTTTGACCAGAAAACATTTTGCCATCCAGGCGAATCTTTTCCTGGAGTAAATTATACACTACTTCCTTGGATTCCATGCATTCTCCTGTAAATATTTTCTCAGCAACAAAATGATGCATACATATACATCTAAAGGCAGATGCAAGGAAAAAGAACTTCGTTTACTACTGATACATGTAACTAATAAAATATGACACTGCAGCTGGAACAGAACCATGGAGGCATACAGACGATATTTTCAATATTCACATTCAGAATAGTGGCAACGATCAAGTAAGTAAAGTTAGCCAGGCTGTAAAATGGACATTCCCTCTATTGACAGGTTTGATAGCTACTAAACTACCGCATCATACACTCTTTCTACATTTCAACCTAGCTGATATCTAACACTCTATACCTAAACAAGCGTTTATTTGTGGAGTGAAGTGATTTGTGGAGTTCTCAGCAACCTGTGGTTGTATAACTGCTGCTTTGTCTTGCTGTTCCCGGACGCTTCTTTGTGGAAAATGTTCACGTCGCGTTGAAGTTGTTGCTGTTATCATCATATTGACTGTGCGGTAGTTAACAAACATTGCGGCCGACACCACGGTCTTGACTGTGTTGTGCAAGTTCCGCTGTGGCAACGATGGTCCGTTTTAAGCGCCCAGTATTTGTCTTCCGAACCGAACAAGACATGTGAAGCCATTGTAACTGGAGGATGTTTTAGACACGATGATTTTGCAAGACGAGCGTAGGTTGTATTTCAAAACCTTGAAACAAGTTTTTATGACATTGTCACTGTGAAAGTCCTCCTCATTGCACCATCTAAGTACAGGAATAGATCATAGACTTCATCTTCAAATTCTAGCTTAACCTTATGCACTATAAATTAAGGAAAAGGTACTGTATCCGACATAATATGTCTTCACTACCAAGTCGAGCAAGCATGTAGTGGGGTCTTGGAAATGTTACGTGAAGGACAAAGGAAATTGTTCATATTGACAAAGGATATTGTTCATATCGACAACCAAGAGCCACAATCAGCACTTCTTTTGTGCATATTGCAAGGGATTTTCAGATGTACAGCAGTAGGTATATTTTTGTTGTTTTTTGCTCGGCACACCAGAGACGATGGGGAAGAAAAAACAGCCTATTCAGTTGAAGGTGAAGGTATGGGCTGGGCACACAGGGCTTCTGGGAACAACTCGCGTGCAGACCGTCTCTGGGCCGTGACGACAAACAGCCAGGCCCGCTCTCCCTGTGTACTCTACCTGACGCAAACAGTCATTCACTGCACCTCAACCGGCAACGGAGGAGCGCTCCTCTGTTCTTCTGCCGCGAGCACCGTTACCTTAGTACAACAAGCACGAGCTATTCATACACCGACACTGAACGGCCCTTTATTCAAAGCTCCGTCAGTTATGTACATGCATACAAAAATTAATGACCATTTTTGCGAAAGGTATGCAATCTACGTAATAGGCCTTTTTTCAACGTTGCGCACATACCGTTTTGCTATATGCATACGTGTAGTTACACAGACACAAAAAGAACTGAGTTATATTTTCATTTGTAGTATGTTGTAGTTGTAGACCATATATCCTATACATACATGTATGGCCTGTATCATGTACAGTTGTTATGCACTGCCATTGTGATAATCATCTAGACTTTATTATAACTATAACAGGCTCGCTTTAAACGTATTCATTTAAAAGAAACTCACAAGTCATAGACAGAAACGTACATGTAGGTGAAGGTTAGGCATCCAGGAAATATATCCACACGTGTAGTATCTAACTTTTGTTTCCTTTTGGACTTGCAATAGATTTGTCTTTAATTATGTATTAATCAATGGTTCGTACTTATAAGCCTACTTTTCTGACAACTCTTCAGTGTCACTGAAGAAAGGTAGTGGATGCTACGTCGGACCGTTTCCAAAATGCTTGTCAATGAGTAACTGTTTTGGCGTATAGACAGAAATGTTCTAGAGTCTTAGTTCAACAATATTCAGTAGTCAGGAAATGCGCTTCCTTGCCGCTGGGCGGTTATAAAAACACACATCACATTGTCATAACTGAACATACTGGGTCCTTTTGACTTGAGTCAACAACGATTTCGAGCCTAGAGATGCTGTTGTTATTGTAGGCTTTCAGTGGATGTCATGTATGCCAAACCATGGCGCTCCTCGCATAGCATCGGTGATCAACTGGTTAAGGTGAACGAAACCATTGTCATCACTCTACACGATTCTCATTCATGCAAACAAAATAGACATTTGGACAGTGAATGAGCTTGAACAATACACAATGAGTGTATGGTTTTGTAGGCTTAAGGCCTTTAATCCTAGATCATCCTCGGCTAACAAAAAGGCTTAATATAAACGTTTTGAGCTTAGGTCTGAAGATGTAACACTGATTTCAGGAAGTGGATCATGATTTTGATTCGTAGTCGTTGCGATTGGGATTCATATAGAAGTAATGTCGTTAGGGGGGATTGGGCCAATGGCCTGTACTACCCTAAACACCGGATTACCAGATCCCTCAAAAATGTTTACTACAGAAGCTTACTTCAAACAACCGTCCCACCCAGACATGGTCGGCTTGTCTAGGGGCCATCCGTACAGTTCAGGTCAGCGGTAAAGTGCTAATAACGCTGCCGGTTGTACCAACAGTCTAGTGTGAAGACGCCCGGCTTAAGTGACCGTGTCTGTTTGCGAAGTCAACTTGTAGATACACGTCCAATCTAGGTACCCACGTACACCTACCACTGTCCTGTATATATAGAATACAACACGGGGTATTCCGTATCGCCCGAGGTATCGGCCCGACCGCGCGTCGGATCGCCCGACGGCCGCAGGCCGGAGGGCGATCCGACTCGCGGGAGGGCCGAGACCGAGGGCGATGCGGAATACACCGTGTTGTATTTTATTTATGTCATACCCACCCAAGAAAACACGCCTTTCAATGCAAGATGAGCCAAAAGTTGGTGCCACTGAACCCTAAAATGCAACAACATCAATTCCAACGTCCGGATTCTGTATTCGAATTTTCGAAAGGGGCACAAGCGGTTAGGACGAAACGCGTTCGAATCGTTTTATGGAAGCCATGGAAGCGTTCGATAACGGGTTCCGGACCGGGCCGTACCGTAAAGTACGGCCCGGTCTGGAACCCGTTATCGAACGTTATCGCGGCCCGGGTATGATATAAAC